>NW_026294436.1:66090226-66455226 GCF_007827085.1 Peromyscus californicus insignis | reverse complement strand
TAGATAGCCTGTAGCTCCACTGACAATGTGGGAAAAGGATTCTTCCTCAGTCGCCTGTCAGTAACCACCCGAGTCCTGTGGCTCTGCCCAGTCCCTTTCTTGGTCTACCCTGCATGGTTTGGGTTCTCTTTCATACCAAGGCCGCTAACTCTCTCCTAGTTGACAGTCTCATAATTTTCCTCTTCTCTAAAACCAGCACAGCGAATGGCCCTTTCCCCCCTGTTCACCATAGAGGTGCCTGCACTGGTTTATCAGAGCTCCCGCGGCTGTCCTGCTGTAGCTCCTGGCTGAAGGTGGCTGCAGGCGGTGTCCACACGACTTCCAGTACTCCTTAGCAGGTTCCTTGTTTGGTATCTAGCACGGGACATTCCTGATGGGTGTTCAGAAGTCATTTGCTTAGCAAAGGATGGTCCAGGGATGGAATGGCATGATGGCTAAGAGACTGTATGACATCAGATATACGGGGTTTGGACGATGATGCTGCCATCACTCGATCAGCTGCGTAACCTTGGGTACCCTTCCTCTGCTCGGCACTGTGTCAGGTGAGGATAATAACAGGGCCCACATCATAGAGGCGTTATGAATGAAGATGAAAGTAGGAATGGGCTGTAAAGCTCTCAAGACAACGCCTCATGCATTATGTTCCCTATTATTAGAGTCACATTCCACTCTCAAAAAAAGACAACCAACTAATCAGGTGTTAATTCTCATGCTAATAATTTATATCCTTGTGCTCGTAAGCAAAGTTTGGTTGCTAGGTTCTTTAATTTGGGGAATTATAGCTGCTTCTGCCACCCACAGGGCTGATGGCGGCTAAGGAAAACCTGTTCCCATAAAAGTGCTTCCTCATTATGTACTGCCTTTGGATCTGCTCCTCGTTGTAATAAAAGGTGAAAATGGACCTGTGTGTGTGTGTGGCGGGGGGGCACTTACAGGGAGGCCAGGAGCTCCCCACAGGGCAGGAAGCAATGAAGTCTCTTCTGACTATTCTTTTTTTTTTTTTTTTTTTGGTTTTTCGAGACAGGGTTTCTCTGTGTAGCTTTGCACTTTCCTGGAACTCACTTGGTAGTCCAGGCTGGCCTCGAACTCACAGAGATCCACCTGGCTCTGCCTCCCGAGTGCTGGGATTAAAGGCGTGCGCCACCACCGCCCGGCCTATTCTTTTATTAGTCTGTCTATCCCCTCATTCATTCTTTTTAAAACAGAATGTATTATTGTATGTTTGTGGGCATGTGTGGGAGTCAGAGGATGACTTGGGTGGGGGGAGAGTTGGTTCTGTCCTCCACCTTCATGTGGGACTGGGGCGAGACCTCAGGGTGTCAGGTTTTCAGGACAAAAACTCACCTGCTGAGCTATCTGGCCACAATCCCACCCTTCATTCATTCTTCACTCATTCATCCTGGATGTATTTGTTGAATGCTTGTATTAAGCTGAATTCCAGAGATTTATCAAGAGATAAATCAATGACTCTGTCTTTATGAGGCATGTAGATTGGAAAGAGCTAAGGCAGGTCTGTGATAGGCAAGTCCCACAAGTCTTATACAAAGAAAAGTCATCATCTAGATGGAGGCTGGTACTGGCCAGAAAAGGTTACCAAAAGGTCAAAAGTATGCACTGAATTAAAAAAATGATCATATTGTAAAATGACAAGTTATAGTTTCATATATGTACAGACTATAAAGTCATTAAAATGTGAAATAAAAACTAAATAAAACACATTTACCACCTCAAATACACATTATTATGTCCAACAGTTCATCCTGTGTAACTGAGGCTGCCCACCTTGCCGTTCCTGAGTGCTGGACCTCCTTAGACGTCACTCACGGTGGGGAACAGCCTCTCTGAGCCTGTGTTATTTAACTCAGTGTGTTGTGCATGACCTGAGTCTGACCAATGACCAGGAGCCGAGGCTGTGGAGACTAACTTGCATTCTGGTTGGAATACAGGGGCACATGTTCAGACTTCTGGTGTACATAGAGGCATGGAGACAAAGGCCAACACTAGAGCAGAGCATCTTGATGGTGGAGAGGGCGCAATGAAAGTAGATGAGGAATACTTTCCAACACGCTGAATGGGAGATGCCCAGAGCAGCGTGGCATAGGCTTACAGTCCTCTTTCTCTTAAGGTTCAGTTCAGATTATTTCCACCAAATTTCTTGCTTGTATTTAAAATGTAGGAGGCTGGAGAGATGGCTCAGCGGATAAGAGCACTGAGGTCCTGAGTTCAATTCCCAGCACCCACATGGGAGCTCACAACTATCTATAACTGTAGTTTTAGACTGCCCTCTTCTGGTGTGCAGACATACACACAGATAAGACACCCATATACATTTATTAAATAAATAAATCTTTAACATGTAGACATAAGAGCATTTTTCAGTATCATAATAGCTTAGATGTATCACTATGTATGAGAAACAATTCTAAATGTTTTATTTTCATTAGAAGTGCTCATTCTCAGCACAGACCTATGGGGTAGGAAATCACTGCCCTTGCTTAGATGTCATGAAACCAAGGCACAGAGGGGCCATTTGCTCAAGGTATACCACTCATGAGGGAGGGCCTTGGAACCAGATCCCACTGCCTCTCAGGCTGCTAGGGAAGCAGATAAGAACAGAAGGGTTGGAGATCCAGCACCCATTCGAAAGGCTAGGGAAGAGATGGCACCGAGACCCAAGGGCAGCTCCAGGGAGGCAAAGGAAGATTTGCATTCTGGGAAGAACTATAGGAGATTCTAGACAATTGATGGGAGGAGACAGGCTGGTGAATGTGGAGATGGAAAAGGCATTATGTTGAGGTCCTAAATGCCAATGTATTTCAACAGACTTTAAAAAAGATTGAAGAATCAGAGCAATATGGGCCAGCATAAATGATAATATTACGGTAAGTCTAGATTAAAAAGGCAGATAATCTGAAGAAAGAGAATATAGCAATGGGGATGTCTATAAAAATTTTTAAAATTTCTGATTTTGTAATTATCTCAGAACCATACACATACATGTGCCTATTTAAATATTCATGTCAGACACATATTTACAAATATTTGTTTATGTGCACATTTATAGAAGTAGAGCTCTGTGGATAAAGCTTGCATCCTACAATTATGTTTCACTATTGTTTGGCTATGCCCCTAACATCATCCTCAGGTGTCTTGGGATGATGCAGTGAAGACAGCCGACTCACTGCCCCTTGAGCCTCAAGACTCAGTTCGAGTCAGCTGACTGTGATTTTCTCTGTGACCTGCATTAAAAGAGACAGCAAGAAGGCTAAAGGTCAAAGGAGTGGGGAAAGGCAGGGTCTTGGTAACTCCTGTGGGCCTTTCTACTGCCTGTGGAGAGGGAGGCGCAGTGTGGAGGTTCTGAGAGGCCAGAATCAAGAACAAAGGAATCAAGGCTTGATCATTTCCCTCATATCTCAAGCGGTGCTCTCCGATGTCTTCAAGTAAGAAATGGAATTCTTAAAGGACAAAAGTTGCTTTCATCAATATCACAGACATATTTGAAGACATCTTTTGTGTGTGCAAAATTCCACTTGACATGTGTTTAAGAACACACCTGCAGATGGTTGTAGAGCTCCTTTGAGAGAAGCTGATAGAAAAGGTTTTTTTCATTGGGTTCGATTAAACGATCATGAAACACGCGGCTGGCTTCATGCACAAAGAGCTGAGCAGCCATCTCTTTGGAGTTGATAACGCTCTTGTCTGCCTGCATCAACCCCAGCAGAAGCTGTAAGAGATCAAAAAATAACATATAATCCACATTAACGGGGTATTGTGCAAAATCAAAGCTCAAGTTTTGTGGGCTTATGTTTTACAAAAATAGAACTTTCCAAGGTAAGGGTCATCAACTTCTGTAAGTAACAACCTGAATGTTTTTATGGGATGGGCACGTTAAAGCCCAAGAAAACTGCCTAGTGGGAGGAGGTTTGGTAATGTCTCCGGTTTATCTAAGAGGGTTTGCCAGGACCAGAAACCACAGCCTGGTTGCAGAGGTTGCCAGCATAGGTGGCAGTGAGGGCCTTTTTATTACCTTCCCCCCTTTTTTTGAGACAAGGTGCCGCTCTGTAGCTTTGACTTGCCTACAGTTTTTCATGTAGAATGAGATGGCCCTGATCTCAGAGATCTTCCTGCCTCTGCCCCCTGAATACTGGATTAAAGGTGTGCTCCACCACACCTGGCTGTGAGGTCCTGTCAAATGCTGATGTGGTCAACACTTTAAGTTCTGATTTAGAACTCCTGTGCAAATGAGGGCTGAGCTGCTACAGCAAGGGAAGAAAGATACCACACTTTCTTCTTTCTTTTCTTCTTCGTTTGTTTCTTTCCTTTCTTTCTCTCTCTCTTCTTTTTTCCAGTCTTCCTTCTTTCCTTTCTTCCTTCATTTCTTTTTTCTCCTCCTCATCCTCTTTTTTGGGGGTGATTTGAGACAAGGTTTCTCTGTATAGTCTGGCTGTCCTGGAACTCTCTCTGTAGACCAGGATGGCCTTGAACTCAAGAGATCCACCCGCCTCTGCCTCCAGAGTGCTAGGATTAAGGGTGTGTGCTACTGCCTTAGTTAGGGTTTCTGTTGCTGTGAAGAGACACCATGACCACAGCAATGCTTATAAAGGAAAACATCTAATTGAGGTGGCTGGCTTACAGTTCAGAGGTTTAGTCCGTTATCATCATGGTGGGACAAGGTGACATGCAGGCAGACATGGTGCTGGAGAAGGAGCTGAGGGTTCTACGTCTTGTAGGTGACAGTAGACTGAGACACTAGGTAGTATCCTGAGCATATGAGACCTCAAAGTCTGCCTCCACACACTTTCTCCAACAAGACCACACCTACTCCAACAAAGCCACATCTTCTAATAATGTCACTCCCTATGAGCTTATGGGGCCAATTACATTCAAACTACCGCAGCTACTATGCCTGGCTAATTTTTTTTCTTAACACTGAAATTTTGAAAATTATTTAATTATAGCTGCTGACAGAGCCAGCACTGCTGGGAAAGTGGAGGAAATTCACGCAAGTCTATGAAGTACTTATAGGTTCACTCCCTTGAAACCACATAAATCCTCCAAACAAAGCCAAAGCCAAACTACATCGTGACCTTGCCTTTTCTCCTACTAGGATCCCAGCTTGTACTCCGAAAGCCTGAGTGGGTCTGTTATTGGATCCTCTACTTCAGGTGAATTGAAGGATCCTTCAATTCAGTGGACCTGTGGTACAAGCTGCTAATGTGAATTCACTTTTTAGACCTTCTCACAATCTCATGTGAACAGTACCAACAGGGAGGGAGACAGGCAGAGATTCAATGCGGTCCAATTACATCTCAATTTAAATGTGCAAAATAAGCCAGAGAATTAATTTCAAAACAAACCTTGAACATGTCTCGGGGATTAAACATGTAGTGGCATTTGGTTGGCGTTGGCAGCAATTTCTTACAGACTTGATGATATATCGCCAGGCAACAAAGCACAATCTGGTCTCTACATTTCTGAACCTCAGCTACGAAGTTATAGACGGAGAAATACATTCCCAAGTGAGCCTTTGAAGAGAAAATTTAATATTCACTTAAAAAATTTAAATTTGGGCTACAGCTAATATTTATCAAGAAGCAGGCTTATAGACTGCCATGGAGGGTTAATTTCACTAAAAATTATTAGTAGTCAAAATCTTAGGACAGGGTGGTGGCTTAAGTACAAAGGTACTCTGGGTGTTGGAAACAGAGATGTTTTGACAGGTCTTAGTATTTGTGCCATAGTCTAGAGGCATGCAATGTGTGTTCTTTGGGGACAGTTGGTGGCCCACCTCTGTGCACATCAGTTGTGGTATTCTCTCATATCCTTACTCTCCCAGGGGAGCAAGTATTAGAACATTACCCTATCTGGACTGCCAAACACATGGGTTTTCTTATGAGATTCCAAAATTCCTTGTGGGAATTTTGTGGGAAAGATGGCTCAAATTGAAATACAGTGTAAATTTATACATCTGATATGTGAGATTACATAGAACACAGTGAATTTCTTCAAAATTAATCTTACATTTTCTTTCTTTATAAGCTTTAAAGGTAAATTAAAACCAATTTCCCTCAGATCCCTTATGATTTTGATGAGGGCACAGGCCACAAGGAAAAAGAGATTGCTTTAGAAGAAAGCAGATGTGTGTGTGCCAGCTTCCAATGGTGGAAGTGATCCCGCCTCCTATAAGAAAATGCACAGATCAGAACTAAGAGTGCTCATGCTTACAAGGTCCATGCCAGATGCATTGAATCTCAGTCAGAAGAATAAAGTCCTGGGATTGCACTGGACATGTACCATAGCACTTCTTATGAACACGAAATTGTGATTTCAATATTAAGAGATAAATCACAATAATACTCCAGAAAATATAGAAGAAATAAAATTTATGAAGACAAGAATAATTTATCAGTGTTAGTGTTTTCAGTTTCTCAGACTTTTCCTTATAATATGTTCTTTTTTCCCCCCAGTAGAAAATGAGCTGGATGGGGAAGATGGGGTTTATTTCACTTTACAGCTTGCAGTCCATCATCCAAGACTGGCTGGATGGAAACTCAGGCAGGAACCTGGAGGCGGAACTGACACAGAGGCCATGGAGGGTGCTGCTTACTGGTTTGTTCCTTCTGGCTAACTTAAGTAAGCTTTCTTATATTCCCATGAGGACTTACCCAGGAGTGGCGCTGCCCATGATGGGTTGGGCCCTCCAACATCAATACCAACTAAGACAACGCCTCAATTTTTAATCCCAGCACTTGGGGGGCAGAGGCAGGTGGATCTCTGAGCTCAAGGCCAGCCTGGTCGACAGAGTGAGTTCCAGGACAGCCAGGGCCACACAGAGAAACCCTGTTTCAACTACCACACACACAAAAAGGAAAGATTCGCTGTTCCCGGGTATGTCTAGGCTTGTGTCCAGTTGACAAAAAGCAACCAGTGTAGTAGAGTACTACAGCATTCTTGAGAACTTGGTTCTATACCAGAGAGGAAGGGAGGGAGGGAGGACAAGAGGAGGATAAGAGGGAGGCAGGGAGGGAGGGGAGAGGGACAAGCTCGATGCATTACCTGAAGGATAGTACATAAGGCACTCTGTGGAGGATGAGGCAATACCAGTATGGAGAAGTGTTTGAGGAGCCGTGGACTGATGTCATTCCCACTGGCAGAAGACACACAAGAAGCAACTATAGAAAGATCTTGAATAGTCTGTGGGAAGAGTTTTCAAAAGGAAATGCATCTGTAAGAAGTAAATATATATCCATTTCCTCACCCCAGGAATTGCCAGGAGAATTTAGGCAAACATTTAGATTACTGTTTACTATAAAACAAAAATTACAATGGTAATAGAAACCGCTGTTCTTATATGTAACCTGTCATAAGATGTAACTTCATGATTAGTCACTTCCAGCAGGCTTTCTAAATGTCATCAGGAACAGCCCATTTAAAAAAAAAAATGACAATCACTTCAAAATGTGAAACTACAGAAGAAAACATGGGGTAACACATCACGACACTGGTCTGCGCAAAAAGTTCAAAAGCATGAGAGACCAAACTAACATAGACACGTGGAATTATACCAAACAAGAAGTTTCAGCATAGCACAGCGGTCGCCAGCGTGACCGGACATCGACAAAGGGTTACAGTCTAGAGCATACAAGGAACTCAAATATCCCAACAGCACCCCCATTACAAATAATCCAACAAAAATCTGGAAAACATTTCAACAAAAGGAAACATATATACAACAAGCTGGTAAGTGGGAAAAAAAAAGAACCAGTCACCATTGAGCATCAGGAAAATTCAAATAAAAACAATAGTGAGATATCATCTCGTCCCAGCTAGAACAGCTGTTAGTAAAAAGAAAAGAAATGGAAAATGCTGGTGAGGCTGCGACAAAGGGAATTTCTTGTAAACTACCAGAGGGAATGTAGTTAGTACAGATACTATGAAAAGCAGGGTTTAGGTTCCTCATAAAAGTATAATCACCACAGGCTCCAATAATCCTACTGTTGACCATATGTACATGCACATTCAACAGAGATTAAATTAGTGGATAAAATATATCTGTATTCTTCACACCAATAACAACAGAATAAACACAAAATCAATTTAAGGGCCCACTGATGGATGAAAAAATATGATGTATACATGCAACGAAATCCTACTAAATATGCAATGAAATACCACTAAATCCTAAAAAAGGAAGTACTGTCATTTGTAACAACATAAATGAGCCTGGAAGACATTATGCTAAGTGAAATAGCCCAGATACAGAAAGTCAAATACTGCCTGATAGTATTCATTTTGGGGCTCTAAAAAAAAATAATAGTAGATATTTCCCACCGATAATCCTAAAGGTAAATGTTTTAACTTCCCAATTAAATAATGCAGACTAGTCAGTTGGATAATGTCCTCCAAAAACCACAGCTCACTCACAAAAAAATCTCCAAGAGAAAGGACAGAAATCAATCAACCAAGCAAATGAAAGCAAAAACCATTCTGGTATAACTATTCTGATAACTGAGGAAGTATGCTTTAACTGAAAACCTTCGGAAGAGGTACAAGACAGCTTCTGCGTATTAACAAAGTGAATGATCTACCAAGAAGCTGTAACAACGTACATACATGTTCACTGAATGTTGGGACTTCCAATTTCATAAAACAAACATTAATGATGCAAAAGGACACATAGGTCTGGATATAACTACAGTGGGTGACTTCAGTAGCCCACTCCTGAAATAGGTTATCAAGGCTAAAAGCTAATAAGGAAACTTCAGAGTGATCTACACCATGGGTTATATAAATTTAACAGACATTTACAGAATAATCCATACAACAGCTGTGGAGTCCACGTTATTCTTAGCAGCATGTGTAACTTTAAAAAAATTGTCCACAGTTTAGTCCATAAAGCAAGTCTTAGCAAAAGGCAAATTTATTGAAACAATTTCATATCGGGTTATAGTGGAATAAAAGTAGAAACAAGAGAAAGACCCGGAGATTAAATACTGTCTTCTTGAGTGACCGAAGAGTCACTGGAGGAATCAGCGTGAAAATAAAAAACTTCCTAGATTCAAATGAAAATGAAAGCAGTTCATCAGAGCCTTTAGGACCGAGGGAAGGAAGTTGTAGAGGAGCAGCTTATAGCTATGAATGCTTACATTAAAACTAAGAGGCGGCAGTGGGAGGGGAGTTAATTAAACAAAGTATATCCACACAGACACATGAAAAACTGTAATGAAACTCATTATTTTGTGTGATGACTTAAAGGTAATAAAGAAGAATTGGATCCCAAGTAAATAACTTCAGGATACATCTCAAAGTCTTAGAAAAACAAGAATAAGCCAAACTCCAAAGCAGCCAAGTAGAAAAAGGCAGCTCTTCAACAAACGGTCTTGAGAAAACTGGACAGCTACATAAAGAAAAACAAAACAAAACCCATCTCTCACCACAGGAGAGTTCTATTTAGTTATAAAAAAAGAGTGAAGTGGGGCTGGATAGATAGTTGGTTTCATAATTAGGACTACATACTGCTCTTGCACAGAACTAGAGTTGAGTTCCCAGAACCTGTACTGTACAGCTCAAAACCACCTCTAAGTTCAGCTCCAGGGGATCTAACACCCTTTTCTGACCTCCACAGGCAACTGCACTCAGGTGAACATTCCCACACACAGACATGAACTCATATACACAATTAAAAATAAAAACCAGGGCTGGAGAGATGGCTCAGAGGTTAAGAGCACTGGCTGCTCTCCCAGAGTACCCAAGTCCAATTCCCAGACACCACATGGTGGCTCACAGCCATCTGTAATGAGATCTGGTGCCCTCTTCTGGCATGCAGATGTACATGCAGGCAGAACACTGTATACATAATAAATAAATACATCTAAAAAAAAAAAACCAAACCAAAAAAAAGAATAAAGTTAAATCATTTGAAGGGCAGTAGGTGGAGCCGGAGACCACTATGACACAAAGACAAAGGAAAATATTGTGTTTTCTAGACGTAAATAAACAAACACATACAATATGAAAGTAGGAGGCAGCAGGAGAGGAGAAGGGTGTATAAATGAATAGGGGAGGGAGAAAAGAGAGGATAATGGGGGACAGGGAAGGAACAATATCACACATTTTCTTTCATATATATGAATCATATATGAAATATATATATATATATATATATATATATATATATATATATATTCAGATTTGACATGACATCAGAAGTAGAACTACTTGGGGGAAGAGAAGGGACCAGTGAGGGACAGGGATGAGAGAGGGAAACAAATCAGGGCAAGGTACAATGATATAAATGCACAAAAATGTCAAAACGAAACCCATTGCTTTGTATGTTAGTAAAACATTAATTAAAAAACAAAGACTAGCCGGGCGGTGGTGGCGCACGCCTTTAATCCCAGCACTCGGGAGGCAGAGCCAGGCGGATCTCTGTGAGTTCGAGGCCAGCCTGGGCTACCAAGTGAGTCCCAGGAAAGGCGCAAAGCTACACAGAGAAACCCTGTCTCGAAAAAACAAAAACAAAAACAAAAAAAAACAAAAAAAAAAAAAACAAAGACTAGGATCCTGTACACTCCATTAAGAAGGGTGATCTCAGAGGACGAGAAGGCTAGCAGGGAGGGAGGATGGGGAGAGGTTGAACAACAGGCACAAGTTCCAGATAGCAGGACTAAGTTGCACATCCCAGATCACTAGATAAGAGGATTTTGGGAATCATTACTTAAAGAAAATGAAAAATGTTTGAGGTGATTCATGGACTAATTGCTCAAATTTCATGATTATGTTTTGTATAAACATAGCAAAATGTCACACTGTATCTATAGATATGTCCAATGATTCTATGTATATTAAAAATAAACGAGGAGTCATTGGAAAATAAGCAATGTGTTACTGAGGCTAACAAAGAGGATGCCTTGATGAGTGAGTTATCACAGCAATGTATCTCTGTTGTAGCCAGGACTGGCCTGGGATGAGAAGATGCTCAAGGTAACATTGTAATGACCCTGAAACACTACAAAGCCACAGTGCTGTGCGTGGCTACAGTCAGAACAGAACCCATGTGGGAGCCCACAGAGGTTTCCTAGTGAGCTCTGAGCTTGCTTTACCCAGCAGGGCTGCAAAAGGGGATGGGTTGACCACATGTGAGGTTACCAGGTGTTTGGAAGGGTCTGCACTTGGCTGTGCTAGGGGGAGGTCTTTTGTTCCACCCCTTGGTATTCCTTTAAAACGTCCTGTAGAGGAGACAGAGGGGGCTGGTGGATTAGGATCTAGGCCCTCCCAAGGCTATCCTGTGTTTCTACCTGTCTCTCTCCCCTCTATTTTTCTATCTAAATCTCTTATCCTTCACTCCTCAAGAGGATCCTGGGGGAAAAGGTGGGTGCGGGTCCCCCACAAACCCAGTCTTTTGACACCCCTGGTCCTTCCCCATGCCTGTGCCAGGGCTGCAGAAATGCCACCACAGACTTGCTGTGATCATTTTCTGACCACTTTAAGGCTTTTGTCCAGGGCGTGTATTCTAGGACTCATTTCCCGTCCCCCACCCCCACCTCTCTCAAATTGTCTCTGGAGGGCTGCATTGGGGCTCTTCCTCTCTGCCTTAGGTGGATGGTGATTCGGACAGTCTGGCTGGTGTCTGAGTCAACGCCACTCACTAGCGAGTATGCTTCATTTGGAATCTTAGCCTGAGTCGGCCTGAGACATGCAACTTTGCAGCACAGTCATCTCGTCTTACGGAGGAGAGAGCTGAGGATTGGACAGTTGACATTGGTGGAGTCAGTTTTGGAACAAAGGGCTTCTCATTTCCAGAGAAGGAACTAAAAAAGGGTCTCAACATGAACACATTAACGTAACTAGACTTTCTAAATTCTCTACTCAATGCTGCTGTAAGCATTCAGTAACAGTATTTCGTGAGGAGAAAATCTTAGTATATACTGTACCTTCCATGTATTTCTTTCCGTATCATAAACCCCACCCATTTCTAATAACTGTCTGATCAATTCCAGGGGTGGCTGGGCTCCACCTTTTTCTGGTGTTGGCATATTCAAATCATCAATAAATACTACAATCTTAAGGGAGACAGAATGTTTAAAAACATTAATTAGTACAAGCTTTTAAAAATTCTGAATTACAGATATGCTATTGTTCGAGAGCAAAATTATATGCAATAAATCTGCTTTTTTAAAATTAAAAGCAGAAGATTAAATCTATTTTGAAGCTATGGTCTTAGAAGACAGTAAGTGTCCCAACCAGCAGAAACCCTATCTACCCTTGGTCCCTAAAACAATGACGTAATGCTTAGGAATGTTTTTTGATGCTGATCAAATAATTTAACTGTGGCGCTTGCTTCTGAATGTGCCAGCTTACTTCTTACCATGTGCTTGCCCTGTTGTCAGATTTAGCTTTTCTGTTTCATATGCACCCTGGTTTGGGCAGCAAATTCAGAAGCACTTTCCAGTTTTTAAATCTGTATTACTCTTTGCCTAGGAAAATATTATGCAGTCAAGTGTATCAATTACAGTCTCTGCACAATGAATTCTTTGGTTGCATTTATTTTTTGTGAAATAAAAATACAAATAGCTACTTTGATTTCCCAATTTGTAACTGTCAATGTTACTTTTTTTTTTTTTTTAGGAGAACATTGTTTCTCTTCCTGGAATACAGGCTGGTAGCCATGTTTCCTGCCTGCCTTTTCTAATGGTGTGATTATAGGTTGCAGAAACCCTTTCAGAATCCCTAAAGTCTATTCATGTAGGCAAAGATCTACCAGTTTTATCTACATCTTCGGTTGAAGTCTAGGGAATCTGAAGCAAGCCCTTAAGATCATCTAAAGGTGACACAAACATCGTGAGCAGGGACTTCCAGGGGCCCACGCAGGCCTATTCATGAATCTTGCAAACCGCTTGACCCTGAGCTAACTTCATGGTATTGAATGGGAGTCAATGACCGTAAATTCCAACTGTGACTCAGATAATAAATTGACAGTTGATTCCATACCAAGCAGACTGGAGATGAGATAAAGAACATCTGATGCCATTGGGCATCTGCCTTGTTCCCATAAGACACTCCCTTCTTGCCTTCTCCGAGTCTGTGGGTTCTAGAAGCCGCTCTTTCTTTTAGAGCTTCATGCAGCAGATGAAAATGGGCTAGAAACTACAGCAAAACTAAAGCACCAGTAGCTAACTCACTCTCCAGACAATCTTTATCTAGATTTTGGCATACTCCTCTGGTCTTAGTAATTCTCACCCAGGACAACCCATCGTATTGGAAGAGGAATACACCAATTTGAAAATCAAAGCCCCCCTTGTAAGTGCATTTTTAAACAATGCTCAGGAGTGTATATTCTCCTTTTTACTAACTAAAACAAACCATTTTCTTACGGATTAGGGCCACTAAATTACCCTGTTGTTTTTTGGGGCTCCGAGTACGTCTTTGGTTCTTCTAACTAACTTCCGCAGAATCATCTCCTTGGTTTTGGTGGCTGTCATGTTGGTGGTTAAATTGATCGTAGAGACTATAATTCCTTTATCATTTTTAATTGGGGCATCATCAGTTTTAATCATTACTTTCTTTGTACTCATATCTACAATGCCAAATACAAAAGGAGAAATAAATTTAGGGCAGTTTAAGCAATGCTTGCTCTACTTTAGGGTGTTAAGAAATTTGAAACAAGCAATTTTATTTTATTGTTGTTCTTTCAATGACAATGCTCTGAGAGAGGAACAGCAGCTTTGAATAGTTCATTATCTCTCATTGTAAACTGCACGTCGGAAACCATAGCACATGCAGTGGTATGAAGCTCAGGGGCCATCTTCATTTGTGTATGTTAGAAACATCGAGCTGAATGACTGGAAAGGCGCATGCAGGAGTTGTTCCCAGAGGAAGAATCATTCAGAGGGATGTGTAGGATGAGGCTACAGTAGTTCAAGACCCTAAACTATCTCTGGCACTCATGTTTCTGCTATACGTCCTGGCATGAGAGCTACAGAGTCATGACTTTCTCCTGCGTTGGGCTGAAAGTCAGGGGAGAATGAGCAGCTTCTAGGTTCCATCTGTTCCTCTGCCAGGGTGACAGGACTCACCTGTGAGCGCAGACAATCTCCTCCACCAGAGCCAGGGTGACAGGACTCACCTGTGAGCGCAGACAATCTCCTCCACCAGAGCCAGGGTGACAGGACTCACCTGTGAGCGCAGACAATCTCCTCCACCAGAGCCTCCTGTACCTTTTTAGGAGCTTTGAGTGGGTCCTGGATAATTTCCAGCAGGTTGTATTTTAAATGAACAATTCCAGTTTTTGTTTGTTTGTTTTGGTTTTTGGTTTTTGGTTTTTGAGACAGGGTTTCTCTGTGTAACAGCCCTACCTGTCCCAGAACTAGCTCTGTAGACCAGGCTGGCCTTGAACTCACAGAGATCTGCCTGCCTCTGCCTCCTGAGTGCTGGGATTAAAGCAATTCCAGTTTTTACTCTATGACTTCTCACAGTAAGGAACGGCTGTGCATATGGCCACAGTAGAGAAGAACATAACAGATCAAAAGATAGTTTTGATCCCACGTGGCCACACTTACCGAAACCTCCGATGGCTGATTTGTAGGTCTCTGCAATCAAGATGTTGATATTCTGCCTTATGCTGTTGGAATCAAATGTTTCAAGGATCCAAAATTAGTTTATAGTTTTAGTTGTAGTAATAAAATCTAATCAAAGTAACAGCACATCATTGATTTTACTTGGGTTTCCCACAAGAAAACATTTGTTTTTCTGTTCATTTGTTTTATAATCTTAAGGCTTCTCCACATGCCATTTTCTTATTCAGCTGAAAAAACAGGCTTCTCTAATAGTTTAACAATGTGAGGCTTAATTTTAAAAATGTATTTTATTTTGGAAATTTTTATTTGCAAAACAAGTTTATATTTTCTTATGAAGAGGTAGACAAAATTCAGAATGATAGGCACAAGCTCTTTGTAAAGTCTTTTTATGTTTCACATGTAGATGATTTATTTCTATTACAAAAACTGATATTATGTAAAACTTTGTGAGTATATCTGAGGTGCATTTTTCTGGGAGGAAAATAGCTTATAGTTATATTTTATGTTATATAAAATGTGTGGTTCTAAACTTAGTTATATTTAAAATAAATGCAAGTATATCTGATTTAAATGAATGAATCTAACTGAAAACACTTTGGAAAAAAGTAAAGATTTTCCTCTAAACAGGAAATTACGGTGAACCAATAATAAGGAAGGAGGTTAAATCAGTAGCAAAAAGTCCTCCATCAAAGAAAAAAAAATCTCAGAACCATGTGGTTTCACACTGAATTCTTCTGATTATTTAAAGAAGGATGGATACTAATACTCATACACTACTGAAAAATGGAGGTAGAAGGAATATTTCCAAACTCATTTCATGAAGCTAGCATTGCCTAAGAAGAAAGTCAGAAAAAAACACTATAAACAAAGAAAACTTCAGGACAGTACCACTTAGGAACACAGATGCAAAAATCTTCAACAGAAAGCTAACAAACCAAATTCAACAGAGAATTAAAGAGACCATTCTTCATGATCAAGTGAGACTCACTATCCCTGGGATGCAAGGATGGTCCAACATATACAAATCAATAAAAGTGATATGTTATAGTAATAGAATAAAGGACAAAAGCTGTAATGACATCTCACTAAGTAAAAAAAATCTAGATACTGAAAACTATAACGAAGCTGAAAAGTCACACAATTATCTGGAACTATAGCCAGTATTCATGGTTTATAAAAATCAATACTGTTACAATGTTTATACTACCCAAAATGATCTATAAATTCAGTGTAATCTCTATCAAAACTCAAGCTATTTTTCATTTTTCTTGTGGAATCAGAAGACTCCAAATAGATACAGCAATCCTGAACAGAAAGAACAAGGTAGGAGAAATGACTACAGGGCTGGAGGGATGCCTCTGTGGCTAAGAGCCCTCCCGCTCTTGTGGAGGACTTGAGTTTGTTTGGTTCCTGGTACTCATGTCACACAGCACATAATGACCCCAAACACCAGCTTCAGGGTATACGATGCTCTCCTCTGGCCTCGACATCGGCATTCACGTGCACAAACCCCCACACAGATACATAATTTAAAAATTAAAATTAAAAGAATATAATAAAAATGAATATTGATCAAAACAACCGAATACTGCCATAAGAAGAGTAAAGTAAACCAGGCAAGGAGGGTTAAATTCTATACAGTCTCCACTATACTGAGAGTATGAAGGAGGTGGAAGCAGAAAGAGGGGTAGGTGTTAGGGGCCGAGGGTGAGGTGGGAGGATCCAAACAGGAGGAATCTGACTTCAAGCTGGATCACACGGGTATGGAGGGTTCTGTTAACGTATACTGCAAAGCTGCAGGAACACAGGTTTTAAGTGTTCTCACTCTGAAATATAAGTACATGAGGTGACGGGTGTGTGAATCAGCTGACATAATTTTACAATGCATGCACACACTTAAACAGCCCACTGCACCTTACAAATATATAAATAAAGAGATTGGGAAAACATTTTTTCTTATTGCCTCATTTGAATAATTCTCATCATTATATAAAAGATTTGCTTTGTAAGAACAAAGTCAACATACATCAAGGAAATGTTTTTACCAGAGAAGCCAAGTTTAAAGTTTAATATGTATACCTTGATCTTTTAATTTCATTATGTAACAGGACTTTTCCTAAAATTGACCCGAATTTTATATCAAACGTTCCTCGGCCCTCTAGCTTGTCAAGCATCTCATTGATGGCAGTAGTCTTCCCGACACCAGACTCTCCTAAGGGGGAGGTACATTAGGTTAGAGCCACATGTCTGAAAATTACACATGGTCATGTGGTAAGATGAATAGTGGCATATGTACTCATTTGAATCTGCATGGATGGAAAGCATAGTTTTTGTTTTCTGTTTTAAATGTGAGAGGTTAAATAGGAACTTAATGTGAATTTCTTTCAAATTGTTTGATTTATATTTGTTACAAAAGATAGATTAGGAGATAATAATAATTTTTATTTAATGTTCATTTAAGCCCATCAGAACTGTTTCTTGCTTATAGCACACTAGAACTATGTTAGATGAAACTCTTTGAACAAAACGAAATCAATTTTAAAAAAGACATTTTGTGTGCCTGAATACCATATCTGTACGCGTATATGCACCATGTGCATGACTCCTGCCCATGAAGGTTGTAGACTCTCCTGGGACTGGAGTTACAGATGGTTATGAACTACAAAGTGTGTGCTAGGAAATGAACCTGAGCCCTCTGCAAGAGCAGCAAGGGCTGCTGACCTGAGCCTTCTCTCTAGACCACTTCATCATTTTTTTTTTTTGAGGAAGGGTTTTATTATGTAGCCTAGGGTGGCCTTGAACGCAACAATCCTCCTGCCTTAGCACCATGAGTACTGGAATTACAAACATGTATCACAACACTAGTTCCCTTAATTTTTTTTTCTAACATTATCGAAGGAGGCATTTAAAAATAAAACTTCCTGAAACAGAACAAGTGACTCATGACTCCCAAGTTCACAAAACAGAAAAATTCAAGAGTTTTCTTAGTGCAAATTAGAGGTAAATATGTGTTATCTGAGTGTCACACTGCTGAAGTTCTCTGTCTATGTCTCCAGGAACACTCTGTTATTTGCCTCTGGTGATAGCCAACACAGGTCAGAGACAAGAAAATGTTAGTCAATGGGTTGGATAAATACTCAGAATGAACAAGAACTGCATCGAGTCACTCCTTTGGTAATAGTAAAAGTTTGGAAAAATTTTATGCCATATTTACAAATTGTATGTTCAAGTTTCATTAGACAATTGGTGTTACCAGATGTGGCCCTCTAAGGATCATGGGCTATGGAGGTCAACCACACACTCATCCAATGTGTCTATTTCTAGAATTTGTCTTTAATGTAATGAAAAGTTGAAAAAATATAACATCTAAGTCTGGAGTGATGGGTGCACTCGGGAGGTGGAAGTGAGAGCCTCACCTCTCAATGGCAGCAAGAAAAAAAGGGGGGGGTGAGGTGGGGGAGGAGGAGGACAAGGAAGGTACATAAACAGGTTTAGAATGTCCTTTGTTAAAATGGGCTGTTGCTAAGATTGTGAAAAACCAGTCTCTCTAAATTTTCAGGGCCTATTAATTATTAATTCCCACTTAAAAATGATTAGACCCAATGTTAAACTTCTTCCCACCTTAGAAATTCCCTGTTACTTATCTTTAATACCTGTGAGAAGGACAGGGTAGGAGTTCTTGAGGAGAAGACTCATGAGGAAAGACAGGCAGAGTGTGTCCCTGGTGGCAGTATAGTTCACGTATTCCCCACACTCCTTCATCCTCAGCACACTCTCACTAGATCCCTGAAAATCAGTCATTAACGACGTCCCTAAGGTCAGAAAACAGTTGTTAAGTTTCAGACGACCTAGAATGTGATAGCAGCCTATTATTTTTGCTATTCATTACTCTGGGAAAGTCCACCTGGTACACGGCAACTTCAACATGGATAGACTGGCCAGTGTTGTTAGATGTGCCCGGGGTCTTTGTTGGTCTTAGAGATTGCTCTCTCCTGAGTTCTCAGCTGGCCAAGATATCACACCCGTTCCTAAAGCAAACTCCTTGACTTTCCTAACCCAACCCTGCTGGTCCAGCTGTTCCTCACAGAAGGGTGGGGAGGCAGCTCTCTTCCCAAGGCTGCTGCTGTCCTGAGAACCCACTGCTCTGGTTGCCCTTCCTGTCCTTCCAGACTCTTCTGCTACAAGTTTTAATCACACAAGCTGAACCTTCACCCTGATTATTTGAACCACATGAAATTGACATTTCAAAAAGTAAAGGACAGTTGAACACAGACAATTCAGTGTGAAATAACACACACACACACACACACACACACACACACACACACACACACACACACACACACACGACACAGAACAAAACAAAAACCAACCAACCAAACAAACAAAACTCATCCTGGACACTAATGCTGTCTATAATGCTACCCTAATCCTTGTTTTAAAACTTCTATTGTCTGTTGTTGTTGTTGTTGTTGTTGTTGGTGTGTGTGTGTGTGTGTGTGTGTGTGTGTGTGTGTGTGTGTGTGTGTGTGTGTTTGATGTGTGTGTAGGTCAGAGGACCACTTTGTGGAGTTGGTCCTCTCCTTCCACCTTTGTGTGGGCTCTAGGGGTTGCTCCCTTACTCTGCCCCACTCACACCCTTTACAGGGGGTAGGTTCTCTCTTCTTACCATGTGGATCCCAGGGATCAAACTCAGGTCACCAGGCTTGGTGGTCTTTATTCACTAAGCCATCTCACAGGTCTGGATTACTTTTCTTAGTGGCACTAAAAATACAACCTCTTGGTGTCACTCTGGTTCATAAGTCCATGCCTATTTCTGATGTTGGATCATTTGACAGTGCTGAGGACTTTGGTAGTAGGAACTTTATATTCTCCATGCCTTTACTGCTAAGGAGGCTGTGGCCAAAGATGCCAAGGCTGTGGGGCAGTGGCGACAGAGGCCATGTTTCTACAAGGACTTCTGGCAAGCAGGAGGTACTTGCCACCTCTGCTGGAGTTTTCTGGAGGTAGCTGCCTTGTCAACCTGGCTCCCACTGCCTCTGCTCTTCCCCAGTACCCCCAATCATTCATACATTTACACACATGCTCCTCAACTTACTGATGGAGTTACTTCCCATAAACCTATGATAAGCTGAAAAAAAATTGTTATTTGAAACGCATTTAATGCAACCGAAGCTCCTAGTTGAGCAGCACAGGGTACTGGGGAGTACGGGCTATTCACCCTAAGGTTGTGGGCCTGGCAGCTATTGGTAACTACCCCATGCTGCATGAATCATACTGCTTCTGCCGAGCCTGGGAGAAGACCCAAATGGAAAATAAAAAAATTCATGGCTCTGTTCAACATGATTGGGTTCACACCACTAGAGAGACTCTAAAGACTATAAAGCTGAAGAACTTTCAAGTTTACTTTTTTTTTTTTTTTTTTTTTTTTTGGTTTTTTGAGACAGGGTTTCTCTGTGTAGCTTTGCGCCTTTCCTGGAACTCGCTTTGGAGACCAGGCTGGCCTCGAACTCACAGAGATCCGCCTGGCTCTGCCTCCCGAGTGCTGGGATTAAAGGCGTGCGCCACCACCGCCCGGCCAAGTTTACTTTTAATGACGTTTTTTCATTAAGTTCTTGTCTTCATCTCCTACCAAGCTCTCAGAGTTCAGCAAGATTAAGGATCTCTGTGATATGCAGAAGCATGTTGCAAATAAAAGCCATTTACAGTATATGGATACTTATGACATAAAAATTAAACCATCATTTTCTACTTTTTCGTTGTTACTATTTTGAGACAGGGGCTAATGGCTGGACTGGTACTCACTATGTATTCCAGCCTGGACTTGAATTAATGGCTATCCTCCTGTCTCAGCCTCCCAAGCACTGGGATTCCAGGTGTGAACCAGCATGTCCACCTTATTCTTTTTAAATGGCTGGTTTTGTTTAACAACCAAGTACACGATCTTATGTGTGTGTGTTTCTTACTTTTAAAGAGTTACTTTCCATTATTGGTTAGTACCACAGCTAATTTAAACCAGTAGACACTGTCATTGGTGAGACTCTATACACTATAGTTCTGTAATGTGTCTAAATACACTACACATTTTAAAACATTTTATTTACTTATTTTATTACTATGGATGTTTTGACTGCATATATGTCTGTGCATCACTTGCATGCCTGGTGTCCAAGGAGGACAGAAGAGGGCATCAGATCCCCTAGATCTTGAGTTACAGACAGTTGTGAGCTGCCATGTGGATGCTGGGGAATGAACCTGGGTCCTCTGGAAGAGCAGTCAGTGCTCTTCATCTTGAAGCCATCTCTCCAGCCCCGCCCCCACATTTCTTATAATGTTCTAAGGTGATTTCAAGGCACATTTTATAAATATGAATAAAAGCTGCCCCTACAAAGATACATATTTGAACATGTCAATCCTCAGTGTTGTGAACACATCTATTTTAATGGTTAATATACCTCCAGAATTTTAGAGACGTTAAA
Organism: Peromyscus californicus insignis; assembly: GCF_007827085.1. NCBI lineage: Eukaryota > Metazoa > Chordata > Mammalia > Rodentia > Cricetidae > Peromyscus > Peromyscus californicus. The sequence goes on along the minus strand of NW_026294436.1, from coordinate 66,434,171 downwards.
AGTCTTTAAAAATAATTATACTTACCTCTTTGAATAATTGTTTGAGCATTAGGGAGTAAATCTGACCAAGGCATAAACTCACAATTCTGTAAGTCCACAAAATACCCAAATATAGACCGTTCACCAGCTGGTAAGTTGATACCTATGTCTGAAAACAACACAGACAAGAATCCAGTATGAAACCAATGACATGAACGCTACCTGAAAGGTAAGGATTTGTGAGCCAGGAGTCCCCTGAAGGCCAATTCCTCATAGTATTTGTTTGTACAAAAGCAAAAGTTTATTAACTTTTACTCACTTTTACATGTAGAAAAGGGTAAATTGTGATCAATGTCCTATGACATCTTATCCTAAAGTGCTTGTTATTACAGTGTGTTTGGATGCTAGTAAACTCCAGTACCATACCAGCTCAGGTCAAACCAATATAATACAGAACACTGAAGATACCTGTAAATCATATTTCTTTCCCATTTAAAAAATAATACATTTATTGCCGGGCGGTGGTGGCGCACGCCTTTAATCCCAGCACTCGGGAGGCAGAGCCAGGCGGATCTCTGTGAGTTCGAGGCCAGCCTGGGCTACAGAGTGAGTTCCAGGAGAGGCGCAAAGCTACACAGAGAAACCCTGTCTCGAAAAACCAAAAAAAAAAAAAAAAATACATTTATTGGAAAAAATTCTTGAAAATATAAGTTTAAAAAAAAGCAAAATAGGCCGGGCGGTGGTGGTGGCACATGCCTTTAATCCCAGCACTAGGGAGGCAGAGGCAGGTGGATTTCTGTGAGTTTGAGGCCAGCCTGGTCTACAGAGCGAGATCCAGGACAGGCACCAAAACTACACAGAGAAACTCTGTCTCGCAAAACCAAAAAAAAAAAAAAAAAAAAAAAAAAAAAAGCAAAAATAGATTAGCCATAGTTTCATCAAAGATAGCAGAGTTACTATTTAACTGGATAGATATATATGTCTAACCATCATTAATATATTAATATACACCTTGTTAGTTTTTATAGCTTGCTTTCTTTTTCAGTTTTTGTTTGAGATATATTAAAAATAATTTGTTATGATTTCTTTTTCTTTTTGAGACAAGGTATTATGTAGCTCAGGCTTGACTCAAACTTTCTATATACTCAAAGATGACTTCCTACCTCCACTTTAATCCCAAGCCCTGGGATTATAGGCATGAGTCATAACACCTTACTTGACTATGATTTTAGAGTTGTTAGTTTTCTCTCAGAATCCTTACAAATTTTGTTCATAAAAATTCATACAAGTTCACAATTGGTTTGCGAGTCCTTGTGTATATGCTACATGCATGTGTGTGCATACATGCACCTTGGGCACACATGTGGAGGCCAGAGTGGGATATCAGGTGTCTTCTGTCAATGTCCACTTTCTTGCTGTGAGACAGTGTGGCTCTCCCTGAGCCATAAACCCACCACTCAGCTCGGCTTCTCGGCCTCAAACTCCATCCATCTCCACAACCCAATGTTGGGGTGCAGGCCCATGCAGCCATGCCTGGCTTTTTAAGTGAGTGCTGGGGATTCGAACTCAGGTATTAATACTTGCACAGAAAATTCCATTACCCTCTAAGCCATCTCCCCAGCCCCTGCAGGTTGTACTGTTTTTAAATATAGTGGTCTTCAATCCACTTTATTCTATTTTACTTACTGCTCCTCTGCCTTATCTTGTATATGTGTCACACATACTTATTAACTTATTTTTAGCATTCTGTTTGTTTCAAATATACTGATTTATATATTGTCCTGATTAATCCAAAGCTTTTTTTTTTTTTTTGGTTTTTCGAGACAGGGTTTCTCTGTGTAGCTTTGCGCCTTTCCTGGAACTCACTTGGTAGCCCAGGCTGGCCTCGAACTCACAGAGATCCGCCTGGCTCTGCCTCCCGAGTGCTGGGATTAAAGGCGTGCGCCACCACCGCCTGGCTAGAGTTTACACTTTTAGCAAAAATGAATTATTTAGTTTATAACTGGTAGATAACTGACCTTTTTCTGAATCATCTTCAAATAACTCATGAACAAGGTTGTCAAAATTATAGGTTACTTCTGCAGGAGAATCAGGTTCAAAATTTGAACGAAAGAGCAAGTCTTCTTCATGTTGGTCTTCACGCTTTAAAATCCCTCCGAATGCCCACGTAAATGCAAACACAAAAACCTTCTGAATCATTATTGTTAACTTTTCAGGATTTTTCTCCAAATACCATGCATTTTCATTCTCATAGCTGTGTGTGGGAAGATGAATGTCAAAAACTTTATAAAGTGGTTGGAAAATTTATCTTAACATCACATCAGTTTTGTCAAAAATTGTAATAAAGTATTGATGTAAAATTTTAGATCTAGTACATAATATTTCCTCAGATAACAGTCACATAAATTAGTTACTGTGTTCATTTTTAAAGTGGCTTATGTATAAGACATTCCTACTTAACTTTTGTTTTATATCTATTTTGGTAATGTGTTTACAAATTTATCATATACCTTTATTTAACATACAGTTCTACTTAATATCTGTATATATACCTTTGTCATGATATACTTTTGATACATGTTTAATAGTTATTTGATATGTATTTGATATACTTTATATATATACTTCATTTTATTTAGTATTTATATGTAAACCTTTTTAATTTTAGGTCAGTTTATAGTTTGAAGTTTACTTGTTGGGGGAGAGGATCAATCTGATAATTCTGCATTTCATCAAAGACAGAATAAACAATAATTCACTTTGCATCTCTCCTGTCAAGTCTTACGGGCTGACTTAGTTCAACATGGCTACCGACAGGAAGTCAGAAGCTGAGGAGACTGCTTTCTCGCTGAGGTTAGTCTGGGCTCCTCGTGGTTAATGATCCATGAGTTTTCTGGTGACAGGGTTGATGATGATAGGGTTAAACAGGAGGGTTGGGCCTAATTTCTAACACCTTCCATTGTTCTAATATTATCATAAAATTATCTATAAATTATGAAAAAACAAGATATATCCGATTGAAATTCATTAGCAACTATCAGCATAGTGTGTTTGCATAATTCTTTTTTTTTTTTTTTTTTTTTTTTTTGGTTTTTTGAGACAGGGTTTCTCTGTGTAGCTTTGCGCCTTTCCTGGGACTCACTTGGTAGCCCAGGCTGGCCTCGAACTCACAGAGATCCGCCTGCCTCTGCCTCCTGAGTGCTGGGATTAAAGGCGTGTGCCACCACCGCCCCGGCTGTGTTTGTATAATTCTATCTGAAACATCTCGCTGTGTATAATTTAGCAAATATTTATTAATTTATTATTTATTATTAAACATTTATTATTAAATGTTTACTATTTGTCAGTTACTCTGAACAAAGTGGACATGATACCTTTTTCACAGGACGGTAAAGAATGAACAAAACACAGAGTTGAGTAAGATATGAGGCATAACCGTGGGTTAAAATGGGAGGCACAGAGGTCCTTGTGTTCACAGACATGCACTAGGGGGACCTGGAAGAGCACACAGGGCTATTCCTTCAAGGGACGGAATGCAATACCTGTTATCCGGAAGGCTGGGAGGTGACATGCATTCTAGTCTGGTGACTTTTGAGCGATCCGTGTGGCAGAGACCACACCAGATTCCCCGAGACCCTTTGTATCACCTTGTTTTTCTCAGTCTATAGAACCTATCTTTATGGATGGTGTCCCAGGCACTTTACAGAAAGTTTCTTTGGATGTGGTCATATCCAGTTTTTATTTAGCTTACTTTGTTCCTCAAAGAGATATGTGAATTCTTACTATGCACACGGGATTGAGTTAACTGTCATCATAAATGTTTTCATCAAATATGCCTAAAATAAATCACTGGGGGTCAGACTCCCAAAGTTTGAGCTAGCACCAGCCACTTAGTCATGCTGAACTGAACTTCCTTCTTGACCCTGTGGATTGTCACCCTGCTGGCTGTGGAGGTTGCAGAGATTTAGACTGTGGACTCAGCAAAGACCATCATCCAGAAGAAATATAGAAGGAATAATTCCATAGCTACAATGTATCGTACACCTAACTATTAACCTATGTAATCTAGACAGCTAGCATGTCACATTATCATTCCAGTTTTGTGAGGAAAAACTTTAAAACTTTCTAACTGGTGCAGCATTTTATAGCTTATAAACAGCTGATATGTGAAATAAACTCACATCAATTTATTCCATTCTAAAATGTGTAAAGGCAAGATGAATGCTTTTTTATAACACTCTTGCTATTTTAAAATACCATAAAAATGTGATTATCTTGTATTAGCTATACAGAGGACTCCAAGATGGGATAAAATAATGTAGACTTCAATATTATGAAACCATAAGACATGGTTTGCTGACAATAATCCTATGTGCCTTTGGGTGTTTCACATCTAGTAGGCTCTTCAAACACACCGGCTGGATGAATGTAACTGACCTGCTTTCAACATCCTTGAACTTGACTTTCAGAGTTTTTGTCCCTTTAGTTGAGGTGTCACCTGTGGCGTCTTCACCTTAGAAACAACAGGATTTTTGTACAATTAACAACAGACCTAAAATTTCATAGGCTAATTAACCAGGCTCAATTTGTAACATTGTCTAGCTGTGAACTGCCATAGGAGAGTCCTTCACTTGGAGCATCCCAGGCAGACTCTCCATCCTTACTCCTGACTCCTTTTGTCCAAGTCATCCATACAACAGAGAAAAACAGACTAAATCATGATTCATTCTTTAAAGCTTTGTTTTCTAATATTTGTGTTCTTAATGTTAAAATATATCTCTTTTAGAACATTTCAGAACAGAAAAGTACGTAGAAAAAATGAGAACTCACAGTTTTACTCTCCCCTCCATAACCATTAAAATATTGTTGTATTACTTATGGAATAACAAAGTACACAATGTATTTTAAATTTTAAACTCAGGTAAAAATGAAAAGACTTGCATTCTTATGCTGCCTTTTGATTTTTAAAGCTGTTTTTATGCCATTATGTGTCCTTTGAAACATGATTTTATTGTAGCATAATTTATTAAGCCAATCTCCCATTGTTGGAATTCAGGTTGTTTTTATGACTGCAAATAGTTCTTCTGTGTACAACGCCCCCTGTGCATAAACCATTTGTATACTTCTCCAATTATAACTCTATAAAAGATTCTAGAAAAACACCACTAAGGCGAATTTATCAGTATTTTCAGCATGCATTGCTAAGTAGCTTTAAAAAGGCTGACTCAATTGGTACCTCCATTGGTACCTTCTTTTAGTGTTCATATTCCAGTACATTCTAGACATCAATGTCTATCAAGGGTAAGGAAGTGCCCACAGGCCCCACCCTTTCCTGAAGAACTACCAACTGTTAAGAGTTGCTGGAGGGGGTGTGTGCCATTTTCTTCGGTGGAGTAGCCATTGAGGAACTAGATGAGAAGAAAAAGGAAGTTTACAGGGAAACTCATTTTTCGATGCCTTATACTCAGTGTATAGTTTTGGTAATTTTATGAAAAAAAATTGAATACACCACTCATAGTCTCTTTTTGTCACCTACTTTCCTTCTCCAGAAGCCACATTTTAAACAATAAAAATGGATGTGGTGGCCCAAGCCTGTAATTCCACATTCAGAGGGTATAAGCAGGAGGTCATCCTGGCTAGAAGTTCAAGGTTAGCCTGGGCAACATGAAACTCCATCACAAAACAAAGAATAAAATAAGTTTGAGCACTCCTCTTTTCTTAGTATAACCCATTGAAGTAAATGGTCGTAGTTCTCTGTGGGGAAAGCTCAGTGTAACTGCTCTGTAGAAACTTCCTCTGATGGTACAGAGGTTCCATGCCTCTTGGTTTTGTAGGTTGTTGCCTTGGCATCCAACTCCAGTGTGGGAATGGACAAGTGACTCCTTCAACTCCCGGGCTCTCATCTTTCAAGCTTGTGGTACATTACTGACTCTGTGTGTGTGTGTGTGTGTGTGTGTGTGTGTGTGTGTGTGTGTGTGTGTGTGTGTGTAATAGATATCTTCCTAATGTTCTATTATAAAGGTTGTTCTTGTTTTCTTCTTGAGTCAGTATTGACATAGAAAACTTTTCATCTCTTCTTGTTATTCTGTTGCCTTTCTCTCTCTGGAATTTGTTAGAATCTTCCTTTAATGTTAAATAGTCTTAAATCATAACAAATTGTTTCCTATAATAAGCCTTGTATCAAGTAATAAACAAAACAATCATTTCTAGAAAAGTACAGGAGGAACATAAGTAACATAACTATAGTAACAATAAAAACCAAATGCAGGTCAATACTGACATAGTCCTATCTCAACAAATGGGAAACCATGACCCACAAGAGCACAGTGCTCACTCAAAATAGAACTGCCACATGACCCAGCAGTCTCACTTCTACTCAAAATGAGTGTTTTTAGGAGCTACTTGTGCTTCCTTTGACACTGAGGCATTACTTCTCTCACCATGACATGGAATCAGTCTGAGCTTCCACCGTGTGAGCAGAGACAATGTGGTGTACGCACAGTGCAACATTAGTCAGTTATAAGAAAGAAAACCCCATCATATGACAACATGTATTCACTTTGAAGAGACTCTAACAGTGGGCATAAAAATTCAAATACCAATTGATTTCATACAGATATGAAATCTAAAAGTGTTGGTCCCACAGAAATCAAGAATAGGATGATGGCCACCAGAAGTCGGGGAGTTTGGATAGGAGAAAATTTAACAAAGATGTTGGCCAAAGGATATGAAATGTCAGTAAAGCAGGGGAATTGAGATCAAAGATCTACTGTATAGCATGATGACTATAGTTAATAAGGTGATGTTTTCCAGTCCAGTAATAGTCCACTTTGTTAGGTTTGTGATGGTCCAAATACATACTCATACCACCACCGTTTGTCACTTTCAGTATTAAATAAGTCACATAATATATTGTGGTGATATTTTATTTGTGCTTTAATAATCTCTTTACCAGAGATCAGAGGTAATAGCAAGCCATTTTAAAAAGTCAGGCAGTGGTAGTACACGCCCTAATCTGATCATTTAGCAGGCAGGGTCTCTGTGTGTTCAAGGCCATACTAGGGAACACAGCCAAGCGTGGTGACACACGCTTTTAATCCCAGTACCAACCACAGAGATCTGGAGGTCTGTACAGACAGGCAGTGACAAGGAAGTGAGGTAGCTGGGCTAATATAGCAAATGAGAGGGCAGAACAGCAAGGCAATAAAGGCGTGGGTAAGACAGGAAGTAGCTCGCATTTGGAAGCTGCAGAGTTGGTGAGGTAAGGTTGGCTGGTGGCTTTCCCTGTTTCCCTGATCTCTCTAAGGCTTTCACCCCTGTGTTTGGCCCCATGCTTTTTATTTAATAAGACCATTTAGAAATTTGTCTACAATATATAAAGTAGATACTGTGTCAGATAATTTTGTCAAAGTGTAGGCTAATGTTAATGGTCTGAGTGTGTTTGATAAGCTAGGCAAAGCTAGGCCTATGTACCAAATACACAACATAAATATCTTCGAGAAAAGATTTAGGTTAGCTTATGGTTTTGGAGGTTTTAGTTCACAGTCCTGGGCTGTGTTGATGCTGGCCGCAGGGTGAGGCAGACCATCACAGGCGTGGGAATGTATAGAGGAGGAGGTTGTGTACCTTAGTGTGGTTGGGAAGCAGAAAGGGGCTAATATACTCCCAAGTACCTGCACATAGTGGCCTACTTCACCTAGTTAGGTGCCCTCACCTAGATATCCATAACCAATTCCCAAAACATGAACATTCAAGGGTATACTTCATATTCAAACTGTTATATTCTACCTCTGGCCTCCAAAACTTCATGTCAATCTCATAATGCACAATACATTCAAGTCAAACTCCAATATTGTGTAAAAACCAAGTCTAAACTGTTCTCTGACACTCAATGCAACTCTCAGCTGTGAAAGAAAACACGTGACTTATTTCTTACATACAATGGCAAAGACTAACTATTCTCCTCCAAACTGGAGGAGCTGAAATACTGACAGCAAGGAGATGTCAGGTGAAGGCAAGCCCAAACCTAGAGGGATGAACCGTAAACCCTGTAGAACCACGTCAGCAGCCAGGGAACCATTGTTTTAATGTGAGCTTCTGTGGTCTTGGGCAGCCTTGTCCCTGGGGCTTGCCATTTGAAGCCTGTATGGCCTCTCTCCTGGACCTCTTATCCTCATTGCCTGCAGCTCCCTCAGCAGATTTCCTGCTCCTGGCATCTCTGGAACCCTGAGGTCTCCACCGAGGATTAACCTTTACTCTCACAGCACCACGCACTGACCTCTCTGGAGCTGTCTACATGAACACTGGCCTGACACAAACCACTTGGCCTCCCTGGCACTCTTTTAAGATCTGTGTGGAAGTGTCCTTGATCTCACAGTTTTGCATCCTATGTTCCTGCGAAACCAGAATCACGTATACAACACCAAGGGCTGCCACCTGCTCAAGTAGTAGCCAGGTCCCCTTGGACCATGGTTGCAGCAGTCTCTGGGTAGTCAAGCACAGTGAAACAAATAAGGAAGATGACTCCCTAGGCAGGCCTGCAGAAGTATGGTACCCTGAAGGTATTCTCTTTTCAAGGAAAAGTCTTTAAGGTGAGTTTATTTCTTCATACCCTTGATCCTAAAATTGGTAGGGGTCCAGCTAATTCCTGAGATGTCCTTAAGGCATCTTTCCTACTGTCCAGATGAGAAGTGGTTGGCTTCTTCTTTTGAATTTAAGTAATTTCATCAGAAACAAGGCCTGTTAGAGGCTCAATAAAATCACAGTAATAGCTAAGCTGTGTTAAGTATGTCTTCAACTTAAAAGGTGAAGTCACAGAGGATTTATCTGAATGTAACTCTTCACAGAGGAGCACTGTGTATTATATTCCTTAAAAATGTCAAATTTCAACAGAGCTGTGAAAGCTATAATCTAGTCCAACAGAAATGCAAGCAGTGACCACAATCGCCTCAGAGCCAACTTTATAAAACAAGGGCATAATGAGCTGAAAGCTAAGGCAACAGAAAAGACTCAACAGGAAATCCCAACAGGAAGAAGAAACCATGCATCTCTTCTCGCTTTTCCTTGGCATGTCCACAGTACAGGGTTAGACACTTCCTAACCTGAGGAATCCTTAAAACACAACAAACCATTCTTGAGTAATCAAGATCTCCTAAGGCTCTGCATATATATATATATTCTAAGGTTCACACATGGGAACCTCAACACATAAGTTATTGGTTTGCCCCTGTGATGTGCACCTCTGCTAAGAGTTTTTAGCTTGTTCTATGTCCACGTTCGCTGTCGACTCAAACAGACAGAGAGTCTATGCTCTTCTGGCCTTCACTTTTCTTTTGCAAAACCTACTAGGAAGTGACAAGCTGCCACTGAGTCGTAGAGACACAATTTCCTCACTATGACTCAGGGGAAGTCACCTTTTGTCGTTCCTCTCTTTATGTGCATGAATTCAAACATGGCGTCTAGAATCCTGCACAGAGTCATGATGACTGTCACATCTTGTAAGGGATATACTAAAAACTTTCTGTGCCTTTTCAGAAAGTCTAGCCCTTCTGTAACACTCTTTTTAATCAACAATCCAAGACACTCCATTCCTTGTGGACTTATAGTTTTTGAAGTTTTCAAAAGCCATGACTTAATGTAAGGCTTCCATCCCAGATCAACAGGGTCCTAGGAATAAAAAGCAAAAGAAAAATCTCATGTAAACAAAAATACAGCGTCCTTTACTTTTTAAAAATTTTTTACTTCATCACCCCCTCACCATGCTTAGATTCAGCATTATTTAAAGCTAAAACAACAACAAACAGCTAAAGGAATTGCAATTCTCTGGAATGATCTTGGAGTTTTAACTGTGCTTTGAAAAGAAAACAAACAATGAGAACCCAATGGGGTGTGCAAGCTGAAAGGAGCCAGGTAGCCTAGGCAGCCCCAGCCCCCAAACCCCAAATCAGGCAGACTAGAGAAGAGGGCCACTCACACTGCTAAGGAGTTTCGTGTATGGAATTTGGGAGGTTATGTTTTCTACTCCCATATCACTGTCGTGGTAATGTTTTCCCAAGTTCTGAGAGTCATACAGTGGAAAGGGCTTCAGGGCAATATTTCCTTTGCTGGCAAAATAATTCATACCAATGGCCTAACCTGTCTGTCTGAAATACTGATGTTCTAACTTCCCTTGTACTATTAATGACAGTATTACTTCTGGATTATGAGGCTTTGGGGGCAAATAAAGTTCCTGAGCTACTGGGGTCACTGAGTCACTGGGGTCCCTAGAACACAACTGATGGGATGAGTTGCTGTTCTAAACAACACACCTGTGCCAAGGATCAGGCTCTGCAGACTTACCATGAACACCATTGCACACCGGGTGACAGTAGCTGGCGTGGAGTTAGACAGAGAGTCCACTTCAAAAATCACCCTGATTTTGTTAGTCAGGGCAATCCTCTCGCTGTTCGCCAGGCACAGCGTTCTAGTTTCATCGAGCACAGTGTTTAGATTTTCTATCCATAAGGTATCGACTGGGCCATCTAAAACAATCCATTGCCAATCGAAATCTGGACAGAAAAACATTTTTAATGTAGCTAAAACTAATCAGACTTCTTTCATCACAATCTTGAAAACATTCTATTTTATTAGAAAACAGTTTCCTCTTTTTTTTTTTTTTTTTTTTTTTTTTTTTTTTTTAGACAGGGTTTCTCCGTGTAACAGCCCTGACTGTCCTGGAACTCACTCTGTAGACCAGGCTGGCCTCGAACTCACAGAGATCCGAATACCTCTGCCTCCCAAGTGCTGGGATTAAAGGTGTGCGCCACCACTGCCCGGCAACAGTTTCCTTTTTGTGTGTATAAGTGTGTGCGATGCACGCGTGTGCAGGTGTGTATGCACATTTGCATATACATACATGGGTATACATGTGTGAGGGTGTATATGCATGTATGTGCTCATGTGCGTAGAAGGCCCAAGGTGCTGTCAGATGTCTTCCTCAGTCATTCTCTCTTTTGTTCATGGGAGCCATGGTCTCTCACTTGGTAATTCTGGCTGGCCTAGCTAACCACTTTGCCCTGCAGGAGGACGTCTCCTATCTCTCCCTCCTGAACATCGGGATTACAGATGCGTACATACCTGTTTCTGTGTGGATCCTGGGGATCTGAACTTCTTGACACACATGAAGTCCCGTGCATGTGTGTCAAGTACTTTATCTACTGAGCCACCCCCTCCCCCGACCCCCTGGCCTCTAAGATGAAAACATTGTCCCAGGAAACACTAGAGGAATGCCTAGGTTACAGTGGGGCATGTGCTGGACATGCTCAGCTTTCATGAGTGGGATTAATGCCTCACAAAAGAGGCTATTTTATATATACCCTCCAGTATTCATGAAAGTCAGTAAATACACTATATAGTTGAAATTGCTTTAAGCACTTTCTAGACGTTCTTAGATTGTTGAAATGCATAATTAACCCTTAAAATCTGGATAGGAGAAAGACAAATGGTTCCATATTTTTAATAATAATATGATTTCTGAATTTGTATCTTCCACTCAGGAATAATTTTTAGGTATCCTGTTCCTAGACAACATCAAAGGAAAATCAAGTAGATAGCTTAAACTCTGTTATACTCAGAACCCATTTACACCCTTTCCATGCCATCGTAGTCTCTCTAGGTTGCTGTAACAACCCCTTTCCCACGCCACTGTAGTCTCTCTGGGCTACTATAACACAATGTCTCTCACTGGGCAGGGTATAAACAGTACACACGTGTCCATCACAGCTCTGAAGGCTGAGGGCTGAGATCTAGGTGCTAGTAGATTGTCTGGTAAGAGACAGCTTCCTGGTTCAAAGAGGGAACCTTCTTCTTGCTGTATGGTCACATGACAGGAAGATGGTCCTTTGAGTCTCTTTTACAAGTACACTAACTCCATCAGTAGGGGCAGAGTGCATCTTGTATAGGACCTAATCCTACATTCAAGGGCACATGCTTCAAGACCATCTGCTCTCCCCAAGGCCCTACCTTATAAATTCATTAGCTTGAGAGTTAGGACTTTAATAAACAAACTTTGGGGAAGTAGATGCAAACATTCAGAAGACAGCACCACATGCTATTTTACCACCATGCCCAATGGTTTTAGAATACCTCTCACCTAGAATAAGGGAGGGTCACCATGCAGACCGAAAACAGCGAAGCACCCAGAAGACATTCAGGGTCCTTGATGAACCAGAAAGCAGAGGTAGGATGCTGATAGCCACTGCTGAGAAGATGGGCTCTTTCTGCTTGAAATATTTATCCTATCCATTATTCTAAAACTCATAAGGAAAACCTAACTATAACCAATCATTGTACTCTCCTCAAAATGCCGTCCCGAACTCTGGGAGAGTAGATGCAGCAGGAAAAGTCCTTTTTAGAGTGTGGGCCATAAACATGCTGCAAGTGGATGAGCTGCCATGAGGCTCAGTCTGGGGTGGGAAAGGAGGCTGAGGCTTTTTCAGTAGCGGGGCAGCTCCTATGGAGTAGGAGCTGTATTCTACACCCACTCTGTGCATTAGTGACGAATCAGCTGGGATTGTGTGACTTAGCTGGCAACGCACAGATGGTATGGCATTGCCATTCAGAGACAGGAGGCTGCCACTGCTGCTTCTCATATCATTATTTCTACCATCAATACCATTTTAGTCCTAATTATTTATAAACCGAAAGGCTACTTACGTGTTAGTGGCTATATATCACAATAAGATATGTACACACTATAAAACTATTGTTGTGAGATTAGAAATTTTAAGCAAACACACAAGGAAGAAGTAAATTATACTAGAATAAAAATATTACTAGTCAAAAATGTAAAGACACAATTGCAGTTCATGTTGACTCAAAATTTCTCTTCTATATTAATAACATACTGAATTTAATAGTAACACTTACCATGAGTTTCTGCAACTTTAACACCTTTTTCTACTTCCTTCATAAAAACACTGTTATCGATATCTGCTGTAGTGGAGAAACCAACTTGGAAAACCTAAATAATGAATAATCAGAATGTAGCATTGCACTAGCATTTTTCAGTCTTTATCATCAATGTTAAGTAGCTATCATTTTAATATAGGCTTTTATAATTTAAAATTTTTTTTTGTAAGCCTCATGGTAAATAACAAAGCAAAGAGGAGGTGAATTTAGCAAGTGACTGTAAACAATGTAAACATACGGAAAACCAGTAGCAAAGCATCAGGTATACAGAACAAATATTAATAGACTTAAAGGCTGAATGATTCTGTACACCAACAGCAAGGGACTTAGCATTCTCCTTTCGCCAATATCAGGTCATCAAGGTACAAAATCAGCAAAGAAATAGCACAGATGAACTTCACCCACTGGACCGACTGCCTGTGACACAAAGCAGCCCACCCAGCAGCTACAGGAACTCACACTTCCCACTGGCATGAAGAAAACCCTCCTGAGTAGATCACATCGTAGACCAAGTCCAAAATTGAAAAAAAATATATATCATAGTGCTTAGGACCACAATGCAGTATTTGTAACAATAAAATCCTGGCAAAGTATATGCATATATGGAACTTAACAGTTTTCTTTTCTTTTTTAAGACAGAATTTTCTGGCCTATAATTTCAAATGTTTCTAAGCCATGGTACCTTGAATTCATAGACACTGATAGAGCTTTGCCTTTCCAGGATTAACAGTGTGCAATACCATGTCTGGTGCAACTTACCTTCTCAGAGCAACAGAACGACTGGGCATGGTGACAGAGGCTGCCATTCCAGCTCCTTAGGATGCCAGGAAAGAAGATTACAAGCTGGAGGCCTGCCTGGCTACACAAGTAAGTCTGAGGCCAGGCTGGAAAACTAGGGAGATCCAGCATCAGAAAAGGGGGAGGGGTGCAGATGGGGCTCTCAGTGGCAGAAATCTTACTGACCATGCTCAGGACCCTGAATTCAATTCCTGTTCTGCCTCACATAAGACAACTGCTTCTTTGAAGACATAAGCAAAACCAACAAACCTTCAGCTGGATTAAGAAAAGGAGAAGACTTACATGAAATTAGAGGTGAAAACTGAGACATTACAACAGATACCACAGAAACATTAAGGATTAATAAAAATTTAAAATGAAATGCCAACATACCTGAAAACATAAAATAAATGGACAAAATCCTAGACCCATGCACCTCGCCAAGACCGAATCAAGGAGAAACAAAAATGAAAGACTAGTAAAGAGCAACAAGACTGAATCAGTAACAAAAAAATTCCTCCTCCAACCAAAGTCTTTCCTCCTCCAACCAAAGTCCAGGACCAGATAGCTTCACTACTGATGAGAAGAATGAATACCCATGGGACCAAACTGAAGAAAACACAATGGATCAAAAGCAATGGGCCAATGACCTTCATCAAAACAAGTGCAAAATTCTTAGACAAAATACCAGCAACTCGCCGGGCGGTGGTGGCGCACGCCTTTAATCCCAGCACTCGGGAGGCAGAGCCAGGCGGATCTCTGTGAGTTCGAGGCCAGCCTGGACTACCAAGTGAGTTCCAGGAAAGGCGCAAAGCTACACAGAGAAACCCTGTCTCGAAAAACCAAAAAAAAAAAAAAAAAAAAAAAATACCAGCAACTCAAATAGAATATTACACAGAAAGAATTTAGCTATGATCAAGTAGGATACATCCCAAGGATGCAATATGGCTTAACACATACAAGTGAAGCTCATCATCATACATACACACAAACTCATACATGTTATCAGAAAACAAAGTGTAAAAGTGTATTATCACCTCAGTAGATACAAAAAAGGCGTTTGGTAAAATTTAGCATACCTTTATGATAAAACTGAAAGGATGACTCCATAAGGAATATATAAATGTATTTCATAAGTTTGAGACAATATAAGTGGTTCATATGGTAGACAGGTAACTTGTAACTTTTCATATAGAAAGTATCCTCTTACCAATATGAAAAGATAACATCAGCTTAATAAAGCTATCTCTTTAAATGACTAGGAATTGATTTTTAAATCAAAGAAATTATGTAGAAATCTCAACATGTTCAGTAATTCCTTGGTATCCATAGGGGAGACTATTTCTAGGAAGTCCCAGAAAATACAAAAACATTGGTGCTTAGGTATCCTACGTAAAACGATGCAGTATTTATACACAACCTACTCACAACTGCATGTCTGGATTACTCAGTCTAACACAGGTTAAAGCCTGTGTGTGATGTTATTAGATTGTTTAGGAAACAATGATAAGGAAAAGTCTATATACACTTCACACAGACACTATTTCATTTCCAAATAGTTTGGATCTATTTTTGGGTGAGTCTGCAGAGGTAAAATTCATGAATATTGAGGTCTGATTATATTCTCAAAATTGTCCTAAATTATGCTTGTATATTACTTTATGAGCTAGCAAATGCGGACTATTATTTTCTATCCTTGCTGATCCCTTTGGTTTCAAATACCACCATTTGCATATATATGTATATGCACACACACATACACATATAGCTTACCTACTGAAAATGACCAATGATCTCACCTATAAGTTACAAGAACACAACTTTCCAACTTTCCATTTTTTTGCCACTTATATTACTGTTTAACAAATTTTGCATCAAAGAGTTTATTCTTTTTTTTTTTTTAAACAAAACTATCCTCTTTTTTCTTTAATTTGTAAGGTACATTAGTGATAGTTAATCACCAGGTTGTTCTCTATTTAGGCTTAATTCTCTTTGCATTCCTTTCAACACAATTATCTCTAACTTCATTTAATGGTTACTGACCATTTAAGAACTCAATAGTAACTCTGTCTCAAAAAGCCAAAAAAAAAAAAGCCCCCAAAACAAAAACCAAACAAAACCCCAAAATACTCAACAGTGCATTGTCTATTTTTAATAATATAACTTTTCTATTTTAAAAACTGTTCATAATACTTTTTCCTTTTACATTAATAGGTGGCTAATGATGTTTTTTTTTTTTTTTTTTTGGTTTTTCGAGACAAGGTCTCTCTGTGTAGCTTTGCGCCTTTCCTGGAACTCACTTGGTAGTCCAGGCTGGCCTCGAACTCACAGAGATCCGCCTGGCTCTGCCTCCCGAGTGCTGGGATTAAAGGCGTGCGCCACCACCGCCCGGCCGGCTAATGATGTTTTAATAAATAGCTTGAACTATGCAATTATCTATATTAGTCAAAGGGAAATGCTAAATTCCACAGTAAACTTACATTAGATAAGTCTGTGATTCTTGACTTTAGTTTGAGGTCACCGTCTTTCTTGGAGTAATCTGCAGTGCCAATATGCACATAATTTCGAATTGCTGCTGATAACAACCCATCATTCCATTCCATGGTATTAATGTCCAGCTGTCCGTATAATTCACCAAGAGTGACACATTTGGGATTCAAAACACACACTTCTACCTTCCCTTTTTTTCCTATAAACTGGGAGCGGGATGAGAAATCCAGTGTTGTTTTCAAGGAATTAGTTACCACACAATTACTTCATTTCGTGCACTGTTGTTGCCAATGGGTTTCAGGAGAAATCTTTTACATCAAACAAAACATTTTATAAAGGTAGTAATTAACAAGAAACAGTAAAAGTTGACTTGTTTAAAGAAGGCATACTATAAGAACCATTAAAACAATCTAAATAACACAAGTAGCTTCTTCAGGAAAAGACATGTCCCCGTGCCCCAGTGCAGAAAACATTCAGCAAGTGCCCTCAACTCCTGATCCATTGCAACAGTTCCCTAACAATCATCTAAGTTCCAACCACCAAAAATACAAAGTTTTGGGGAATAGAAACTTACAAATATGATAAAGAATTTCTAGAAAAAGATATCTAGAAAAAATAAAGAATTATTAGAGGTAAATGTAACATCCTATCGAAAAAATTAAATGCATTTCAAGTAAAATAAAGGATAAAAACTATAGTTAACACAGTCTTGGAGGGGTAATCAACTGAATAACAAGAAAAATCACATAAATATTGGAAAAGAGGTATAATTAATTTTATTTGAAGACTATTGAATTAATACTCAGGAATGAATTAGAACTTAAATTAATCCAGCAAAATAGCTAAATACAAAATATACAAGCCAACCATTCTATTTTACATTCCTCATCACCAGTTTGATATCTAAATTTCAAAATTCTCACTTACTACAATAATTTACTACAAAACTTCTAGCAGTAAATCTACTAAGTAGTTGGAATATAAATGTAGAAAGGATAGATCTGTGTACTGAAGTGTAAGCTGTGCACAAACAGGAACTGTTTTATGGAGTAGAATGCTCACCTTTGAATCGGATTGCATCTCTTTAACTGATAAAATGGCGGCGGCGACAGGAAGGATTACTAACGCTTTCTCTAGAATCCTCCTGACCGTTGTTTTTCCTCCGCCTGTCGGGCCCACCAGCATCACACCAATACAAGCCTGAAACGAAATTCAGATTAGTGTGCTGAGGAACGCTCGCTCCTCTACAAACACATTTCTGCATGTACCCACCCCCTCTTCCTACATATGACTGTTCAACCCGCACGAATCTGGCCCTCTGTGGAAGTGAGGAGAGATATCCTAACCAGAGAACATCTTTAATTCTTGGTGATCACTTTCTTTTGCTCCCCGCTTCCCGTCCTCCGTGTAGCTTTCTGAACTACAGGGCTCTGTAACACAGTGATTGTTCTCTTGCTTTTTTTTTTTTAAATCTTTCCATGCTGGACTTCCCTCGTTTATTCTTGTTGCTCTCTCCTCTTCACGGTTCCTTTTAGTCTCACCAGGTTGGCTTTAAGCATGACCCAGGCTCTAAATGGCTATCTAATGTATCTATTTTCTCAGTGCCTCATTTTACTAAGCATTTCCATCCCCATGTCTCATAAGCTTCACTCAGCCTTTCCAAACTTGATGCTTTTTTTTATGTACCAATTGCTCAGAGTAGAATATTGATCTTTTTCCATTCATCTCTTACAATTTTCTTGATTCTAGGTCTGGTATTTGGGGAAAGGGCTCCCATGATGTAATTAGTGGCCCCATAAGGAGAGCAAAGGGCAGGGGGAGTAGTTTGTGATAAGGCGCTTGCCTAGAATCCTCAGTTCAATCCTCAGTATGACACAAACACAGAAAAAAAGAGGAAAAAAAAACCAAATTGCTCTTATGTGCACACCCCAGTGCTCACTGCCCATCTCTACAGTCATTCACAGGTCAGATGAGTGACATCTGCTGATGCATAGTGAAACCAAGACGTTGGACCAACCATCCATAGTAGGTATTCCAAACACAAGAAGTAAGTTTGTTAGAATGAAGTGAAAACTGGCACTGGGGACTGCCCACTTCATCAGTCCTCACCTGGAACTTGACATAGTTCACATTTAAGAAAGATTACAACTGTAAAAACCAATCAAACAAACCTCCCCCCAAAACAAAAGACTCCACTTTCCAAGCGAACAAACCTTGTTCCCCTTTATATCTTTATTTCTTATGTAAAAACCAGGCCCAGGAATGATCTTGTCTCCTTCCTAAAAACAACCCAGTTTTCCTTGAGAGTGGCATTCAGACTGGCATCAGCTCACTGACTTGCACTAGCCCTCCCTTATGGGGTAATGTAAAAATCTGTGTATGCCTGGATTAATGCTTCAAATATGAAGTGGAGGGGCCAATACAGACATTCAGAGGGATCCCACCTGGAGCTCTAAGGTAGCCTCAGGTGGGCTACAGTGTTTATGTAGCTGTTTGGTCCTAGAACATTAGGTGGTTATTCACAGCTGGTACTAGAGCTTAGGGTGGTCTTGCTCTGCTGTTCAGTGATCTGATGATGGAAGCCTTAAGTCCTATAGGAGTGTGGTAGTTTGAATGTAACTGGCCCCATAAACTCAGTGAGTCACACTGTTAGGAGGTGTGGCTTTGTTGGAGTAGTTATGGTCTTGTTGGAGGAAATGTGTCACTGTGGAGGCAGGTTTTGACATATCTATATATCTATATATCTATATCTATATCTATATCTATATCTATATCTATATCTATATATATCTGCTCAAGCCACACCCAGTGTCCCAGTTCACTTCCTGTTACCTATGGATCAAGATGTAGGACTCTCAGCATCTTCTCCAGCACCATTTCTGCCTGCACGCCACCATGTCTCACCATGATGATAATGGACTAAATGTCTGAAACTGTAAACTACTCCCATGAAATGTTTTCCTTTATAAGAGTTGCTGTGGGCCAGGCGGTGGTGGTGCACACTTTTAATCCCAGCACTCGGGAGGTAGAGGCAGGTGGATCTCTGTGAGTTTGAGGCCAGCCTGGTCTACAGAACAAGTTCCAGGACAGTCAGGACTGTTATAGAGAAAAACCTTGTCTGGGAAAATGGGAAAAAAAAAGAGCTGCTGTGGTTGTGGTCATGGCCATCCCAGTAGGAGCATGGAGACAGTGGTGCTGAGTGTGACTTGATGAACTGAGGCTGGCCTCAGAATCAGCGATCCACCAGCCTTTTTGCTTCTGGGCTTCTAGGATTAAAAGTGTGTTCTACCACATGCTCTAAAAGCTCTAAGCTTTTCTTTAATTTCTTTTTACAAATTGGAAATTTGGGTGGGTGGGATCTTGCCCTGGGGTCACCATTCCCTTAATCCCATTTCTTAGTCTGTTGATTTCCTTGAACATAGGATTTAGCTCCAATCTACTTCATGGTGCTCCCTTTTTCCTCAAATTGTACATTTTGTAATTTACCCTGCTCAACGTGCTCCTTTTCAGTATAAATCCTCATTAGAGTTACCACTAGTAACCACACAACAGAGTCTATACTAGGTTGTATTTGTTTTGAGATTTCCTCTGCCAACAGAATTAATCCAAAACTCTTCCCATTAGCCTCAGGCAAACTTTCGAACAAGAGGAAAAGCAGCCACATTCTTCATCAAAATATCAAAGAACAATCTCTAGGCAATATACTAAAATTCTTCTCCTCTGAAACTTCTTGATCCAGGCCCCCACAACAGTTCATCAAATCACACTCAGCACCACTGTCTTCCATGCTCCTACTGGTATGGCCTATTAAGCAGTGCTTAAAGCATTCAACTGCTTTTCTAATCTATAGTTCCAAGGTCCATATTTCTTCAAAAGTGAATATAATTGGCCCCTATTAGCTCATAGGGAGTGGCACTATTAGAAGGTATGGCTTTGTTGGAGTAGGTGTGGCCTTTTTGGAAGTAGTGTGTCACTGTGGGGGCAGGCTTTGAGGTCTCCTATGCTCAAGCTTCTCTCAGTTTGACACTCAGATCACTTCCTGTTGCCTGCAGGATCAAGATGTAGTTCCATTTCCCCTCTCAGCTTCTTCTCTAGCACCATGTCCCGCCATGATGATAATGGACTCAACCTCTGAAACTATAAGCCACCCAATTAAATGTTTTCCTTTATAAGAGTTGCCATGGTCACAGGGTCTCTTCACAGCAGTAGAAACCCTAACTAAAACAATGAGGTAAAACAAATGTATTTAGGTTATAGGTCCTATCAGCAAGATTAATTAGTTGTTAATATAGCATTGTACTCTTAGAGACATTCACCAGAAGCTAAGACAATGTATAAATGAGAGGTGGATGCTCTTGGGAGACTTTCTTTGTGGGTCATTGATATTCCTACATGCTGTTGGAGCAGAGGCATTGGCAGCTTATGTTTTCAGAAATGTAAGACAGATTTTGGGTGTGAGAATGCTGGGGATTGACTGTGGGGTCTCATGCATGCTAAATATGCACTCTACCACTGAGCTACACCCCATCAAGCACAAATTTGGTACCCAGAATGTATATTTAAAAAGTCTCCTTCAGAAACAAAGGTTGGGTATTTTTGATGCCAGTATTCTTTAAAGACTAGGGCTGGGTGCACTAAATTCAAGGTTCTCATCACACATTGCCCAGCAGTTACCAATCCTTGTGTTGCTTTGACAATTACATCTTAGGAAGTGGTATAAATATGTTAGTCTGGCTACTGGTACTGTTGTAACAAATGGCTCTTCATCTCTGACCTAGGAATCTAGTTCCTCTGCCAAGATGAACATGGGACAGGTTAATTTCACTAACCACAGTGATATTTGAAACTGTGTGGTGTAGACACAGATGGAGAAAGAGACTCCAATAAACTGATAAGCCAATCTTACTTGATGTGCAAACTTGAAGTGCTGTATAAGTAGCAAGCCAGTGAGGAGAAGCCATGGAAAACTGACTATCCTTTTGGGAAAAATCTCTAGCTGACACCTTAAAAAAGAACTCCAGACAACTTAAAAATGGAAAATACAAATATTTAAAAAATTTGGGAAAATCCATAGAAAATGTCTTTACAAAGATAGCTGGAAAGATTTTGTTTTTAAAAAATAAGATACAAAATGCTCAAACCATAACGGAATAGAGCTTACTGTACTAAAATTGTCTTCAATGCAGCTTGAACATAGTAACACTTCTAAAAAGCTGAGACTTAGAGAATTTACTCATAATGCACACAACTACTAAAGAATTATGATGTAAAATACATTGTGAGAAACATATACATTTCTTAAGAAAAAGATAAACAACCAATGAAGAATAAGTCCATTGTATAATTTGGCAATCACATAAAACTCAAACAGCTAAAGTATTTAGAGACACGGAATCTTACAAAGAATCAGGGGGTACACATAATCTAGTGTTTGTGAAAATGCACAACATATATCCATAGCCAGGCAGAACAGGGAGTTTAAAGACGGCATAACAACAGGCTACAGGCTATTTCCGACTACCCTTGTAGGGCTCTGACAAGTATATATTAATGAATAAAAAGATCAACTCAATCTGTCAAATTAAGGGGCGATACAACAGCTAGGAAAACACTGGCCGTGCTGTTGTACTCCAAAGAGTACTGTGACCCCTCTCTATTGCCCTTACTGTGTTTGCGCAATTGAGCTCACTGACTGAAACTCAGGTAAAGAACCTGCTGACATGCCATTCTGTACTCACCTGAAGTTGATTGTACAGCTGTATGATCTGTTCTTTCTGAGGTGGCCAATGTTGAAAGCCTAATTGATCTGTTGCAAGAGCTATTGCTTTCTAAAAGGATATAAATATATTAAAATGCATTATAACTTGAATATCTATCTATCTATCTATCTATCTATCTATCTATCTATCTATCTATCTATCCATCCATCCATCCATCCATCCATCCATCTACCTATTTATTGCAGCCTTGGGGATAGAACCCAGGTCCTTGTACAAAGTAGCTTAATGATGTACCACTGTGCCACACCCCCAGCCCACACCCTTAAATTGTAATCCTTTAAAATCTCTTTGCTACTTACTAATTATTGTAGTTTATAAGAGTATTTCTTCATAACCAAAAAAAAAAAAAAAAGGAAAAAGAAGAAAAATAAGCTGGGCAGTGGTGGCACACGCCTTTGATCCCAGCACTTGGGAGGCAGAGGCAGGTGGATCTCTGTGAATTTGAGGCCAGCCTGGTCTCCAAAGCGAGTTCCAGGAAAGGCGCAAAGCTACAGAGAAACCCTGTCTTGAAAAAACAAAAAACAAAACAAAACAAAAAAAGAGTATTTCTTCATTTTTTTTTTTAGTTCACCAACTTCTGTCTTTGAGAATAATGAAAACCACTTTTTTTTTTCTCACCAGAAATGTGCAACACACAGAATATTTTATGTTCATAGACCTTTGGTAGCAAATTCATAAACCCTCCCCTCAGACTAAGAATCCTCACTTTTGGATTTATTAATATACAAAATCATATGCACAAAACAACAAAAATGGACTCAGCATGCTGTGTTTATACACCAGTGCATATATTTGTAACAATAATAATAAAAGAAAAAGCGGCCATCAATTTAAGAGGGAGTGAGGTGGGACCCAGGAGGGGCCAGAGGGAGGAAATGAAAGGGGAGAAGTGATGCACTTACATTTTAATTAAAAATATATCTTAAAAAGTAGTTACAAATACTCACTCACCCTACATTAAAATAAAATGTTAAAGGGCTTTATGTCTCTTTGCGATTCTAATCACCATTATATTAGTTTTCAATTTTGTAATGATTATTTTACAGTTTCAGTGAGAATGTTCTAAGATAATAAATAAAGCAGATAGGACTGTAAGCATGATGTACTTTCTTAAAATATCCAAAACAACAACAACAAATATCCTGGGGATCCATGTTTCCTTCTAAAGGAGGGTTTGTCTCTGTGTGGATACGATTAGTACTTCGTTTTATCTTGAATTTCTGATAGGTCTTTTAATAATAACCTGGAGCCAGATATTGGGGTAAATGCTGAAAGATCAGACAAAGGAACAAGCCACAGCCACCTCTTACCTCACTAATTCCATAAATCCTCTGACTGAAATCCTCTGAGTCCTGACCTGAAAGGCTCCAGCCAAAAAAGCCTCTAGCTGAAAGGGATGCTGAGAAGCCTTTAGTTCCTGTCTCCTCACCCCTTATATACCTTTCTCCGCCCAGCCA
Organism: Peromyscus californicus insignis; assembly: GCF_007827085.1. Taxonomy (NCBI): domain Eukaryota; kingdom Metazoa; phylum Chordata; class Mammalia; order Rodentia; family Cricetidae; genus Peromyscus; species Peromyscus californicus. The sequence goes on along the minus strand of NW_026294436.1, from coordinate 66,410,740 downwards.
TCACTTCCTGGGATTAAAGGTGTGTGCCACTACTGCCTGGCTCTGTTTTCTCTCCTAGACTGAGTCAATCTCATGTCATCCAGGGTGGCTTTGAACCCAGAGATCCAGACGGATCTCTGCCTCCCAGTGCTAGGATTAAAGGTGTGTGCCACCACTGCCTGGCCTCAGTGTTTAATCTAGTGGCTTGTTCTGTCCTCTGATCCTCTGGCATATTTTATTAGGGTACACGATATATCACCACACGTTGTCTCCCATCCACTCCCCACTCCTTTTATCCCTATAATGAGAAAGAACAAAGCAGACAAAGGAGACAGGGCCCGGGACCGCACAGTGGAGAAGAGGCAGTTTCCGGGGAGACCGAGAGAGGCACTGCTGAGTGTCTAAAGGAACCTCCCAGCAGAGCTGGATGAGACCCCCTGCCTAAGGCCCCAGCCTCAAGGAGTTGATATGTAGAGACTATGATGCCAATCTGGGTCCAGGAAAGAAGCCACAGAGGCATGGAACTCCACAAAGCAGTCATACACTCACAGTCATCAAGAGATGTCTGGACAGGTCCTCCCTCAGGCTACGCATCTTAACAGAGTTCTTATTTTGGACTGCTTTTGAATAAATCTATAATCTTCCTTTAAGCTATTCAGGACTATCGGTGATACTTCTTGGAGAGAGTTAAAAACAGAGTGGTGGGGGGAGAGGAAGGGAGAAGAAATCTTAGAAGTGGATAAAGAAAGAGGAGTTCAAAAGATAAAAAACAGACTTAAAGTCAAAAGCTAGAAAAGCAATCAAAAAGAGTAATCATGGGCAGTGGTGGCACACACCTTTAATCCCAGCACTCAGGAGGCAGAGGCAGGCAGATCTCTGTAAATTGAGGCCAGCCTGGTCTACAGAGTGAGTTACAGCCAAAGAAAACCTGTCTTAAAAAACCAAAGAGAGAGACAGACAGACAGAGATAGAGACACAGAGAGACACAGAGAGACACACAGAGAGTAATCATGTATGATAAAAGGTCAATTCAGCAAGGTGATACAAGAGGCATAAAGATATTTGTACCTAATAGTGCTGCTCCTAAAGCTGTAGGGTACATACTGATAGACTTCAAAGGGAGAGGTACACTCCAACACAGCAGCAGTAGAGCACTTAATATTCTACTTTCAGCATAAGTGAAATACCAGATGAAGTTAACAAAGAAATGTCGAGTTAAACCGTACCCTGGACCGAAGATTCCAGCAGACATTCATAGACTAGTTCATCCAACAGCTGCAAATGCATAGTCTCCTTAGCAGCACGTGGAAAACTCCATATACATCTTAGAGTTGCCCACAAAACCAAGCAAGCATTAACAAATTTAAAAAAAAACGAAATCACATCAAGTATCAATTTGACCACAACAGCATAAAAGTAGAAAGCAACAACAAGAGACACTTGGGATACTAAATGAATACAGGAAATGGAACAACATAGTCCAGAAAGACTCAGGGGCTGTGTCCATGCAAGTGCCACTGAGAAGGGGTGTGTAGGGGTGTGTGTGTGTGTGTGTGTGTGTGTGTGTGTGTGTGTGTGTGTGTATGTGAGTGTGTGCATGCGTGCGCATGCATATGCATGTGTACGTGTGAAGACAACCTTTAGGAGTCAGTTCTCTCCTTTCATCAGTAGGATCGGGGATCAAACTCAAGTTGTCAGACTTGATTCACTGGCTGAATCATTTCACTAGCCCAGAAATTATAAAATTTATTGAGACAAATGATAATGGCAATATAGTATGCAGAAAATTATGTAATTAGAGCAAAATTGAATGTAGAGAAGTTTATAAGAATCATCACCCACCACCAAAAACAAAGACTTCAGGCCTGGGGAGATGGCTCAGTGGTTATGAGCACTTACTGCTTTTGTAGAGGACCCGGGTTTGATTTCCAGCACCCACAAGGTGACTGACAACCATCTGTTAACTCTAGGTCCAGGGGCCTCTTACACCCTCCTCTGGCTTCTGCAGGCACCAGGCATGACATGGTGTGCACACATACACGTAGGCAAAAAATACTCAGACACAAAAAAAATTAAAGAAAAGATTTCAAATAAATAACCTAATATTGTACCTCAAGGAATGAATAGACAAACAAAAACAAGAGTGACCCGAATTCCAAGTTAGCAGTAAGAAAAATATTAAAGGAGTGCAAACGTAAGTAAAATAAAGATTAAAAATACAAATGATGAATGAAGGAAGCTTTAAACCAGTGTGAACACATGGGCACATGTATAATGATGGTGCACGTATTCGTGTATGCACATTCATGCCATAGGCAGAAGACAACTTTGGGGTCACCCTCAGAAATGCTGTCCACCTCTTTTGAGACAGGGTCTCTCACTGGCTGGAGCTCACTAAGCAGGCTATACTGACTAGCCAGTGAGTCCTGTCCCGTCTCCACTTCCCCAGGGGTGGGTTTTTAATGTGCACCCCACGCCCAGCTTTTTATGTGGCTTGCAAAGGTTCAAACCCAGCTCTTCAGGCTTATAAGGCAAGTGCTTTACCAACTGAGCCCTGGAGTTTTTATTTCTGTTTTTAAATATAAAGTGAAAAAAAAAATCTTTAACCAAAGAAATGAGAAAACTCATGTAAATAAAAATAGAGACTAAAAAAGAGACATTAGGATAGATACCACAACCATAAAAAGGATCTTTAGATAAAATTATGAACAATAATTGCATGCCAACAAGTAAAAAAAACAACAGAAGAAATAAACAGATTTCTGAACATATACAACTTACCAACACTGACTAAGGAAAAATTAGATGCCCGAGGAAACCCATAAAAATAAAGGATGAGATTGAATCAATAATAAAACGTTTCCCATTAAAGAAAAGCCCAGGACCAGATGGCTCCACAAACATTTAAAGATTAACACTAATTCTTTTCAAACTCTCTTTTAAACATATGAAGGGAGAGAACTCTTTCAAATTCATTGTTTGGGGCCAGCAATATTTTGATAAACAAACCACCACAACAAAGGAATAATAAAGATCAATATCCTTGAGGAATATGTTTGAAAAAATCCTGAGTTAAATATTAGTAAATGAAACCCAACAGCACATTCAAAAGATGTCTCACTGCGACCTGTTGAGATTCACTCCAGAGTGTAGGATGCTCTCCAGGGCAGAAAGCAGTGGATGTCTCCACACTAACAGAACAAGGGACCAAAGCCATACCATCACCTCCACAGACACAGAAAACACATTTGCTTGGAGAAAATTCTAGTCTTACAAACTTCCATTAGTAAAAAAGAAAACTAATTTTGAATTTCAAAAAAATCTTACTCAAAAAGATGGAAGCCCCAGGAGAAGACAGAAAAATATTTCGAACATGAAAAGAGATGGCAAGAAGTTTGGAAGCAGAGGCTGCTTAGTTAAGAAAGTAACATACATTAGACCAGACTGCTAGGTAGTCTAAGAAGGAAAGCCTGTATCAGGAAAATATGTAATGGGTTAATCTCAAAAGCATGAAATTGAAAGAATCAAAATAGCACTTTGTTCAATTCCATACTGATACAGTCCAAAATGTGAATGAAATGCAAGTGTTTGTCTAGCTGGACAAGGCTGTTCCAAGGAGAACCACAGAGATTAAAATTCACTTATTTTCAGACCATAATAGAACAGTTATGATCACACATCTACTCTGAATGGCTCTCAAGAGGAATTCTTGCGAGCCTTCCTGCATTATCTATGGTCATGTTTGCTACAATGCTTCATATGTGCTGTGTCAAGTTAATTACATATACTACTGATATATTAAAAGCAGATATAAAGCTGCTTATATTGTAGTTCCTGAAATAACTAAGAAAAAAAAAAACACCCCTCAAGTCAGGTCCAAGGCAAAGTAATTAATACATCTGAAAGTCTGGACAGCTAGGAGCTAGGAAGTGACAGGGGCAGAAAAAGCGGGGAACAGATGGAGGCAGGAAGGGCAGAATGTGCTGGAAGCATGACCTGGCCACAAGATGGAGGAAGCCAGTTTTTGCCAATAATAATTTTGATTTTGTTTGTAAGGTAATGGCAATTCAACACTGGCTTTGCTCATACTATCACACACATCTTAGGGAAGCAACTTGGGAAGCCCTGTGGTAACACCCTAAATGCAGTAAACACTTATGAACAAAACAGTTAAATTCTCCTAATAACGGGGAGTAATCACCATGCAATTACAGCGAAACCCAGTATCATCATTTAAGAAGGAGAACTCAGCACACAGCACCCCCACTTCCTGTTTGTTCTCTCCATTAGTGGCGGTGTGCTTAAAGCTCCTTCCCCTCCCCGGTAAAAATAAGTTGGCAATGCTTTTATCCCCTGGTCCTGACGTGAGGAGAGTATTTCAGAAGAGCCATTGTATTTACACCCACACCTACTCCACCTGCAAGTGACCTGGCGGTGCCTCCCATACGTGTAATACCTCCAAGGCAAGGTGATGCACTTTTGAAACTCTTACTCCAGGAAAAAAATCTTCTGTGATACTTTCAAAAGTTGGGACATCTTCAGGGAGAAACTTTGATAGACTAGCTTCCTGGACTGCCTCAATAATGACCAGAGACTCGTCTGCTTCAGAAAGCTTGTCACTGTAGAAGTTGAAGAAAACAAACCTGAGTCATTTCTGCAGAACCCTCATGGGTCCCTGGTCTGATAAATGAAAGGAGCTTTGGAAATTCCCCTAAGGAACACAAGGGAGGAAACTGCCCGTGTAGGCAGGAGACGCTCCATCTTCCCAGCCATGTGCTCTTTTCTTAATCCTCAGAATTGCTGAATACTTTTTAACATGGTAAAAGAATGAGTTCTCCCCCAATGGTAAAAAAATGTTACTATTCTTCATTTTCATTTAGGAAAGATTTTAATTGCATATTCTTGCATGTCTTTAACAAATAAAGGGATTTTCAACTATCTTTCCCTTTTCTTTATTCAAGTGTTTTGTTGTGTATATTCAGCGTACACGGAACTGTGTCACAAGAAAAGTTTACATGTGTATATAATATACATATAATTACTATATTAGATACATATACTATAACATATACATTGAGATTATCCCTTCCACACCCCTCTTCCCCTTCCCATTAGTTCCCTTCGCTCTTCTACAGTTTTGTGTCTACTTTTATGTTTTACATATGCATATGTGATTTTATGTATCTTTATGAAATCTAGGAACTACAAATGAAAGAAAATATGATATTTATCTTTCTGAGGTTGGCCTGATTTGCTTGGCTTGGCTTAAACTATGCTCTGATTTTTAAGAGGAGTTTGTCCTAGACCATGCATGTCTGCATGCAACCACGGCGGTGTGCAGTGTAAGCTGCAAATATTGTCTGCCCTAGTTTGTCATGTTTTTCAAATCCATAGATGTCATTTCTAACTTACCTTTATAGAATCACCTTTAATATTTTGAGATGAGCAGATCCTTTTCTGTCGTTATAAATATGTTCTTCTGTCGAGTCTACATTTTTTTAATGTGTAGGTGTTTGACCTGCATGTATGTCCGTGTACCACCTACACGCAGAGCTCACAGAGGCCAGAAGAGGACTGTTACGGACAGTTGGGAGCTGCCATGTGGGTGCTGGGAATTGAACCCAGGACCTCTGGAAGAGCAGCCAGTGCTCTTAACTGCTGAACTATCTCCAGCCCCTATAGATTGTAGATTTTGAGTTTAGGTTTTAAAAGTCATATGAGGCCTGTGACGGTCAGTATTGATTGTCAACTTAATGGGATACAGAATGACTGGGGGACAAACTTCTGCTCATGTCTGGGAATTTCTAGACTGGGTTAACTCTGCTCCACCCAAATGTGGGGGACACCATTCTGTGGGGGTCTGGTCTGAATAAAAAGGAGAAAGTGAGCTGAGTGTCCTCAAAGTAGATACAAGGCTACCAGCTGCTCAGAGCTCCTGTTGCCACAATGGATTGGATTGTTGAGTCAACATAAACCTTTTCTTCCCTGAGTTGCCCTGCTTAGGTATTTTGCCATAGCAACAAGTAAGTCACTAACAGAAGACCCAAGACTCAGGCTCTAACACTGGGTCAAGAGTCTTCTCTACTCCAAGAATATAAAAGACAATTTGCTCCTTCTGACAGTTTCACATTTGAGGTTTGTTTACATTTAAATCCCTCAATTATTTTAGAGTTTATCTTGGCAAATGCTGTGGAGCATGACTCCCACTTGACCTTTCTGCAGGTGGTGGCTAGTTTCCCACACTAAGCATCGAACAATCTAGTCTTGGTGATAGGTTTATGATACACTCCATGTCCCAGGCATACCGTCCTGCTTCCTGACTTGCTACACTATTTCAATACTTTGCCCACTGACAACCAGTGCCACATGTTCAATTGGTGAAGTTTTGCAACATAGCTTAAACCTTAGTAAGGTACTTCTCCTTAATTTATCTTGCTTTTCAATATTTTAAAACTACTTTTGTTTATTTTTCCATGTGAATTTTAGAATCAGTTTGTCTGAAAACAAATAATAATAATAACAATAATAAACCTTTGCTTATCCTTAGATTACGGACACATTCAACATTCCTGGCCTTTTACGTGGGTGCTGGGGATTTCAACATGTGTCCCCATGTTTGTGGAACAAGAACTCACATACCCACCAAGCCGCCTCCTCAGTCTCCCTTTTGCTATTCTTAATATCTTCTTTCATAAATTAACACTGGATATTTAAACTTTTATGATATTTGTAAGATGTTTTATGTTACAAGTACTACTTATTTCAGTTATTCACATTTGATTTTCACCATGCAGTCTTGTTAGCTTCAGGAATACCCCCAGGTACTGAAGTCTGTGGATGTTCAAGCCCTTTACATAAAATGTTGTATTTGTTTACTGTCTACACAGTCTTTCCATGTACTTTGAATCATCTCTAGATCATTTAGATTGCCTAAAACGACACTAATTCTGTATGACTAGCAATGCTCCATTGATTGCAGAATGATGATAACAAAAAGGGCGTGCCTGTTTTGTGCAGGTATGATTTTATCTTTCTCATTATTTCTCTTTATGTTTTATTACACATAAGTAGCACATGCAGGAATCCATGACCTGACTCGGTTTTGTTCTATGGATGCCAGTAAGTACCTGTCAGTCTATCTTACTGTGGTGCTCTGGCATCTTCCTGGTTTTGTTTGCTGCTGGTAGACATGTAAATAACACAACAGGTGGCAACTGAAGTTGTAGGTGTCAGCCCACCAGAAGAAAACTCTCTGATGGGTAAACCTCATTAAGCAAGGCCACAAAGCTACAGACTCTGGAGTGTCTTTTGCTTCTGTTGTCCCTCTACATGCTTGCTGCTACAATCTTTCCCTGGTATCTGTCATAGTGTGAATGGATGTAGGGAGTCCTCCACTGCCTGTATTGTAGTGTGTTTATCTCATGAATACATTGCAATCTACTGGGCATTTTTATCTGTGGATTTTCAAGATGATTTCTCTCTAAGCTGTACTGTCTAATTCATAATAATAATAATGATAGTCTTTACAGAATTTTGATGAATAAAAATACAGGGAAATGTTACACAGCCAGGGCCTATGGGTTCTCCCTAAGGAGCTGCTTTAGATTACAGCCCAAGATAGATAATAAAGCAATTGATTCTTTCTTTATGATTACAATTTGCAGCCAATCAACAAAAGACTTGGCTGAGAAAATACGTCCCTTGCTTGCTCATAACAAGTTACTTAGATATATTGCATGTGAGTTGTTGAGATGACTGTTTTAGGGAGATAAAAAACCATGTCTTTATCTATAATCATTCACTTGAGAAATGGTTTGTAACCCCTCTGTGACTCCTGCATTGCCTGAAAGAGTTTGTTGGGGGTATTTAAACAGTGGAGGGAGAGAGAACAGGGGATAAAAAAGGAACCATCGAGAGAATGTGTGAATGTCTTCACTCCCAAACCCCTCAGATAGAAAAATAATGCGCTGATGCTATGGATTTCTTTCAAATCCTGGGATGCCTGAAGGCTGGTTCCCTCAGGCAGCAATAATAGCTTGCCTTATTTAAAATTCTACTAATTATTTATCCAGCAGTATGTAACTCTCTGAACCTAACATTAAATTCAAATTTCAACTGACCATTTACACTCCCGCTTCTTCTTTTCTGCCATTATTAAAACTGTCTTCAAGGTCTTCATGCCAAAATCATAATGGTCCTAAAATACAGTATTCAATATCTGAGTTACTATAGTTCTCAAGGAAAAATAGAACCATTTAAAACTGTCACATATATATGCACATTAATAACAATCTATCTATAAAAGGAGATGTCTGTATGAATCCAGAAACCTCAACTCTACCTCCAATGCTCTTACTTCTCTTCTAAGTTGATGCTCCTGAAAGTCCTTGAGAGTCCCTTTGCCTTATGCCCTTAGCCTCTCACTCTTCTTCCCTCTCTCCCTCCTCCTCCCTCCCTTTAGAGTTTTACTGCGTTATCCAGTCTTGAACTCTTGGACTCAAACTTGAACCCACTGTCAGCCTCTCCAGGACTGAGGACTACAGCCATGCACTACTGAACTCGTTCTTAAAGGAGAGGGTGACAAGTGTTAACATACAGCATCTGAGTTGCACTGTCTGAGAACTAGGAAGGGGAGCTGGGAGAAGAAGGAGAGGGTGACTTTGGAGAAGATGTGGTTTGCTGTCCAAACCATTTTAGGTTAGAAACAAATACCCAGACCCCAGAATGATTCTCAAAAAGGTGTGGGGCTCAAATCAGCTGTGCCAGGAACTGAGCTTGCAAGTGCCCTGCTCAGCTGAGCACTGAACACACACGGTCAGGCTGAGTGCTTCAAGGTTTTTCCACAAGTCCTCCCAGTCACTGAGATGTGCACATTGCTGGAGAACACTGATCGAGAGGCTGACATCCACGAGCAGAGAGAGCAGGTGCGGTGTGAAGTTATCATATATGGCGCCACTTTCTCCGACCTTTGAGTAAGGGCCTAGGACCGTGGATGCACAGCCACATTGAAGACAGCAGCAATTCCTGTTTTACGGTGGGCCTGGGCCTTTCTGTAACCAGCTTCGTGCTTTCTATTAAACATCTAGAGGGAGGCAGACCCTCACCTGCTTTGAAAGCTGCTTGTCAGCTAAACTGTAGAGGTTAACAAGCTTTCCAGACAGCGACTTTGAGGATTTGAAGCCAAACGAGAACAGAATGACTTCAATGATCAATGTGTACTGGGGCACCATCATTGCCACCGGGCGAAAGAGAGACTTTAAGTTCCCCGGGAGCTCAGTGCGACCACTATATCTACAGAGGAAAAGAAAAACAGCAATAATAAGAACAGTAATAAAAATCCAACTGCGCTTTCCTTTTTGTCAAATTTGAAACCATATTACTTTACCCCTATGTGATTCTATTGGCTTTCTGTGTGACCCTTATGTGAAAATCAGTTTGCAAGGTGGTTTTTACCTTTCATCCCATGCTGGTCTAGCATATGTCCTGTGTCTCATTGTATGGCTCACCTCACCTCAGCTCCTTCTGATTCCTTGGACCAAGCATCACTTGTTTAGATGTTTGATGAACCTAGCCTTAAGGCAGAGGTCTAGTGTATTCACCCACACAGACAGGGTAGAGATGTTAGATCTGTTCATAAAAAGAGGAGGCTGTGGGGCTGTGTCAGCTCCACAGTATGGAACTCATATTTGGCACCATATGAGTGCTCAGAACCTGTGGCTGGACAGGGGTCAGCCCTACACACTATGGAACGGACTCCTAACGACTCAACCTTACACCTATAGAGCAGTACATTTCGACCATCAGCAGAGAAGCTACTTTTACAGGAGATGGGGATGAGCACAGACTCACAACTTGTCAAGTTGAAGAGGACAGGAGACTGCAGAGTCCTCAGACATCCCTATCATACCCCCTCATCCTACCCCCCCCACCCCCACCTTCCAACACTCCCTGGGGAAGAGTGAGTGGAAAGATTGCTAGACACAGAGGTGATAGGTAACTACAATGAAGCAGCGTTTTACAAGATACTCAGGACACAGAAGGTAAAAGCCATCTTTTCAACTCATTTTCAGGGAAGTGTCACACAATGGGGCGGTTGAACATGACCTCCCAATGGTTGTGACATCATCAATGTCTAAAACTTGTTTAAGATCAAACCAAACAAAACCCCATCATGGACAGGGGAGGCGGGCACTGAGTCTCTTCCCTATTGGAAGAGGTACTGGTAATTGATAGTTGCAGGGGGCAGGGGGTAGGAGGGAGCATTAATTTTCTTTAACAGTGTGACCCCTGGTAGGCTGACCCTACTCCAGTGGACAGCCACACACCCAAGAGTCCATAGGTAGCACTAACTGGATTTGATTTTTTCTAGAACGAGGACACAAAGTTATATGGGTACAGAATGGGGGGGGGCAGGAGGAGGGAGGACAGGGGAATCTGTGGTGGATATGTGAAATTAAATTAAATTATAAAATAAAATAAAATAAAAAGTAAAAAAAAGAATGAGGGGTGGATCTGGGAGGAGCTAGGCTGAGGAGTGAATTTTATTGAAACACAATATATGAAATTCTCAAAAAATTAGTTAAAAAAAGATTCTGGAGAGTGAATGATAGATACACAATCTTGGACAACTCCACCCAGAGCTAAGGTTAAAGAAATGGATTTTAGTCTGTGTATATTCTGTTAGATTCCTGAACGCTTACCTAGGATTCATGGTGATGAACACTGCACATGACATATTGATACGTACTTCTTTACCATCCAGTAGAAACCTAAAAGACAGTAAAGTATCATCATTAAAATCACTCCTCTAAGTCAGGTGGTGGTGGACACGCCTTTAATCCCAGTACTCGGAGACAGAGGCAGGTGGATCTCTTTGAGTTCAAGGCCAGCCTGGTCTACAGAGTGAGTTCTAAGACAGCCAGGGCTACACAGAGAAACCCTGTCTCAAAAAACAAAAACAAAAACAAAACCACTCCTCTAGGCCAAAGAGTATTAAAACTATAACAAATCAGAGGATTTTCTTAAGACTTTATTATACTTAAATCCAAATAAAGCATACTAAAAACATCAACAACAACAGAGAGGAGACTGGGGCCCATTTTGAGCCAATGTTGAGTTCTGCTGGGATTCAGGTATATTTGATTGTATCTAAAAGATGTCTGAGAAGCTTTTGGGCCTCGATGTTAGAAGGCACCATCAGATGAAATGACCCACACAGGGAAGAGACCCTGGAATGTGGTGATATTGTGTTCCTCAAAATATTGTGCACCCTAATAAACTTATCTGGGGTCAGAGAACAGAATAGCCATAATATTAAACAGAGGTCAGGCAGTGGTAGCACACGCCTTTAATCCTAGCATTCCAGAGGCAGAGATCCGTTTGGATCTCTGTGAGTTCAAAGCCACACTGGAGACAGCCAAGCATAGTAACTCACGCCTTTAATCCCAGGAAGTGATGGCAGAAAGCAGAAAGGTATTTAAGGGGAGAGGACCAGAAACTAGGGCTGGTTAAGCTTCAGGTTTTTAGCAGCAGTTCAGCTGAGATCCATTTGGATGAGGACTCGGAGGCTTCCAGTCTGAGGAAACAGGATCAGCTGAGAAGTTGGTGAGGTGAGGAGGCTGTGGCTTGTTCTGCTTCTCTGATCTTCCAGCTTTAACCCCAATTCCTGGCTCCAGGTTTGTTTTTATTAATAAGACTCTTTAAGATTCGTGTAACACTGGAAGACCACAATGAGCTGGGTCTGGGAGACTCACGAGAACACAGTAGCTGAGCACAGAGCTCCTGCTTGGAACACAGCTCACTTCCAGCCTCCCTTTGCCAGTTGAAATAGTGGGACCAGGGCAAGAGAGATGGCTCAGCACTGGCTGCTCTTCCTGCAGACCCAGGTTTGGTTCCCCACACCCACACGGTGGCTCAACCATCTGTAACTCCATTGTGAGGTTATCCAAAGTCTGTCGTACATAGACACACATGTAGGCAAAACATCCATAAAATAATAAAATCTCAAAAATTAAAAAAAAAATATTTGGATATCCATGAGACAGATGCTTTGCTAAAACCACTGGTGTCCGTCAGTGGCACCACGGGCAGAGACAAGGGCAGGAATTTCTGGGAGTGACTTCTTACCAAAGAGGATAGTTTAAACACGAGAGGCAGACAACCAGGACACAGCTGGACAGTTCCTGGGCACAACACTTTGCAGAGGTTAAGGCGCAGAAGAGGGTGGTAAAATGGGGGTTCCCGTGCCCCCCATCTGTAGCCACAGACCTGTAAGCCCTGGTAACACTAACAGTATGAAATCCATCAGAGTAAAGTTAGCAGCTGTCAGCATGAGTTAGACATTTTATATCTATTATATATTATATATTCTATATTCTGACTATCCATCTGTGTCCCTGAAGCCAGGCACATGAGCTTCTACGTGTGTTGGAAGGGAAAACGTGTTTATAAATCATAAACAACAGTAGCCCTGACCTACATACATTTTATTGTGGTTTTTCAAAAGAAGCACCTTGGTTTAGAATGGTGAGGTGGGGCTTCAGGAGAACAGCCAGTATTTTTGTTTTGAAATGGGTGTAGAATTAAAGAAAAACAAATCCATGAAGAATTAAGGAAAATATCCATAACTCTTGTTTGATTTCTCTAAGTGTAATATCCGAAGATGAAGGAGATTCTAAGATAGAAAAAAATATGAACTAGAGTGTATCTGCGTCAAGGGCTGGTGGCTCCAGGCTGCTCCAAAGTGTGAAAGGAGGGGGGGGGCAGCCTCTAAACTGGCATTCAAGCTGAGAATATATATATTCCACATAATTCACTAGGAACATTCAAGGCAAGTGTCATTCATTTTCCTGCATGCTAACCAAACCAAACCAAATCAAAACCCAGAGACCTCAGCACTTACTTAAGAAAAGGACTTGGCACTAATTAAACAGTCGACATGTATGGGATTTCCACCCCAAGGATGTAATCAGTGAACACATACCTCACAGAATAGCTGTCTTTTGCAACCTTGATGCTTAGGAGCTGCGAGGAGATGACGGAGAGCACCTCTATATCTATTCGGTTGAATTCATCGAAACAACACCAAGCTCCTGACTGCACCAACCCGAAGAATAATTTGCCAATTATCTTAAAAAAAAAAAAAAAAAAAAGGATCAATTACAGAAACTATACAGGTGAACATTTTCACCTGGATACTAAATTCTGTGTATTCTTTTCATCTTATCCAAACGAAGTAAACATCTTTTTGCAATTTTCTCTCCATAGAAAGTTTATCAGTTGCTTAGACTCTAGACGAGTTCACTGCTGTTTCTTTCAAAAGCTTAAACACAAACAGCAAGTTCCTGTGTCCCAGGACCATTGGCAGGTGATAGCCAACTGCACAAAGCTATTCAGGTCTCAGAGCTGCAGCCTAGTGACGTCTTTATGACCATATTGCAGTAGGTAGGGGTCAAGTGTCAAGGCAGATATCCTTCTCTGGAGTGGGCAGACTCCTTGTAGTTTAGCTTGGGCTGTAGGTGAGGCCAATGGTGGCAGGGGTAGAGGGTGAGGGTGAGGGTGAGGGGGTTTGGAGGTGGGGGTAAGGGGGTAGAAGGGCAGGGGTAGGGAAGTGAGGGGGTTAGGGGGTAGGGGGTTGGGGAGCTTGAAAGCAGGTGTTATTAAAACACCTTTGTATTAAGGGTCAATGTTCCGTTCACCATGGGATATTCTGAGCTCTAATCAACACGTAAAACAAGTTGCAGAGCTGGGGATGGGGCTCAGTTATAGAGCACCTGCTCAGGCAGGCACCTGGGTTCAGTCCCCAGCAGTAGGATACAAAGCCCCCAAACTGTAGTGCTGTGAACCTTTAAATTCAATTTGTAACAGATACATAGGGTAACATGAAATTTTAATAAAAATATTTCAAGATTTTATTAGATATGTCTTAGGCAATTATCATTATTTGTATAATTGTTTTTCGTGTTAAATCACTGTAGCCTCTTTGAGTTTATTAATTACCTTTTCAGTAAATGAATGTTCAGGGCAAGGAACATTTGTATTGTTTTGGTTTTTGTTTTCTTGAGACAGGATTTTTCTGTGCAGCCCTGGCTGTCCTGGAATTTGCTCTGTAGACCAGGCTGGCCTCAAACTCACAAACATCCACCTGCCTCTGTCTTCTGAGTGCTGGGATTAAAGACATTTCCCACCATGCCAGCATGAACATTTGTATTTGTATTACTAAAGCACAACTATGTGCTTTGTGCATGTGAGATTTTGTTTAAAAAGAATCCCACTGTCATAAAAATTGAGAATTATTGCTTTAAGAAATTCAGTTGAACCACTTAAAAGAAAAGTTAAAACATGTTTTAAGTCTCAATTAGGTTCTAGACTTCTATTCTCTATTCATTACAATAACTAGTATTTGTACTCTTACCAATAAATTTTTTGTATTTTTCTTAGTTTTTTTCATTCCTCAATGAATTTACTTTACATGCACTTTTTTTTTAAAAGTATATACACTTTTGCTTTACCTTATAATCCAAATCTTCAAAACAATTGAAGACCACACAATGTTTACCATAGTTCTGGAAAACAAAATAATGTTTTAATATAGTTCTTGAGTTATGCTGTAAAATAAAGATGTTTAAACTGCCAGAGTAAGAAAAATATTTCTATTAAGCTTTTGAGAAAAAATTTAAAGTTAAAAAAATGACTTAGGTACCAAGTACAGAGATCCACAGAACTAACATGGTATGCATGCAATTAACTGCTGTAGGAGAGTTGATTAATTTCCAGAGCTTCAGGTCATGATTTGCACAACAAAACCAAGACGACAATAGACCAGAGTGAGAAACGGTTGCTTCCCTCCACCTCCCACACTATTGATCGGTCAGCTCGTGCAGTAATTGTCCAGGTAAACGCAAAGACGACTGACTTGGTAAGACCTTTCACCTGTTAGATACTCAAAATTTAATTGATGGAGTGCATCATGTAATGAATGTGTTGGCAAATACAATGAACATTTTATTGTCGGGAACAGTGTGAACAAGATACAGTGAAAGTCTGTGTGACACTCTGGATACAGCGGCTACTTACTTTTGCTAGGTCTTTGACGGTCTCCGTCTTTCCTACCCCTGCTGGCCCAGCAGTGCAGCCTCCCAGGTTGAGGTAGAGTGCTGTAGTCAGAGACAGCCAGCACCGCTCTGTGAGGGGCGTGATGACCAGCCTTGGCGCACAGCCCAAGTACTCATAGCCATAAACAAAATTGATGTTTCCTTGAGATACGTAACACAACTTTTGCTTTTTATTCCATTTATAGTTCAAATGTCTGAAAGCAATACTCATATATTATTTGAGAAAAAATATTTTTTAAATATAAAAACATAATCATTTTATAACAATTTAAACAGAACCATAACCCCTTGTGTTAAGAAGCAGTAATTAAAAATCTCCCCAAAAGTGAGCCCAGGTCCAGAAAAAGTCAGTGCAGAATTCTATCAGACTTTCAAAGAGGAAATAATGCCAGTACTCCTCAAATTATTCAATAAAATAGACACTGAAGGAATATTTCCAAATTCTTTTTATGAAGCCACTATTGCCTTGATAGAAAATCCATACATAGATTAAATAATAAAGAAAATTGTAGGCCAATGCCCCTTATCAACATAGATGCAAAAATTCTCAGTAAAATATGTGCAAAGCAAATTGTGGTGGTATTGTGTTCCCCAAAATATTGTGCACCCTAATAAATTTATCTGGGGTCAAAGAACAGAACAGCCACTAGATACAGAGGCTAGAAAATGGTGGCACCTTTAATCCTAACATTCCAGAGGCATTTCAGAAATCCCTCTGGATCTCTGTGAGTTCAAGGCCACAATGGAAACAGCCAGGCATGGTGACACATGCCTTTAATCCCAAGAAGTGAGCCTTTAATCCCAGGGAGTGATGGCAGAAAGCAGAAAGATATATAAGGTGTGAGGACCAGAACTAGAAGCTTTTAGGCGTTGGAGCAGCACAGTTCAACTGAGACCCATTCGGATGAGGACACAGAGGCTTCCAGTCTGAGGAAACAGGATCAGCTGAGGAACTGGTGAGGTGAGGTAGCTGTGACTTGTTCTCCTTTTCTGATCTTCCAGCATTCACCTCAATACCTGGCTCCAGGTTTGTTTTTATAAATAAGACCTTTTAAGATTCATGCTACACCAAATTGATCACATTTTCTGCCATGATCAAACTTGCTTCATTCTGGAGACATAGGGACAGTGCAATATGCTTAAATCAATCAACAAAGTCTACCAAGTAAATGGGTAGAAAGAAGCAAAGGAGTGGGGTGGCAGAGAACGCCTTTAATGCTAGCACTTGAGAGCAGAGGTAGGCCAGTATCTGAGTTCCAGGACAGCCAGGGCTACACAGAGAAACCCTGCTTGAAAAACTAACATAACAAAACAAAACAGAATACAAAAACAAACAAACAAACAAAAACAGATAAAAAGACAAAAAAAAAAACCCACACAATCATTCATCAGATGCAAAGATTCCTTGTCAAGATCTAACACTCCTTCGTGGTAAAAGTCCTAGAGAGACTAGGAACGCAAAGGACATACTTCAACATAATAAGGTCAGTTATATCAAGCCCACATCCACCATCTTCCTAAAGGGAGAAGAACTCAAGCCTTTCCACTAAAATCAGGAACAAGACAAGGTTGTCCACTCTCTCCATACCTACTCAATATAGCACTTGAAGTCTTAGCTAGAGCAATAAGACAACTGAAGGGGATCAAAGGGATACACACAAGAGAGGTAGAAGTAAAAAAAAATCCCTGATTGTAGATGATATGATTGTATACATAAAAGACCATAAAAACTCCACCAGCCGGGCGGTGGTGGTGCACGCCTTTAATCCCAGCACTCGGGAGGCAGAGCCAGGCGGATCTCTGTGAGTTTGAGGCCAGCCTGGTCTACAGAGTGAGATCCAGGAAAGGCGCAAAGCTACACAGAGAAACCCTGTCTCGAAAAACCAAAAAAAAAAAAAAAAAAAACAAAAACAAAAACAAAAAACTCCACCAGGAAATGTCTACAGCTGATAAACACTTTCAGCAAAGTAGCAGTATACAAAGCTAACACACAAAACCCAGTAGCCTTCCAATATATAAATGACAGACTGAGAAAGAAATCAGGGAAACATCATGTTTCACAATAGCCTCAAAAACATCTTGGGATAACTCTAACCAAGTGTGAAAGACTTGTATAAGAAGAACTTTAAGACATTGAAGAAAGAAACTGAAGAAGATATCAGAAGTTAGAAAGATCCCCCATGCTCATGGATAAGCAGGATTAATATTGTAAAAACCAAAGGCAATCCTCAAATACTCCTCAAATTATTCTGCAAAATAGAAATGGAAAGAACATTTCCAAATACTTTTTTGGAAGCTACAATTACCCCTGATTTTTTGTGTTAATATTATACTCTGCTACTTTGATGAGTGTTTTATCAGCTGTAGAAGTGTCCTCGTGGCATCTTTAGGGCCTTTTATGCATAAAATCATAAAATACATAGATTCATTGTAATCATCATAAAAATTCCAATATAATCCTTCACAGAAATAGAAAACAAACAAATAAACAACAACAACAAAACAACCTTCAACTTCATTTGGAAATCCAAAATCCCAGGACAGCTAAAGCAATCCTGAAAAATAAAAGAACTTCTACCATTACCTCCAATTTCAAGTTGTACTTTAGAGCTATGGTAATAAAAACATGATGATATTGGCATTAAAACAGACACTTTGATCAATGGAATAGAATTGAAGACACAGAGTAAGTCTACACACGTACACACACTTGATTTTTGACAAAGAAGCCAAAATTACACACTAGAGAAAAGCTAGAATTTTCAACAAATGGTGATGGTCAAATTGGATGGCGGCATGTAGAATTAAAATAGATCCATATCTATCACCCTGCAATTCCAAATGGATCAAGGCCAGATACTCTGAATCTGATAGAATTGACAATAAGGCATTCACATGAGCTCATTGGCACAGGAAGGGACTTTCTGAACAGGACACAGATAGCACAGGCACTAAAGCCAACAGTTACTAAATAAGACCCCATGAAGCTAAAAGGCTTCTATATAGCAAAGGACCATTATTTGAGCAAAGTGGTAGGCCTACAGAATGGGGAAAAACTTTATCAATTATACATCTGCCAGAATAGGCAAAGAGCTAAAACACAACTGAATAATAGTGATGAGAAAAAATAACTCATTTAAAAATGGGATATAGGACTAAACAGCAAGTTCTTAAAAGATGAAACACAAATGGGGGGAGAAATGCTTTTAAAAATGTTCAGAATCCCTAGCCATCAAGAAAATACAAATTAAAACTACCTTGAGATTTCATCTTACCCCTGTCAGAATGGGCAAGATTAATAAAACAAATGACAGCAGATGCTGGTGAGGCTGTGGGAAAAGGGGAAAACTTATTTACCGCTTGTGGGAGTGCAAACTAGTATGGTTGATGGGCACTGAAGAAACTTGTTATGGAGTTTGCTTACAATATGGAAAAAGCTAGCCATTTGAGCAAGAAACTGCTCTTGCCTGGACTGCTTGACAGTATGTTGTATAAACTGGACATTCAGGACCTATAGAAAAGTGACCACTGAACTTTGCCAAAACAAGGTGGGATGGTCCTTTAGGTTCCTGCATCACAGAAGAAACTGCCAGACATTCTGTAGGACACAGAGAAAAGTGACTGATGAATTTTGTCAATAGGCAGAACAGTCCTTCAAATTTCCTGCTTCACTGAAAAGTCTGCCAAATACTCTAGGCCTATAGGCTGAAGATGGATGGCCCAGTGTTACAAAAGAACTTTGGATGACTGTCCAGAAAGCCAGATGTCTCTCTCATTTCTAGAAGTATGGCAGTTGCTTGCAATGTACTTCCTGTTTACTCAGATAATATATCCTTCTGGGGTCTTTGATGGAGTTGAAGACTAGATAGTCATAACTATAGTTTTCCTTAGTCATAATAAAAGATAAATTAGATATAAAACTTTAGACTCACAAAAATAGGATAGATATAGAATATTTTCTTTAATTTTGCCTAATACAACTAGACTAGATATTGTAACTGTAATTCTTACTTGATAACTGTTTCATTATATATAATTTTACTATGTTAAAATGAAAACCTTCCTTTTTGATTAGACAGAAAAGGGGAAATGCTATGCGACAGTCTTTCTGTATGCTGTGAATATAGGTTGCTCCCATTGGTTAATAAAAAAAGCTGCTTTGGTCTATGGTAAGGCAGGATAAGAGCCAGGTGGAAATCCAAGCAAAGGGACAGGGAGAAGAACGGCAGAGTCAGGGAAGACACCATCCACCAAGGAACAAGATGTCAACAGACTGGTAATGCCATGGTCATGTGGCAAAATATAGATGAATAGAAATGGATTAATTTAAGATGTCAGAGCTAGCTAGCAATAAGCCTGAGCCATAGACAAAACAGTTTGTAATTAATAATAAGCCTCTCTTCATTTATTTGGGACCAAGAGGCTGTGGAACAGAGGAAAACTTCTGGCTACATATGGAAGTTTTACTATGTAAATCAGTGTGGCGTTTCCTCAAAAAAGCTGAAAATTCATCTACTATAAGATCCATCTACACCACACTTGGGTATGTTCTTCAAAGGAGCCTACAACTTACTACAGAGATCCTTTCTCATCTATGTCCTTCTCAGAGAAGTTTCTTCTTTGGGTAGATGGTAATTAACACAGAGACCCACAACTAGGCAATATATAGAGAGAGTGAGAGACTTTGGAGCACTCAGCCCTGCATTCGATGTCTTTATCAAACCCCTCACTTTAAGGCTTGGGATCTAGGTAGAAGAAGCGGTAGACAGATTGTAGGACCAGAGGTGGTGAGTAACTCCCAGGAAACTGTCTTCCAGACACAACAGGCTTTATACAAATATGAACTCACAGAGACGGTGACATCACGCACAGACCTGCACAGGCCCAAATCCAGACAAAACCCCAGTACTGAGAAGGGGAAGTAGGTACAAAGTCCCACCCCAACCAAGAACCTGTTTGTGATTACCTCTAAGAAAGGGAAAATCAGTTTTTTCCAATGGAATTACACTGGGTATATTAACAACATTCTAGGGCACAGGAGTAATTGGCCAACACAAAACAAAGTCCATACTTTTGTGTGCTTTTTGTTTATTAATTTTTTTGTCTTACTGGTTTTTTGTTTCTCTGTTTTGATTTTTGCTTTTTTTGAGAGAGAGAGAGGGGAGAGGGAGAGAGGGAGAGAACATAAAGTTAGGCAGGTAGGGAAGTGGGGAAGATCTAGGGGAAGGCAAAGAATATGATTAAAATATAGTGTATAAAAATAACAAGGCAAGCAAAGAAATCAAAGTATTAAAATAAGGGGAAAGTTTACTCATGACTGTATTAGATATTAGAAACCACAAGTTACAAACTTACGAAAATCTAGTAATCTTGACTTTACATCTTTTACAGTTTAGAGTTGTTTTGCTTTTGAACACAAGCGGAAGCCGATAAAATCCAGACTCACTTAGGAGCCTTGCGGCCGTTTGGTTCCCCTTTGAGTGTCCCTTCTCTCATTATACTTAGAATTTATACTGTGAGGCAGTTGTCTGTATATCATATTCACACCTCTAAATCCCTTCTGGAACAGCAGAGCAGGATATGAAGACATTAACCAAGTTGATTTTCAAAATAAAATTTAAGATAAAAGCAGTTTAAAACTATTTGTATGTTGCCACCTTGCAAACTCCTAGATGAGAGAACACATTACTGTAGGTAAAACCAGAAAGCCTTCTCCCTTAATGGGTGAGACCTGTGCTGAGTCTTGCCTCAGCAGAAGCAGCGGCTCTTTCTCTATGCTTTGCTAACTCACTTCAAGAGGCAGGAAGAGTATCTGAGTTGGCAAGTTGGCTATGAATGTTCTTCTGTTTCTTTTATCTTTACATTGGTAGCATAGGGGAGGAGACGCACCAGGGATACCTCTCATTACTACTGCTGAGACCTGTTCCTGGGCTTAGTGACAACAGACAAAACGCACATACCATATGGAAGAACACCGTCATTGGGGGAAGACAAGGCACGGAGAAACAAGAGAGGGGAGGAAAGAGGACCAAGGAGGCAGGGGGAGGACCATGAGGCTTAGAGGAGCAAAACATCCTTCAAGTGCAAATGGAGATGGACACAGTTTGCAGCAGAG
The DNA here is from genome assembly GCF_007827085.1 of Peromyscus californicus insignis. Taxonomy (NCBI): domain Eukaryota; kingdom Metazoa; phylum Chordata; class Mammalia; order Rodentia; family Cricetidae; genus Peromyscus; species Peromyscus californicus. The sequence goes on along the minus strand of NW_026294436.1, from coordinate 66,389,533 downwards.
AACCTAGCGGTCTATATGTGAGAAGTCGTTGTATGTAGTTGTAGTTTTTAGCCACTGACCTCGTCCATTCGAAGTCCTCTGCACTGGAGATGTTCTTAGCCAGCAGATCGGTCACGACATCTCTGCAGTGAACAGAGATGGTCAGCACAGCCGCTAGCATGGCTTTCATGCGCAAGTTGCTAGTATTCAGTGTGACCAGCACGGCCAAGTTGTTCATCTGACCCAGCAAATTATTCTGGACTGCTTCTAGCTTTTCTCTTGAATTAGAACTCATAAGACCTTTCACACAGTCATTATAAAACATGATCTGGCTCTGGAAAAAAAAAAGGGAGGGAGACACATGTTAATAGATGCATACAATTTTATTTTTAATTAAAATGTTTCCATGAATTTAATGTTACAGATCTATAGGGTGATTTGTGTGTGAAGGAAAACATGTATAGCATCGAAAGCTGAAGGCTGATTCTGATTGATGCTTATGACTGTATTTTCTAAATCTTATATTTTAAAAATGTGCTGTATTTTTCATGGCCTCGTGTGTGTACAGAGTGAATTACACACACTTCACCTCCCATACCCTCTCCCCCCATCCTTTCCTGTTGAAGCCCTTCCTCTTCTGCCAAAACTCCATCCTGCTTTCATGTTTGTGTGCGTGGGGCTCCCACTGGATTTACTTAGGGCTGCTTGCGTGGAGAAATGGTGGAGTGCTCAGCCCTAAGCGGGTCATCCACATCACCCCCTCCAAGGCTCAGGGAACGTCAAGGAAGGAGTAGAGATAATGCAAGAGCCGGAAGGGAGGTGTGCCGTAACAAAAAGTCTTCTGAGCGTGCCCTGGCCCTCGCACTCATCAACTCACTGCTAAGAGCCCACGAGACTGGGCTCATAAACCTTTCATCACGAGGGGAAGGGGGAGGGGGGAAGGGCTCACGAGGCCCCCTCCCTCCCCGAGGGACTCCTGACAGTCAATGGTGGCTTCAGGAAAGGGTGTCACTTTCCTCAGCAGTATATGTAGCTTGTTGTCCACGCTCCAGGAAACAAACCTTACATTCCTGATACATGATCATCACATAATGATCTGAGCACATTAACAACGGTGAAAACCCCAAGATGAACTTAGTGTTGCCTTCTCCACTAAAGTAATGCTCCCAGCACAGAGTGTGTATCGTTGTAGTTTTAAAAAATGATGTAACTTCTATTATCTGACTCATCTGTCACACTCTTTCTCTCCAGACCTATGAGAGCTGTGCAAAGAGGCTGGGATAAGGTCAGGTGGACTGTGGAGGTTAAAGGCAGGCAGGCATCAGGAAAGCTTCTGAGTTTAGAAAATCAGGTCGATTGTGACTTCAGTGTCTTTTGGAAGAGGGTCATGTTTGGATAAGGGGGCATCATGAACTCACTTTGCGCTATGCTGAATTTAAAGTGCTTAAAAACATCAGTAGAGCTATACGGATATGTAATTGGGAATAATTAGCATAGAGGCAATACATATTGTAGTGATCGATTTGCAGGTTAGAGGGTATATGGTAGAAGCCTGGTGCATCCATCGGCATCCCTTTTAGCACACAACAGAAACTAACTTTAAAAAAGTGTTTCTTTAATTTTGTAAGTTTATAACATAATTACGGCATTTCCCCCTCCCTGTCCTCCCTCCAAACTCCCCATATACCCCTCCTTGCTCTATTTCATTCACAGTCTCTTTTTTTTCATTAGGTGTTGTTACATACATACACGTATATTCATATATATTCCTAAATACAAAAATACAATCTGCTCAATCTGTATACTGTTACTTGTACGTTTCCAGGGCTGACCATTTGATACTGAACAATCAGTTGTTGTGCTCTTCCCTGGGGAAGACTATTTAGAAACTTCATAATCAACAGATTGCTGTAGAATGTCTCTCTGTGCGCTGTGAATATGTGTGGCTCCCATTGGATAATAAATAAAGCTGCATTGGCCTATGGCAGGGCAGGATGGAGCCAGGTGGGAAAATCCAAAACAGATAATGAGAGAAGGGTGGAGCTGAAGAGACGAGCCACTGCCCAAGGAGCAACAAGATGCCAGCAGACTGGAAACGCCACGGCCGTATGGCAACATATAGATTAATAGAAATGGGTTAAGATAAAAGAGCTAGTAGCAAAAAATCTGAAGCCATAGGCCATACAGTTTGTATTTAATATAAGCCTCTGAATTATTATTTTATAAGTGGCTGTGGGACTGTGGGGCCAGATGAGACCAGAGAAACTTCCGGCTACAGTAGATCAGTGATTGGCTGGAGAATGAGGCTTGGGAAGTAGGCAGGAAAAACAACTAAACAGTCAAGATTTCCACGGTCCACAGGGTGATTAATGAATTACAGCCTCCAGTGAGAACATCCATGGTGAGGGAATACCATGGATCATATTTAAAATTTTTCCACTTATATACTATGTCAGAGCATGGTCCAGGAACAGAGCCATGTGAGGAGAATTCACTTGTGAGAACATTCCAAGAAAACAAGACAAGAATCTTGTGACCTCTGTTTCTTCAAAACACAGAATTGTTCTTAGAATGTTTCTTCATGTTCCTCTCAGGTATAGTGGATAAGAGTGAATTTACTTCACATTACTCATTTTCACTTATGCTGATATTCAATTAAATGTTTAAACTACTCTTTATTTTCTCTGTGGGAAAACATGTTTTTTCCACATGTGGCTTGTCCTTGTGGTTGTATACAGCTTGAACTCCTGAGGACTTTACTCTTAACCCTCAAAGTATGAATTTTCTGGGGCTCTAAATACAGTCGGTTATTGCATGAGACTTTAGTCCGCCCCCTTTGTCGGCTTCATTCTCCAAGGTCCCACCACCTCTAGAATGGTGACACACTTATTTATAGAGGAATTACTAATTGCTATATCATGGACAAATCTATACAGAAAATCTCTTTGTGGCCAATATATAGAGCTATCTCTCAAAATTATCTTTTTATGTTTATTCAGAGACAACTCTCTGTGGAGAGGTCAAGAGAACTAAATTCAAGGGAACTGTAAATTGCACCCTGAGGTGAGAAATAAGCCATAGGTAAGGTAGATGGAGGTGGGGGAACCTGGGCAAAAGTCCATCCAGTGACTGAAGATAAAAGCCTACTCTAGAGTAATTCTGAGAGCAGAACGCAGTGTGCTGCTTACTTGGGTCACCAGAAACCTGGGAAAGAGCTTCTCTTAAGGCAAATCAGACTATCTGAATTTGTCAAACTACAGAAATGTATAGAACCTCCCATAATTTTGTCACCTTTGTGTAAACACCAGCTTTTCAACTTAAGACCTGGCATTTACTTAGTCAAGTGGAGAGCAAAATGTCTGTTTACAGTCCTAGGTGACCTTAATGAAGACTTGAAAATTGTGGTGGGTCAGGCAAAGTAGAAAATGGGGACTTATTTTTAAGTAAGAGAACTATAGGTCAAGTATGCTTTCTGCGATACTTAATGGTTACTATGGCAAAGGCTTCCTCTCTCCAGATAAACCAGTATCCAAGGTTCACATTGACCCTAATGACTGACAAGCAATATAGTTTCAGATTGTATTAGTGACATTGCTCATGGCTGCAGGAATTTGATCACACTGTGAACCCCCAGACTACGTGATTTACTGTAAAAATCTAGTTCTAGCTGTGGTGTGGCTCAGCTCTAGCACACATCTTTAATTCAAGAGCTTTCTGCTTCAATATTGTAAACAGGATTCAATAAAATCAACCAGAAGTCAAGAGGTGGAGCAAGCAACCAGCCGACAAGAAGTGAACACAGAATTATTTTTTTAAAAAAAGCATATAGGGAGTCAGGAGAATGGAGAGAGACACACAGAAAGTGGAGGGGAGGGACATGGAGTAAGAGAGGACTTGATTGACATAGTAGGAGAGAGGGGGCTTCTGGGATGATGGTGGAGGAGGAATGACAGCTGGGTGCTTACTCTGCCTCTCTGAGCTGGCAGGCTTTCACCCCAGCATCTAGTTCCAGAGCCTTTATTGGTAAAATGGGATGATTGAGATTTTTTTAAAAATAACACTTGTCATGACAAAATGCCTGACAAGAAGCCACTTAATTAGGAAGGATTTGCCTTGGTTCATGGTCTGAGGGTTCATAGTCTGAGGGCATGGCTGTCACGTCAGGAAAAAGCACAGTGTGGGAGGGGTGACAGCTCTTGGCCGTGGGGATCAGGAACATGAGGCTGCTTGCTCTCGGACAGACAGAGAAAGAACAAGGACCAGCTTCCTCTAGGCAGCCACCTAGCTCGAGCTGGGACCAAGTAGTGTGGTGGGAACATTTCACATACACACCGCAACACAGATCTCTAAACTAGGACCACCCTCTTTTCTTAGGACCGTTTGGTTTTCCTAGTGAAAGATCAAAGAAACAAAAAGTCATCTTCTCGACTGCACGCTAATCTCCTGCCTCCTGCTCTGCCCCACCTCACGCCTTGGCGGTCTTTGCCGTGTGCTCATCTTTCATCAATTCCTCAAATATTGTTCCCCTTGGGGTTTCTCTGTCTTCTCTTATTTCATACACTCTGCTGAGGGAGATTTCAAAAATTTCTTAGAACAACTGAAAATTTTGGTTTCCTTAGTATCACAGTTTTCTAATTTTCCTTCTTTTAAAAAATTTATGTGTGTATGTATGTGCCTGCATATACCTAAGTTCACCACATGTATGCAGGAGTCACAGGGGCTTATAAGAGGTGTCCCTGGACTTCTCTTACAGAAAATTGTGAGCTACCACGTGGGTGCTAGGAACTGAACCTGGGTCCTCTGCCACGGCAGCCAGGGCTCTTGACTGCCGATCCAACACTGCAGCCTTTCTCTCTTTTAACCTCAGGAAAAGCAATACACTTACCACTAACAAATACTCAGACTAACAGCTTTCTACAAAGTTGTTCACGCCCTAACCCCCAGAACCTGTCAAGATGTTGAGAGACAAGGGCGGATGTGACTGAGAACCTCGAAATGGAGAGATTACTCTGGGCTATCAGTGTCACATGCTTCCTCACAACTAGAGACTTCTTCCTGTCTCTGAGCAGGAGACATGATTATAGATGGATGGCTGGGGAGGAGCCTAGATGTAACACAAGCAGCCTTGAAGATGGAGAAAGAGGCCATAAACTGAGGCATGCTGGTGGCCTTCTCTCCAGGAGCTGGTGGTGGCCAGGAATTAGACCCCCCCACCCTATCCAAGAGCCTCCACACATACCTGAGGACAACTTGAGCTCAGCAGGGAGTCCTGTACTGTTCTTCTAACCCACAGGTCTTTAAGATAACAAATTTAATAGTTTTAAGCCACCAAGTTTGGAGTAACTTTTAATGGTCACAATAAAAATGTGTACAGTGCAATAGAGTGACACTTTTAAGATGATAATTCATGGGTTATTCTCATTTTATATTATAAACTGAAGATTTTTGAACTTTAAGAAGGTGAAGGAATTATAGAATGAATACCTGTTCATTCATTATAGAATGAATTTATCATCCACCAATTTTCTAGAATAATTTTACAGTGTTTATATCATGTATGTATCTATAAATACATTTATCTTAATTTTAAATACATTTCAAAATAACCAGGATGTATCAGTACCCTTCATAGTAACTCATTTTTCACATTTTTACTTTCTTAGCAACCATATACTAGCTCCTCTCTTTGTAATTCAAGGTGGCATCAACTCACCACAGTCAGGACCACTTGTCCTGGATGTGACAATACCCAATTAGAAAAAGTCTTGCGGCTCCAGTCTTCAATACCTTGACTTAAAAATCTATAAACCGAGAAATACATTTATATTATCCATACATGCTCATTAATGATGCCACTTAATGATGAATCATTAATACTGCTGACGTTTTAATCTGAACATGTATCCATGAGTCATGCACATTCTTTAAGCTTCTCTTTACCTGTCAGTATCTGGATTGGTAGAAATATGTTTTGGCTTAAGAGAAGACATATATTAGCTTTGAATTACAATGTTATCAAGGGTAAAAAGCTAAAAAGTCTGTGTTCAAAAATAATTTTTACAGGGGGTAGTATATCCCTTGGTTTCTGCCACATCACCTATCACCCAGGATAGAAACGGAGGTAAGGGAAAGACATTCACAATGACTTCATGTAAATGGCAATCATCAGCTGTGTTCTAGAAACATTGTACTGCTTCTCCAAGGATTAGTAAATATGAAAACTCAAATAGCTTTCCCATAAAGAGAGAGGAAGAACATGCAATTGGGTGGGAGGGAGGTGGGGGAAGAGCTGGGAGGGGAAAGAATATGATTAAAATGTATTATGTGAAAAAAGTTTTTTTTTTTTTTTTTTTTTTTTTTGGTTTTTCGAGACAGGGTTTCTCTGTGTAGCTTTGCGCCTTTCCTGGGAGAAAAAAGTTTTTAATAAAAAAATTAGAAATGTAATACAACTATTCTAGTCAAATTAGTTTTAGAAGTTTATATTCTGAGATGCTTTCTTCCCTGTACGTAGGTGGCAATAACAGATTAAAGTATAGAAAGGAGACTATTGAAAACACTAAGCCAAGGCTGTCACTCAGCAATGCTTGCCTAGTGTGCACAAGGCCCCATGTTCTGTCTCTAGCATTGCTCTTACCTCCAGGTCTGAACCGATTCAACAATTTGAGGGAGTAAAAGTACGACAGAAACACTAAGTGGTGAGCCTGTTTTTTGAAAGCAGGCTGGAGTTGGCTTGAGTTCAGGTCCTGCCCATGTTTGAGGCCCAGGAAAACATGCACGCGCGCGCACACACACACACACACACACACACATCTGAACAGAGCAGCCTTTGTGGTATTCATGATTATGTACTCAGACTAGTATTTGCACTTCAAAAACAATGAGTTTTTTTTTCATCACTCATACATCATGCTCTATTAAAATCTACTCCATGTGTTTCTCTGAATATTTCATTTACATGGATAGCTATCCAAGCTTTATATACACATCCCAACACACACACACACACACACACACACATACACACACAACATATACACACTCTCCATACTCCAAACACATACAGAATATACACAACAGTCAAACAACACACACAGCATACATACAACACATATATACATAATACACATACAACACAAATACACACAATACACACACTATATAATTTCAGGATTTAAACACTGTACTTACCTTTTTAGCACATCAAACATGCTTTTTTCTACATTTACCATCCACTGTTCTACAGAAGCTCTTACACGAATTTTCCTGTAATTTGTTAAAAATATTATGAAAATTACTATAATACTATGGATATTTCATTTCTTTGAGAAACTTGTAAATTAAGCTCTTGACACACATATTACTTTTGGGGCAAAGAACTATAACACTGTATCTTCTGGTTTGTATTGATTTTTGCTTGGAAAACCATGCAGTAAAATACATTTCTTTAGGGAATTCTGATATCAAAAGTAGGAATATAATTAGATTCCACATAACATAGAATATATGAGAGATAAATTGTATTATAAGATACTTTTGGGGGGCTGAAGAGATGGCTCAGCTGTTAAGCTGCTCTTCTAGATGACCCAGGTTCAATTTCCAGCACCCACATGGCAGCTTACAACTGTCTGTAACTCCAGTTCCAGGGTACCTGACACCCTCACACAGATATACGTGCAGGCAAAACACCAATGCATGTAAATTAAAATTTTTTTTTTTTTAGTTCGAGGCCAGCCTGGTCTCCAAAGTGAGTTCCAGGAAAGGCACAAAGCTACACAGAGAAACCCTGTTTTGAAAAACCAAAAAAAAAAAAAAAAAAAAAAAAAAAAAAAAACTAAAGGTATTTTTGGAATTTTCAAATACCTAAGTTGGGCTGGGGGCTTTGTTGGATAGAAAAGCTTGGGCATGGCATTGTTTTTCCTCAGTAAAGCTTGTCTCAGAAGTCAGATGCTGGGGGAGATACCCTCCAGGCTGGTATGTGAGATCAGTGAGACAGAAGGCCTTGGCTTGCTGCATTTGCCCGGGAACCCACTGCAGTGAAACCTGGGCTCAGAACAATGCTGAGGACCCCAGATAGCACATTTCTGTCCTATCTGAAAAGCCAGACTTGTGGAATGAACGCTAGTGTGAATTAGTGCCCAGGGTCAGGCACTTTCTTTGTTCCAACTTTACAATAAAGTAAAAGTGGGCAGAGAGCCCGCCCTGGTGAGGTGGGGGAGGGCCTTTGTTCACAGAAGGCCATCATCTCTGAAGAAACGGTGGTTCTACAGAGTCTAACTGTTTGCTGCAGTCAGCGCGTCCTCATACTTGGGCAGAACAAGGCCTTCTCCTTCGGCAGAGATGAGCATCTTCACAGCCGGAGGGCCGATATCTTGTTTCCATAGTAGCATGTGTTTCACATTTTCAAAACATTTCACAAGATGAGGCTGCAAACCAGAGCACACTTTCAGTTACACAGCAAACCCCTGATAGAGTGAGGAAATGATACTGCGAGAAGACAATGCTGTTACCTGCACAGAATCAGGATTTCTGCTGTCAGCTAGAATCTCAATAAGTTCAGTGTTGCTGAGAAAGTAAAATCTTGGGAAAGCCATTCTTTTAATTTCAAGGTAATCCTGTCCAAAGCCAAAAGAAATGCAGCTGAGAACATGTGTCCAATCATGCTAGGGATTACACCCTCACCCGGCCTATAGTATTAAAGGTGCAGTGTGCACACTAGTTCCTGACAAAATGATAACCCTTGCTCTGTGAAAGCTGAACTACTTCTTAGTAACACAAAATTAAAGGGAAATGAAAACAGAAGCAAGCTAACGACAAAGGAACAACCAGGATGGAGCTCTGCCCTGTCGCCAGTACTGCCACCACCATGTGGCTGAGCGCAGGCATTGCCAGCTTTCTGTCCTGTTTGCTCCCTGCATGAGAAGTCACCCCCACGGAGAACACATCATTCTACAAACGATCTCAGACTCTAACACCCAGTTCCCTACAGTTCTCATCCCGTTCTACAACCCATCTTTCCAGGCTTCTCTTTTGCGACAGGGAAGGACGTAGGCATCATCGCAGGCTAGCCTAAGATGACATGCCCCCCGTTCCTCCCCCATGACTTCAGTCTCTCTCTCTCTCTCATAGAAGGCCTCTGCTTTCAATGAAATTTCTCTCATTACAAAAACATGAGGCATCCTCTTCACCCTTTGTCATCTCCCTGCGGCTGTCCATCTACCCACCTTCTGAGAATTCTTGAAAAGATACTTTACTAACTCAAGTTTTCTGCTTACCTCTCAGTCTCCTCCCATGCTGTCATCTGGCCCCATCCAAATCTTTTGGGAGCACGACCGTCTTTACGTTACAGGGCATTTCCAAAGCCCTGTTTTGACTTCTGTAATTTTGCTTATGCTCCATCCCTTAGCAACCTTCTATTTCCCTTTGTGCCCCTCCCCCAACGCCCTCTTACTATTGACTCCTCTTTAGTATCAGCTTCTCACTCTTCTTTATTCCTGATGCTTCTGCGCTGTTTGAGACATAACCACTTGCCCTTTAGCTGGGACCATAATTCTCTACCAAGACCCAAGTACAGAAGTCACTCATCTCTGTAGAAGACACCCTTCTGGAAGCCTGGGATCCTGGGGAGCTATAAGCCTTTCCTATTTCTGGGAGACAGCACTATGAAACTATGGTGGTTGGTTTAATAAGAGAGGGGGCAATGAGTTGTTTAGTATGCAGGATGTATGTACAAGGTGGGTCCACTGGACAAAGAGATGATTCATGTCCTGAACAGGATGGAGTGAGATTTCATCACTACATAGACCAGTTTATAATTAAAGAGTCATCAATCAGTTCTAGGATTTCCTATCTAATATTTTCTAATCACAGCTGAGTATGAGTAATGGAAACAGGAGAAGCCAAACCATGGACAAGGGATTGTCCCCACAGTAGAAGATGTCCACTTGAGTGTTTACAGGTGAGCATGAGCTCATCAGCATGGGTAGAAGTGCTTCCATGGAAACTTCCCTAGCTCCCAGCTCTGTCCTGTGGTTTCCTGCTACTTTGTTGGCCAGCTCACAAATGTCAAGACATTCTGCCCCAGCTTCCGCTGCTCTTACCAACTTAATAAAGGTAGGACTGATAAAGTTATTAGCCTTCATTAAGTATTAAGTGCTCTCTGTGTGCTGGCTCTGCTGCTTCAAATGCACCGTCTCATTCAGCACAAAGCTTGTGGGGAGGGGGGCACTACTACTGTTCTCAACTTAAAGGAAATGTGGGAATGGGCAAAACTGGTCCTTTGCTCGAGGGTCATTTGATTAGCCCACCCATTTTGTTTTCTTTTGATAGCATTTTCATTAAACCAAAACTGGCAAGTGAGGATTAGAAAAGCTGCTGGCAGGGACAGAGATACGTCTGCCCTGTGGCAGGTTCTGCAGTGTGCATCCCAGTACGGCTGCACTTTGGGTACCATAGTTTACCTCCAGACTTTTCTTTATGTTTTCTAGATGTTCATTGCAAATTTTCAGGACGTCGAGGACTCCTGTAGAGATAGTTATCTGCAAAGCGTTTAGTTTGTTCTGTACTCTGGACATTATCTCTCTCCACATGACAAGCACCTGGGAGAAAAGTTTTGTTTCGGCTGACAGCTGTCTTCAAAAATAAAATTTACAAATGTAAAGAACTTTGAAAGTGCTGTAATTAAAATCTATAATACTGTTGAGTTTATAAGACAATTTTGATATGCTTTTCTTTACTTGGTTAGCCATTTTATCTATTTTTCTATTTTGCATAAGCAGTATGTATTCTAAGAAAAACAGGATTAAACATACAATTATCATTTATTAAGACTTTACTTAATGTATAGCAGAAAATAGATATAGAAATTCTATATAAAATAAATGAGAACTGTTTGTCTTAGGGGTGCTACAGTCTGGATCTTGACCGCCTCCCAAAGCCAGCGTGTCCCCATTCTGACCCTGTGGGAAGCAGTAGAGAGCTGAGGAGACGGGCCTTACTAGAATGAACCTAGGTCACTGGGGTGTGACCTGGAAGAGGTTCTGAAACTCCAGCCCCTTTTTTCCACATTCCTCTGTTCCCAGTCTCAGCACCATGAGGGAAAAGGCCCCTGCCACTCGCTGTGATGTGCTCCTCTGCCACATGTCAAGCCAACGTGAGTTGAAACCTTCCAACTTAATGAAACTTTTCTTCTCCACACATCAATTAATTAGGTATTCCATCGCATCTGAAAGTCGATCCATAAAAGGAGCTGAATGGGATCCTGGGAAAACTGTGTAGCAGCCTTAGGATCTGGGTTCTAGAGGGACACAACTCTGATGTGAAGGCAGAGGGGGCATTCAGCCTGGGAGCAGGATTCTTTATCCCCATGGTATACAGTAAAATCCCCATTCTGTAGATGGTCATCCAATCTTAGATGGTAAAGGAATGAAGGCCAGTGCTACTGTCCTTACAGAAGTTATCCTTTATGGAACATTATCATTATTTCACCCCTTGGCTAAAAGAATCAAAACCCGTACGTGGCCCAATCAATTGATAATTGAGTCTGGTTCTGCTGCTGTTGGAGTTGGTGTGGGAATATTTTTAAGAGTTGTATGGTTGTGCTGGAGAGATGGCTCAGAGGTTAAGAGCACTGACTGCTCTTCCAGAGGTCCTGAGTTCAATTCCCAGCAACCACATGGTGGCTCATAACCATCTGTAATGAGATCTGGTGCCCTCTTTTGGCCTGCAGTCATACATGCTGTATACATAATAAATAAATAAATCTTAAAAAAAAAAAGAGTCGTATGATCTTTTACTCTCTCTGCTCACCTAGATATCCCTTCCACAGTAGCTTCAACCTGGTTCAAGTTCCCCAAGGCTTGGAGATTGAGGTAGAGGTGAAGTCAGGGGTAACGTTTCCCCACCGCCCACTCAGCTGCTGTCACCTTCGATCACCCCCCCCCCCCCCCCATTTTTTTTTTGAGACAAGGTTTCTCTGTGTATCCTTGGCTGTCCTGGTATGTGCCTCTTCTGCCTCTTGACTGCCTTCTGGAATAGCAGATACCTGTGGAATACACCTCTGGGCTTTTCCCTTCTGGGGCTTCCTGTAGCATTCCCTGGCTCTTTCCAGCTGACCCCATATAACCAATTTTCAAGCTCCAGTGGTAAGTGGCACTCTTCAGGGATTTCTTCATTTTGGCCCACTGATATTTGGGTTGGAGATCTTTGTAGATAGGCCCAGTTTGGAAACATCTGTCACCACTGTCTAACTTGGGATTTTTGTCTCCAGGGCGGAGAGCTTAGATTTTTGATACCCACATACTTCCAAGCAGTGTATGTTAACCCCCAGGAGCCTTCCTCCATCTTCCTACTCCTATTGTGGGTGGTGGTATTAAATTGTGTTTCTGTAACTGCAAATTGCTATCATGGAAGACACTTGAGTCCCCGCACCCGTGTCCCGCTAAGCACCGTCCCAGTCCCATCTCTCTGGGTGGTTCTAATGCTGCCCTCACACCACCCTTGACTGTCACAGATCTCTGCTTGTAATTCTCTTGGTGACTCTCGGGTTCTGTACCACGGGTATCCCTTCGTTAGTTACAGGTTTATTTTTGCTTTAGGTGTGTTGTAAAGACACCCCAGCCTCTCTTAAATAAAGGCCCCTTCCTTACTTTAGCAAAGTTTGTAAAAGGACAACTGTCTAGTCTCTTCATTGATAAGAAACATCTTTAGTATGAAGAAGTTTTAAAGTCTGAAATTTAAAGGTCAAGGTTGTGGTAAAGGCACACTCCTTACGTGTGGGCTCAGCATAACTGCGATTTAACAGGAGAGTACCAAGCATCCATGTGTCAAGAACTAAATATGTGTAACAGAAATATTGTCCTCTGTAAAGCAATATTTCCATTTAAACAGTTCTCATCCGTAACTACTAGAGGTTCACCTCTGTTCCTAAAATAAAGTTCAGAGTAATTAACTTGACGGTCATGGTCTTCTACAACTCTAACAGGTTTTCCAACTGCGTAAGCCACACTCCCTACTCATTTCAGAATGACTTCTGGGACTTATTATCAGTCCTTTACATTCTGCCTGGATAACTCCTTTGTCTCCATTTTAGTGCTCTTAAGATTAAGCACTTTAAGAAGTGAGAAGTCAATTAATTTGAGTGCTGTGGATGAAGAGGGAAAATGGAATGCTTATCAAATGTCAAGTCCCTCTATTTTATCTGGTGCAAAATGGGAAATTCTCATTTATGTATGAATGCCACTAAAAAGTATATTTCTTATTCACATCAGAACCACACCAATCTTCCAGAACTGAAGAGACACATAGTATGGCTCAAGGATTGTAATGCTCTGATGCATCTCAGTATTTTATAGCTTATATTAGCAATAAGGGAATTAAGTTTTCAAAAGTAAGATGGTTCTTGTACTAGTCTATGAATGAGAAAATAATAATGGTCTGACAGATTCCTTCCTGTGTGCATCCATGATGCTCTAGTCACTTTTCCTGATGATCTGACAAAGTATGGGGCGGAGGGCTAGAAGCAATTAGGAGAGGAAGGTTTATTTTGACCTACAGTTCGTGTGTGTGTGTGTGTGTGTGTGTGTGTGTGTGTGTGTATCTGTGTGTATGTGTGTCTGTGTCTGTATCTGTGTGTGTGTGTGTGTCTGTATATGTGTGTGTATGTGTGTCTGTATCCATGTCTGTGTGTGTATCTGTGTCTGTATGTGTGTCTCTGTGTGTGTGTGTGTGTCTGTATGTGTGTCTCTGTGTGTGTCTGTATATATGTGTGTGTCTGTGTGTGTGTGTGTTTCTGTGTGTGTGTGTCTGTCTGTCTGTCTGTCCATCCGTGTTCAACCAAGATGGAAGGCATGGTAGCTGGAGCAGGAAGCCAGCTGCTCACATGGTTTCCAGAGTCAGGAAGTAGAGAAGAAACAGGAAGTGCCACAGGCTATGAAACCGCAAGGTTCACAATCAACTACCATTTCTTCCTGCAAGGCTCCATATCTCCTAAAGGTCCCTTAATCTTCCCACAAACCATAAATAACTTGAGATCAAATAGTCAAACACATGACCTATAGAGGCATTTCACATTCAAACCACAGATGATGTTCACTCCTTGAAGAGATCATTTCTGGAAGATTAAGTTAAATCTCCCTATGCATTTTTTTTTTTACCTGTACATGATATTTTTTTTTATTTCTTACTTTTGTATTTCTAAAGAGTTAAAGATTGGTTCGAGATAAAGCCAATCTCTTTGACATCTCATCCATTCCTCAATGGTATAAGAGAAGAGGCTTAAGTTTTGATGCCATTCATTCACAAGATCCTGCAAAAGAGGGGGAAAAAATCCTCAAATAACAACCTAAAGACATGAAATTACTAAGTCACATAATAGAAGCCGAGGTGAGGCACCAGTAGCCATTGACATAACAAAACTACTGAGAAAGAGCTTTATCATAAATGAAGATAAATCTGGTTCTAGTCAGTTTTCAGATGTCCTGCTCATCTAATTTTCTCATGAGATACAAATATTTTTAAAACTTGCATACACACATAAAATTAACTCATGTAACATGCACAGACTATAAAATTAACGTAAATGAGCCATTTGACACTTCTGGTCACAGAATGGTAACCAGGTTTTTGGTGCACACACTATTCCAGTCCCTTCTCTAAGTCTTTCTGTACTCATATCTATATGCACACAATATCTTTCAGAGTTTGCACACATACAGCTGTTCTAGTCATTGCCTTGTGACCTGATTTGTCAAAAAGCTAGTAATGACATCTAGAGAGGTTTTATATCAGCAATTAACAGTGTGTGTGTGTGTGTGTGTGTGTGTGTGTGTGTGTGTGTGTGTGTGTGTGTGTGTGAGAGAGAGAGAGAGAGAGAGAGAGAGAGAGAGAGAGAGAGAGAGAGAGGAGGAAGGGAGGGAGAGAAAGGGAGGGAGAGGGAAGAGGGGAGAAAGGAGAGAGAGGGAGAGGGGAGGGGGAAAAAGGAGAGAGAGAGATTGATTCTCATTATGAAGCTCTGGCTGAAATTCTCTGAGTAGATCATGCTGGCCTCCATAGAAGTCTGAAGCTGGGATTAAAGGTGTGTGTCCCCATCCTACCTAGTGGTTTTCTTTATTTGGAAAATTCCATTGTGTAGATCTTTTTAACTGACTACAACATTTAAAAAAGTAGTGAGAAGCTTGTTAAAAGTCAATTGATAATAAATAAATTGCTTCCTTAGAAACCAGTAGTTAGCTCATCTCACTGATCCCTCACCAAGACTCACTTTTAACTCACTTATACTTATTTGTCTTTTGGAATTTACCAGCATTCTATATTATTCTGTATTTGCTTCTATATTGTATTAAGGCATAATTGATAAAATATAAATGTCTCTGATTGATTGAATTTTTTTTTTTTTAAGACAGGGTCTTATTGTGTAGCTCTGGGTAGCCCAGAACAAGGCTTGTAGATCAGGCTGGCTTTGAACTCGCAGAGATCCAATTGCCTCTGCTTATAGGCATTGTACTATTGTGCCCTGTAACTGGCATGTGTTTAATGGTCACAGTTTCGGCATATTCTTCTCCCTGTGAAATCATTACCACAATCTGCATGGAAATGAGGCTGGGACAGCTCCAGGGGATGGTTGAGGAGGGTTTTTTGTTTTGTTTTGTTTTTGTTTTTGGAGCTGAGGATCAAACCCAGGGCCTTGTGCTTGCTAGGCAAGCGCTCTACCACTGAGCTAAATCCCCAACCCAGTTGAGGAGGTTTTTTTTTTTTTTTATCACAGACATGAGGGAGAGAGCAGCCAGGGACATTTGGAAGGGTCCAGACCGAATGTGGCCAGCAGGATAGATGAGGCCATGAGGGGTGGGGGGAGCGAGAGAGGAAGAGAAGAGAAGACCAAGGGGCAAAGAGAATCAAGAGAGTGAGGACCAGGAAGCCAGAAGGACAAAGAGAACCAAGAGAACAAGCAGGGCTGAAAGGCTGAGTTATACAGAAAAGAGAAGCTGGAGAAAGAAAGGGAAGCCCAGGGGCAGGAGAGGTTTAGGGTAGGGTAGGGGTGAGAAGTACTGAGAGGAGCCAGGACTCTGTAGTAGGTACTTGGGGTGCTGAGAGAGCCTGGTGGCCAGCATCTGCTTTGATATGCTAATGTGCGCCTCAGTTAGCTTCTGTCCGGGGTTTCTTTGGGACCTAACACAATGGTCTCCTTGTATCCAGCTGCAAACGCACCAGCTGGTTCCCTCTGACCCTCCCAGGTGGCTGCCCAGCCCACTGTGACTATTTTGGGTGCTACTGCTAGGTCAGTTTGAGTACACAAGAAGGGAGCCTGTACCCTTTATGGTTCTGTTTTTATCACTGATCTCTCTCTCTCTCTCTCTCTCTCTCTCTCTCTCTCTCTCTGTGTATTTTTTTCTGGTTTGGTTTTAGTTTTTTGGGCAGGATGGTAAATCAAGTCCTTTGAATTAATCTTACTTAGAAGTAGTCTTCCTGCATGTGTGAGTTCTTTTGGCTTTTCAAATATGCCCAGCTTACAACTTCTTAACTAATCTTTATTTTAATAAAGGCATTTGTGCACCATGCATTTTCACAAGGTTTTATCTAATTGCAACCAGGTCGGATGTGTGATTCTGTTCTTGCTGCTCATTTCTAAAGTTAAAATTTTAAAATTAGTGCCGGGCGGTGGTGGCGCACGCCTTTAATCCCAGCACTCGGGAGGCAGAGCCAGGCGGATCTCTGTGAGTTCGAGGCCAGCCTGGTCTCCAAAGCGAGTTCCAGGAAAGGCGCAAAGCTACACAGAGAAACCCTGTCTCGAAAAACCAAAAAAAAAAAAACAAAAAAAAAAAAAAAAAAAATTTTAAAATTATATTTCTTGCATCTCATTTTTAATGAATCTTGAGGTTTTTTTGTTATTTTTCTTTTTATCATAATTTTTATTTTACTATGTGTTTTTTGACAATATAATCCATTTGATTTATTCTCTTCTTGTAATACATTGTTTTCTCTTTAAGGCCCACCTAAATAACACATTCCCTTAAATGTTCGCATATTTACAACTGTGAATTCCACTTGCTCAGATCTCTGTGACTCTCTAATCTTTTTGTACAGAGGTACAATCCATAGACCAATTCTATTAATTTTGTTATTGAAGAGTGCACACCTGATTAAGTCTCTTAAAGCTTTAAAATTAATTTTAGATAAGTTATTAGATGCAAGGCTACCAGTTATGAATGATAAGAAACTGGTAAAAGTCATATTTTGTGGATATATATATATACATATATATGTATATATATAAAATCTAAATTTATCTTGCACATCCAAATTAAACTTTGATATTTTCTCACAAATAATTAATGAGTATTTCTATAAAATTATTCTTAGTGTTCACATCATTAAATATTTCATCTTCTATATAAACATATGAAAAAGTCATATAATTGAAATCAAATAGGAGTTTGCAGAAAGCAAAGTTAGCCTGGTAGACTGAAGAAAATGAAAACCCTCCCAAACCTTCGCCACAGCAGCATTTACCTTAATTGGCCTCAGATAGGAAGATCCTTTCATGGTCGTGATGATGGCCTGGGAGTCTTCCAGCTGAGTGATCACATCATCAATGGATGAGATGATAAAGATGGAGTAGATCTCGGTGTGATGGAGAACCAGGTGCAATGGGGAATTGTTCCAGAGCTCGATGATCTTGAACATCATTTTCTCAAGAGCAGCTTCGTTAGTTGCTGAAATCGATATCTCATTTATTTTATTTTCATACGGAAACATCTGAAATGAGGAAATCATTTAATATCCAGGGGAGCAAATAATCCCCAAAGTATCTAAAATGGACACTTTAAAGCCATTTCTTAAAAGGGGCACAAAACTGAAGGCCTGACACTGTGGAGGTTAACGCCGCCGCCACTGGAGACTCCAGGGTCCCTGTCACGACAGCTCTGTGGGGTCACTCAGGCCACTTCGTAGGCATCACCACCAACCAGAACGTCGTCTTCACTTCATCTCAGGCAGCGCAGGGAGTTTGCGTGTGCCTCATGTATGTGCAGACTAGTCCCTCCACACTAATGCCTATGTCTTTGCTACTTTGCAACAAGCTTTTCCTTTTTACAACAAGAGAAAGCAACGGATGAACCCAGATTTCTGTAGCTTCTTTTTCTTTGCTAGATTTACCAGAGACTAAGGGTGCTTTTTTGTTGTTATTGTTGTTGTTGTTGTTTATGCATTAGTAAGACATACAAGCCTTCTCCCATGTGCACTGACTGCAAGTTCCCAAAAGATCCTGGGAGAAAAACTTTAGATTCACTCACAATACTAGAGACTCAGAAAACTTCTCAATCTCTGCCTTTGGAATGAACTCCCTGGGATTACTGTTTTTATCCCTTATGAGAAAACAATCTATCACTACTCCTATACATAATCTCCACAGGGCTAACGAATGAGGCTTGGCCTCTTTGTTTGCTAATGTAGCACAATGGGTACTGTGAACCAGGAAATGATAAACTTTCACGGTTTGTTATGGGTTGCCACAGAGGGCTAGGATTTATGGACTTAACCAACAGCCTTGTAAAACAGGCTTGCTTGTTTACCATCTATTATTCAGCTAACATAGATTAAAAAGTCCTAAAAGTTTTATGCTAAAGAAAAACTTTTCTGCCTAACATACTTTGAGATAGTTAAAAATAGAACTCAGACACAGACAATGTGTAAGGTGAAGCCCGAGTCATGTGAGTCATGCTGTCAAGTCTTTATGGTCAAATCTTAATCTTAATAGGCAAAGAGGTGGGTGTTCAAATGCTGTGATACTGGTGCAGTTTTAGAAGGATGTTACTGCTTTTAATGAATTACGTCCTGCTACTTTAGAGCATAAAGTCTTGAAAGTGCAAAGGATCAACCATGAAGGGACAGTTTCTTGTTCTCTTCTAACTTACCTTATGCCATGCGTTTCACATGGCAGGCTCCCAAGAGCCTGGACTTCTTAGAACAGTTGCCATACGACTGCATAACATTATAAATGATGGTATAAACAGATGGATGCATTCATTGACAGGGCTAAGACATCCCACAAAATCATTCACCGTGACTCTCATCTCTGGGTCAAGCCCAGGAAATGTAGGTTTTGGTAAAAACTTATACAGTCTCCTCTCCACTCCACTCTTACTAGAACCTCACAGGAGTTTGTTGGGATTTACCACACGATTGCCTCCTCATTAGCTCTGCCATTATAACTTCAAGAGACATGGGATTCTCTGGCCCTGGGACAGAATCTGCAAACCTTACTCGCTTCTGTTCATGTTCACGAATTTGGACCCTCTAAAATCTGTACCAGCCTTTCTTTTTAAACTACCTATCACATCACAAAGTCAAGGATGGCTCAGAGGTTTTATATTGGGGCATCATAGGACACCAGCGTCACCCTATAATGCCTGTTTATTCTGACTTTTATTCTAACTCTTTTATTCAAACTCTTAGTTTGCCAAATTCTCACTCTTAATCTGACCTGTGCCTGAGTAGTTCCAATGATTCAAGATACCTCAATTAAAATACTTGAAGTGTCCTAGATTTTCACCATGCTGGTATGAATGAGCTCAGCTGCTGTCACTGACCCTTATCTTGCTGAAGCCTTCAGGATGCACAGATCAGTTAGGATGCTCTGGTATTAAGGCAGGGAATGATGGGAGGTTTGAATGGGACGTGGAATAGGTCATCGAGGGAATGCAAATGTTATTTCACACAAAGAGTTGGAAGAATGGAGCTGCTGATAACTGAACCAAGGGAGGGCAGAAGGAGAGAAGTTTAGAGGTGGAAAATGAAAGGCAGGTTAAGTTTTTGAACATAGCTGAGGCACATGAATGGAAACACCATCAGGAAGATGACCATCTGGAGTTCAGGAGGGAAGCTGGGATTAGGTCTACAGACTTCAAATAGTCTAATTTTGAAGTAATTAAGGTTCTTAAAAAACTCTTCTAAATTCTTTCAAAGTACTTGCCATATTCCTCCTTACAACAGAATTATAGGTATAATGTGCTGGCTTTGATTACATTATCAAACATTAAACATAAATGGAGGTTCTTACAGGCTAGTCAAGAAAATAGAAACTTTTTAAACTATAAAAACTAAAAATTTTATATACTACAGCTTTATATTTTCTTTCTTATTTTTTGAGAAAGGATTTCATATAGACCAGGCTGACCTCAAATATAATATGTATTTAAGAATGACCTCAAACTTCAGATCCTCCTGCCTCTGCTTCCTGAGTGCTGAGATCACAGGCATGCACCATATGCGGTGCTAGACAGGCTCTCCACAAACTAAGCCATATTCACTGCCCTACATAACAAAGCTTTGTGGGAAATCAAATTGTTGTTAATTTGACTTTTAAAACAAAATATCATTAAGAACATAATGTGTTCTTAATATATTTTCACTATGTATAAAATGAGCACCCCGCCCAACTAAATGGAGCATCCTGTTACCGACTCCCTGCTGTCCCAGTTTTCAAATGTATGTTCCTTGTAGGTTTCCTTGCCTATAATTAAAACTCACCTCTCATGATTCAATGTGTTCTTGTCAACTATTTTTATTTACCTTCAGAGCTAGAAGTTTCTCTACTGAGAGGTTTGGATCCAGAGACTTCCCGGTGCTCTCCTGTAGAGCCTCCCAGTGCCGTGGCTTGAGACAAGGGTTTCCCAAGGCTGTCAGGATTGGAAGCTCTTGCTTGAAGTCCAACACTGACTGCTTGAGGTGTATTACCATATCATTTTTAGGTAAACCTGTGAATACCAGCGAATCTGTTCATATCTTTTCAACCAAACTGAGAAAAGAAGAATTTTTCTTTAAAATTTCCTAATCAGCCGGGCGGTGGTGGCGCACGCCTTTAATCCCAGCACTCGGGAGGCAGAGCCAGGCGGATCTCTGTGAGTTCGAGGCCAGCCTGGGCTACCAAGTGAGTTCCAGGACAGGCGCAAAGCTACACAGAGAAACCCTGTCTCGAAAAACCAAAAAAAAAAAAAAAAAAAAAAAAAAAAAAAAAAAAAAAAATTTCCTAATCAATATAATGATATTTTATCATTTGTTAATCTTTATTATAGAACAATGAAGCTTTACTGATGTCAAACATCCATACCATTGATTAAGGATTAAAATATAGGAAAATAATTATCAGGATAAATGACTGAATCCCAAGCCTAACAGACCCAAGCTGTCTTGGGAAATTTGATGCCTGAATGGCACCTGGCACAAAGCTTCCCAGTCTTCCTTCACTGACAAGATATACATATGTATACATATTATATGTAAATATATTTATATAAAATATTATATTATATAAGTATAAACATATCTCTATCTATATCTATCTATCTATCTATCTATCTATCTATCTATCTATCTATCTATCTATATATCAGACATGTTAACATGGAAGAGGGCCTCCCTGCTAGACAAAGACCTATGGGCAACTTAGGGAATTCTGAGAGAGAAAGAATTAGTCTTCCCTGGGGATGAGCCCCCAAGTTGGTTAGATCATATCAAGTGGTCAGCCCTGAACTCATGTATATACAAGCAACACTAAATGGACTCAGCAGGTTGAATTTATACATATAACAATAGTAACCATTGAAAAAGAGGCCACAAAATTGAGAGGGATTAAAGGGAAGATACGAGAGGGGGAAACAATGGGATTGTATTTAATTTAATTAAAAAATAAAACGTGTTTAAGAAAAAAAGAAAAACGATATGTTTTCTACTTGGTTGCTTATTATATTGTTTGAAACACATGACAAAATGCTAAGAGTATGCACACTTGTGTCATTTTAAAGCTGTGAAGCTATGCTTTGCAATGTCTTATTGTCACACACACACACACACACACACACACACACACACACACACACACGGATTTTTGTTTGTTTGCTTGCTGAGATGGTGTTTTTCTGGAACAGGATCTTATGTAATTCAGGCTGGTCTTAAAGTTGTGAACCTGCTGCCTTAGCCTCCTAAGTGCTGGAATTGTAGGCATGTCCCACACCCCCAACTGTGACAGTGATATTTATTATGTAATATATTATACACTTGTTCTTTTGCTTTTGTGCTGCTAGGGATTAAACACAAGGCTTCATTCTTCAAAGCACACATACTGCTGCAGGGCTACAGCCCTAGGTTGTAGAATTTAACAACAAGCAACCTAAAGCATTTAGATGGTCCTTCTAGAGAAGGGGTCCTAGCTTGAGGTGTATTGAGTGACAAGGGAGACTTAAAAAAGGCAAAGACAACCTTGTCCAGGTTAAACACAGAGAATGCTGTCAGAGTGCAGTGTGTCTGCATAGGCAACATCTCAAAAGTCATGATCAGCACAGGCAAATGTCACAGAATTTCTTCAGGTGTTTTCTCCACTGCCCAAAGGATACTATAAGTGTCATATAGAATTCAGGAAAAGATTCTGCAGGCTGGGTCTTAGCATAAAGACATCGCAAGCTCACAAACCCTGGGAGTCAAAACTGATTCTGAAATATCTGGAGTTCTACCCATGAAACAACCTTTAAAGGAAAAGAAACTGTAATTACTTGTGGTTATCCCCCCGACCCACCCAAGGCTTTAAACTGTTTCTTGCTTTAGCAAATAATTTCTACCTAAATTCCTTTAACTGTCTTTCTCTGCAGATGTCCGACAGTCAGCCCTTGAGAGAAGGCCAAAGACTGATGGTTCTGCCTTTGGTTGGTAGGAGCCTTGAGACGCACACGTTACCTTTTTCCAGGACAATGATTATATGCAGCCACTTGGACACATTGCTCCTCACTAAATCCATATCGATGCTCTGGAGAGTACAGCCCCTCCACTTCCAGAAAAGTATCCCCCATTCTTCTTGTGCCTCCCATAACAATTTCCTCAACATTAGGTCACACTCAATGTCCGAGATCTCCGACAGCACGATCTGTGTCATCTCTTCCATGTTGAGCGAATGCATATGGGACTGGGAATCATCGTAATATTCCTGGTAGCTTGAGTAGGTTTTCACTTTATGAGTCAAGTTGGAAGCCTCTGCTGTGAAAGTCTTGACCATGTCCTTGGCTTGTGGTACTGGAGTACTGGCGCACACCAGAGCGGGACTTCTTATCTAAGAGCAACAGGAAAAAACGCTCACAGAGGCCAGACTGCTTAGAACACAAACATGGCTTACTGGCAACGTCTTTAGTAAAGAACCTACTTTTTGACATGACAAAGTGAATGAAACTGGAGTATTACAATTTGACCCAAAAGCCTAGAACACTTTTAGAGAAGTTTGGTTTTTGTTGCCCCCTTTTATGCAGTTGTTGAACTTTGCTGCCCTGGTCATTACACTCATTCATAGATAAAGAAAATGCTAAATTCCTGGTAGAGCTTACTCAAAAAGAGATAGAGTGATCTTACGTCTCATTCAACTTCACAAATCATCAAAATTCTGTTTGTGAATCCCAGGGGGTATTAGCTGCTTTTCTGTTGCTGTGATAAACACCAACAACTTATAGAAGTTATATAAGTTGACCAAGGCAACTTATAGAAGAGTTTGGGATAAAAAAAAAAAAAAATCCATCGCACCTGGGCATCAATGACTATGAGTATCATGGATGACAGCCAGAACAGAAAACTGAGAGCTTGCTCTCTCAAGCTCAGGCAGGAGGCAGAGGAGGCAACTGGAAGTGTGAGAGGATTTTACCCTGAAAGCCTATCCATTGACATATTTCTTCCAGCAATGCCACACCTTCTCATCCTCCCCAAACAGTGCCACCAGCTGAGGACCAAGTGTTCAAATGGGGACATTTCTCATTCAAAGCACTACACAAGGTAAATACATTTGGATGAACTTATTTAGCTATGATTCTGCTGAAAATGAATATGTACATGCACAGCACTCCACAAGACTAAAATAAGAATTTTAACAACAACATAAAAAGCACTTACTTTATCTTTTAGGTTACTGACATCTACTCGTAGACCAATAATGTACGATTCCAAACTGTTCCTGAATTTAGTTAGGGTGGCGTCTTTATTCATGGCAACCATCCTCAAAGCTGTTTTCAGATGATTAAACTTCATGAAAAGGATTCTGTAGATGGCAGTCTGCTCTTCAGAAATATCAATCTGGTAATGCCTCACAACAGAATACAGCTGACAAATTGTGGAGAAATCTTTTTCTAATTGAGATACATTTGAGGAAATGTCCTCCAAAAAATTAAAATGGTCCACAAATTCCTCTACTTCTATAGGCTCACAATCCAGTTGGTGCAGTGATGAATCTAAGATCTGAAATTATTAACATGCCAATGATAAGTATGTAATAATTTCACCATCTTAGAAAATATTGGTTTTAACTTGGAATTCTGACTTCTATAAATGTAATTTCAGAAACCAATAACACACAAACTGCACATAACTCTGTGTTTGCTAAATGCTAGAACAGTGACACGATCAAATCCTTCTACCATTAGCAGAAAGTGCTTGAATACAGTTCACATGTAAAATAAATGTTATAACACACACAAAATACTCAATGAATAACTTTAAATAATAAGTGTAATGTAGATTGCAAGAGCGAGGCTGGAATATGAGCAGAATCACAGTCATTCTGACCACCTATATTCCAGATTCTCCAGTACATGGTCCCAATTTAGTGAGAGACTGTCAGACAGGGAACTGAATCTCCAATTATTCTACGATCTCAAATTAGTCTAAGATCAGATATATGGTAAAGTTACAGAATTATGATTCAACCATCATCAGAGAAGCTTCTTCTTGTAATAGATGGCAATTAACACAGAGATCCACAGCTGGCCAAGGTGCAAAGAGTAAGAAACTGGAATGTGTAGCCCTAAATGAGATATCTACACCCACTCCTCCCCTCCAAAGCTCAGGGACTTTTAGAAAAGAGGGGGCAGAGTTGGTGGATGACCTCACGGGTGACCTTCTGGGCACACAGGGAAGTTGCCCTATGAATGTACAGTGATTGTAACTTCGCTCTCAAAACCTGTGAAAGCTCAAGCCAGACAAAATTCCAGAATGGAGAGGGGAGATAAACATCAAGTCCACCCCTAGCTAGGGAGCTATTGGCATTTGATAGCTTTCAGGAGAGAGAGTGAGTCAGTTTTCTTCAATGGTTTGATCCCTGGTAACTCAACTACACTCCAGAGTAGGCTCCAGAGCCAAGAGTAGCTGGGTAACACAGATTGGATTTGATGGGTTAGAGAGAGAGAGAGAGAGAGAGAGAGAGAGAGAGAGAGAGAGAGAGAGAGAGAGAGAGAGAGAGAGAGAGAGAGAGAGAGAGAGAGAGAGAGAGAGAGAGAGAGAGAGAGAGAGCACAAATTTGAGTAGGTAGGATGAGGGGGGTGGATCCAGGAGGAATTAGGGAAGGAGATGAATATGGTCAAAATACATTGCCTGAAATTCTCAAAGAATTAATAAAATCTTATTTTTAAGTAATGAATCATTATAAGTTAAAATGCAAGACAGCATATGGAAACTCTTAGGAAGATAACTCTGTGAATACGTTTCACTGCCCAACTTCCTAGTCCCATGACAGGCACGCTGCCTTCTTCCGCCCTGCTGCCTAGAAGAGGGATGTGATGTTAGAGGTGCTTAGAAGAAGGCACAGTGAGCCCAAAGCAGCCAGTTCTCAATGAGTATGTGGAGTCTCGCAGTAACCCTAGGTTCTCTCTCTGTGTACTACTATTACCTGACGGAGAAATTAGTTCTAACTTGTGTAAGTCCCGGTTCATTTCTTTCGGTGGTGGTGGTGGGTCATATGTAACAGAATCTAGCTAAATTAACATTCGCCTGAAATATCCTGCCTGTCAACGCAGCGCTTCCACACCACGGGTGCTTCTCCTTTAGTAACTAACATTTTTCTTGAAAATTATTCCGGGCCCACTCAGGCTCTGTTAGATAACTTCTGATAAGATTCTATGCTACATTAGACTCTGTATGTACAAGAATGATGCTATCTTCTCAGTGTTATATTGCAGAAGCATAGTCAATGGCCAGCATTAACTTTAGGTTTAAGAAGTATTGGTGGTCTGGCTAAATAAAGGAAAAATGATAGCTGTTATCATAAATTCCAGTCTTTAAGCAGGTCTAGGGTATTACTGAGGATGTTGGTATAGACAATGGCTAGTATACTAGGATCCATATTTGTCCTAGAAACTTAAATTTAGGGTGCCTCCAGATGTTTACATACTCACAGTTTTTCACAGAAGCTTCAAGTGACCGTGGTCTTAGGAATTTGCCCCATAAGAGAACTGCCCCCCAAAGAGCCCTACACACACTGAAAATCCGTCAGCTGTTCAAGATTGTCATAGCCCTCCATAGCATGGTAGGTCTTATGTGCTAACTGAGGGGATGATGCACAAACAAACATCTAAAATAATACCAGATAGTGATGCATGCTAAAAAGACAAAACAGAAGATGGAAAGTGACATGGGATGCAAATTTCAGTGTAATCACAGTTCTCAAATGAGTGCTGGGGAGATTGCTGAGTTGGGTAAAGCACTCGTTATGGTCTGTGAGGAATCAAGTTTGGATCTTCATACATTATGCAAAACCAGACACAGTAGCACGCATATCTGTAACCCCAGGGCTCCCAGTACCAGACCAAGAGGAGACAGAAGACTTCTCAGAAGTCCAAGGGCCTCTAGCCTGCTTTATGCTATACAAACAAGAGACACAATTTCAAACAAAGAGGAAGACAAGCTAACACCTGAAGTTGCCCTCTGACCTCCACATGCATGCCATAACACACACATGCAGGTCACATTCACATATGTGAATGCACACACACACACAAAGATGAAGGTTAAAAACAAAAGCAAATATAGTCACACCACTTTCGGAACTTCTGAGGATAATACTTCTGTGTATTTTCGAGTGTGTGTCTTAAAGTTATAATCTAATCCAAAATCTTCTTATGGAAAAGGAAAGGCTTAAAGACTTACTTCCAATAGATTTGCACTTTTTTCCTCAATTGCATAACGTAACAAGTCGTAGCTCATCTCTATGATGATATCAACATACGGTAAGCATGTTAATTGATAATCCAAACTTTTCACACAAAAAATTCCAAGGCGCATTTCAATAGCCATCGTCACAATCTGCTTTAGGTAGCTTCTGAATTTATGTATTATAGCTTTAAACTCTGGTGACGTTAAGATCCCCATATATGGCAGTTTCAGACTCATGACTTTGGCCTTTTCTACCATGTAACAATACTTTAGAAACCTGCAGCTGTAATCGCTAACCAGGCCCATTGAATTACCAATAATCGTCAGCAGACTCACAATCTATGAATGAAATTGATACAATAGTCAGAACACTCGATCTGTGAATGAAAATGATATAGTCAGCACACTCAATCTGGGAATGAAAATGTTACTCAAAACTTTTATCGTAGGTGTGGAAATGTATAGTTTGACAAGCTGATAGCTTCTGTTAAATAACGGTCTTTGTACAATTCATTCTGTTTGGAGCTGGAATTAAATATTGAAATATGTTGGAAACAAGACTAAGATAACTAACACTTGACTTTTACGCAAAGCCTACTCAGATATTTAACTTTGTAAGCAAGGTGTTAATTAAACTATGTATTACAGAGACCAGCTATCTATTTCACTGCTTGTCACCCGATTTTTAAGTGTCTGCTCTTAAAAATAGCCCCAGAGAAAGCCAGTCCTATGCATTTACAACTTCACCTAGTTCTTAAGACATAGTTGTTTTGGACAGGACAGAATCCAGACACAAGTTGCTGAGATAATTACATTCTACTGTCAATTTGGACAAAAAAAAAATACAGTTAGGTGGTAAGGGAAGGGCTGGGGAATGGCAAGTCAACATATTGGCAAGCCAATGTTATCAAAGAACTGTAGGGAAGAAAACTCATTTCTATAGTGGAAATTTGAAAAACTGGTAAGTAGAGATCAGAGACCACAGGGAAAACAAATCTAGGGCCACACTGGGATGGTTATTCCTTTGCCATGAACTAGGATGTTCTGAAGTTTTCCACACATCCTATTCATACAATAATTTCAATGGGGTTCTGCTCCCTTACCAACCACTTTTAACACATATTATCTTGAAACTTGAAACTTACTTTGTTTTGGTAGTCAACATCTGTTTCAAAGAGGATATAGAAATCTGGCCATCGGGTCTGCTTCTTATATTTGATTACACCTCCCGTCTCAGACAAATCCGGAACTGAAACCAAATCAGTAAGGGCAGACAGGCGAGGATCTCGGTGAAAAGGAGTGATTGTGGCTGGAACACAGCATTGAATAGTTAGGATTTCCAGAAGGCTCTCAGAAGCAACATTTAAAAAATTAGCCACAACAGCTAGTCCTGTTAAAAACTGACAAGAGTGACTTAATGAGCAGACGTTAGTCTGTATTGACGGAGGGATTCACAGACATGTGCAAAGGTTTGCATTTAACATTATAAATACAAGGGACTGTCACAGACAGTGAGCTGTGGTAGAAGCAGTCATGCTGAAAATAGAGAATCTGAGAATATTATCTTCTGTGTGGAAAGTGTCATACCACTGTGAGCACACAAGCACGACAACAACAGTTTACCCCCAACTTCCCTTCACCCCCAACAAAGAGAGGAAACTTCAGCCTATCTTTACAGCTTACTCAAATCAATCCAAGATGAAGCCTCCATCTAAACATAGAGTACCAACGGATGGACCCCTAGAGGAAGATAGTGTGACCCCGAATTAAGGGAGTTCTTTTATTCTGTTTTTTTTCTCTTTTTTAAATTTTTTCAATTCATTTTACATACCAACCACGCATACCAACTACAGTTACCACTCCCTCCCCTCTTCCTGTTCCCCCCACACCTCCTCCAACCCACCCCCATCCACTCCTCAGAAAGGGTAAGGCCTCCTATGGGGAGTCAACAAGGCCTGGCAAGTTCAGGAGCAAGCATCCCCTCCACCTCCTCCACCCCCCACCCCACCCCCAGTGCATCAAGGCTGAGAGAGGCATCCCACCATGTGGAATGGGCTTCAAAAAGCCAGCTCATGCACCAGGGACAGATCCTGGTCCCACAAACAGGCCAGGCTACAAAACTGTCGCCCACATGCAGAGGTCCTAGTTTGGTCCCATCATGGCTCCCCAGCTGTTGGTCTAGTGTCCCTGAGCTTCCACAAGTTTGGGTCATCTGTCTTTGTGGGTTTCCCTGTAGTGATCTTGATACCCCCTTGCTCCTATAATCCTTCTTCCTTCTCTTCAGCTGGTAGCTCAGCCTGGTGCTTGGATGTGGGTTTCTGCATCTGCTTCCATCAGTTACTGGATGAGGGTTCTATGATGATAGTTAGGGTATTCACCAATCTGATTACAGGGGAAGGCCAGTTCAGGCACCTTCTCCACTACTGCTAGGGGTCTTAGCTGGGGTCATCCTTGTGGATTCCTGGGAATTCCCCTAGCGTCAGGTTTCTCCCTAGCCCCATGATGGCTCCCTCTATTGAATGTTCTCTTTCATCGCTCTCCCACTCCATCCCTCCCCCAACTCAGCCATCCCATTCCCTCATGTTCTCATCCCCCCTCCCCTCCCCTTTACTACCCATTTACCCAGAAGATCTCATCTCTTTTCCCTTTCCAAGGCGATCTATGCATCCCTCTTAGGGTCCTCCTTGTTACCTAAATTCTCTGGAGCTGTGGATTGTAGTCTGATTATCCTTTGCTTTACATCCAGTATCCACTTATGAGTGAGTACATACCATGTCCTTGCAGTGTGATTGAGCATCCCTTGGGTATATGCCCAAGAGTGGTAGTGCTGGGTCTTGAGGTAGATTGATGCACAGTTTTCTGAGAAAATGCCATACTGATTTTCAAAGTGGCTGTTCAAGGTTTTTCTCCCACCAGCATTGGAGGAGTGTTCCCCTTACTCCATCTACATCCTCTCCAACATAGGCTGTCATCTGTGTTTTTGATCTTGGCCATTCTGACAGGTATAAGATGATATCTCTGAGTCATTTTGATTTGCATTTCCCCGATGAATAAGGATATTGAGCAATTCCTTAAGTGTCTTTCAGTCATTTGAGATTCTTCTGTTGAGAATTCTCTGTTTAGATCTGTACCCTATTTTTTAATTGGATTATTTGGTATTTTGATGTCTAGTTTCTTGAGTTTTTTATATACTTTGGAGATCAGTCCTGTCAGATGTGGGATTGGTGAAGATCTTCTCCCATTCTGTAGGCTGTTGTTTTGTCTTATTTATGGTGTCCTTTGCCTTACAGAAGCTTTTCAGTTTCAGGAGGTCCCTTTTATTAATTGTTGTTCTCAGTGTCTGTGCTACTGGTGTTATATTTGGGAAGTGGTCTCCTGTACCGATGTGTTCAAGGCTACCTTCCACTTTCTCTTCTATCAAGTTCAGTGTAACTGGATTTATGTTGAGGTCTTTGATCCACTTGGACTTGAATTTTGTGCATGGCGATAGATATGGATTTGTTTGCAATCTTCTACATTTTGACATCCAGTTTATGCCAGCATCATTTGTTGAAGATGCTTTCTTTTTTCCATTGTACAGTCTTGGCTTCTTTGTCAAAAATCAGGTTTTCATAGATGTGTGGATTAATGTCAGGGTCTTCAAGTTGATTCCATTGGTCCATGTGTCTGTTTTTATGCCAATACCAAGCTGTTTTTATGGCTCTATAATAGAGCTTGAAATCAGGGATGGTGATACCTCTGGAAGTTACTATATTGTACAGGATTGTTTCAGCTATCCTGGGTTTTTTTGTTTTTTCATATGAAGTTGAGTATTGTTCTTTCAAGGTCTGTGAAGAGTTGTATTGGGATTTTGATGGGGATTGCATTGAATCCATAAATTGCTTTTGGTAAGATTGCCATTTTTATTTATGTTGATCCTCCTATCCAAGAGCATGGGAGAGTTTTCCATTTTCTGATATCTTCAATTTCTTTCTTCAAAGACTTAAAGTTCTTGTCATTCAGGTCTTTCACTTGTCTGGTTAGAGTTACCTCAAGATATTTTCTATTATTTATGGCTATTGTAAAGTGTGTTGTTTCTCTGATTTTTTTTCTCGGCCCATTTATCATTTGTATATAGGAGGGCTACTGATTTTTTTGAGTTAATCTTGTATCCTGCCACATTACTGAAGATGTTTATCAGCTGTAGGAGTTCCCTGGTAGAATTTTTGGGGTCACTTAAGTATACTATCATGCTGTGGCTATTGCTCTGTATAAATAAAACACTGATTGGCCAGTGGCCAGGCAGGAAGCATAGGCGGGACAAGGAGAGAGGAGAATTCTGGGAAGTGGAAGGCTGAGAGGGAGAGACCTGCCAGCCACTTCCATGACAAACAAGATGTAAGGTACCGGTAAGCTACGAGCCACGTGGCAACTTATAGATTAATAGAAATGGGTTAATTCAAGATAGAAGAAGTAGATAACAAGAAGCCTGCCATGGCCATACAGTTTATAAGTAATGTAAGTGTCTGAGTGATTATTTTATACGTGGGTTGTGGGACTGCGGGGCTTGGTGGGACCTGGAGAGAAGCTCTTCAGCTACACTATCATATCATCTGCAAATATTGAAAGTTTGACTTCTTCCTTTCCAATTTGTATCCCCTTGATCTTCTTTTGCTGTCTTATTGCTCTAGCTAGCACTTCAAGTACTACATTAAATAGATATGGGGAGAGTGGACAGCCTTGTCTTGTTCCTGATTTAAGTGGAATCTCTTTGAGTTTCTCTCTATTTAATTTGATGTTGGCTGTCAGTTTGCTGTAAATTACCTTTATTATGTTCAGGCATGTTCCTTATATCCCAAATCTCTCCAAGACCTGATAAAGGAACTTTTTAAAGGCTGACAATACAGCATTGGCAAATGTTAGGAAAACCCAGAAAGCTGCATGTACCACAGGTAGGAATATAACGTAATCCTGCTAAACTGAAAACATAATCTAAGAATTCAAATACAATTAAACATATAGCACAGATATGTAAACAGAAGAGAGGGACAACTATTCCTTATAGAAGAATCCTGAGTGACCAATGTGTGAGGAATTAGAGGAACAGGAACTCCTCTTAGGAAGTCACGGTTGACTAGTGCAGGACTTTTTACTGAGAAATGCTAAAATTAATGGGTGCATTTTTTTTTAAGCAGAAACATGATATTTGTATTATCTTATGATTAGCTTACTAGTAACAAGATGCGCAACCTCTTGGGCTACTGACCTGAGATAGTGAAAGGATGACCAACTATTACAACATCCCTGACCCAAATGTATCATCTCAAAACTTACCATGTGACAACAGCAGACAAACCAAACTGATGTATCTTTATGTGATAACTAACTGGTACACTAAAAAGAAATTCCTAAAGGTAAAAAAGACAAGAAAAGGAACTATCATAGATCGGAAGACTCAAGAGTCAAGTGAAATGTACGACTGTGGACTCTGGATCCTGGAACAGAAAACTGACATCAGCGAAGCAGCTGGATCCAGTCATTTCATTAGCACTACTCTACAGTTGGCTGGGCAGTTCTGGCAATTACAGTATGGGTAGAGAGAGCATATGAAAAGCATACAAGAATGCTCTACTACGCTTGTGACTTTCATAGAAGACTCAAATTATTTTATAATGAAAATTTCAAAAAAATCAAATGACAAAAACATTTTATATTGAGGAAAAAAGACATGGAAGTGGTCAGATGTTTTAACCCAAGAAACAACGACCTAAAAATAAAAGAAG
Source organism: Peromyscus californicus insignis (assembly GCF_007827085.1). Classification (NCBI taxonomy): domain Eukaryota; kingdom Metazoa; phylum Chordata; class Mammalia; order Rodentia; family Cricetidae; genus Peromyscus; species Peromyscus californicus. The sequence continues at coordinate 66,356,846 of NW_026294436.1, read as the reverse complement.
GAAAGAAAATCTAAATGGCAAAAGGAATCTATCCATAGAAAGACTGACAGAGTATGTACTTCTTCATAATTAATCTCCCTACCTTAAGTTTAAGGAACATTAGTACAGAATGATACATGTCTATAATTTCTATAGAGAAGTAGTTAATTCCAGGTGATAAATACTGGGCGAAATAAATGTGTAGTGTTAAAAGCTAGAAGGCAGTGGGGCAGATCTACAGGTGCCTGAACTTAGCAAACTATGTCTATGACAAATGAGTTGATAAGGGTCCTATTAGTTTAACTTTTTTCCTTAAAACTTATTGTGAGAAATTAACAAATTCTTTGGCCAAGGAAGTCATTGCCATGTAACCTCAAATTATATACATATTGCTGAAAATAATCATTTAAATGTTATTCAAGGTGAAAACAAGACCTATGCAATGCTATGAAATAAAATTCAGATAACTCAAGCCTCAAATTGCTTGCCCAATTCTTATCTGTTATGCATTCTTTATATGCATGCAGTCTAATCTTGGTTGTCAATTTGACTATGTCTATAATCGATAATTTACTAAAAGCCAAACAGCTAAACACATCTGTGAGGGAGTTCCTTGATTGGATTATTTGAGATGGGAAGACCCAACCTAAATCTGGGCCACCCCTCCTAGTGGCAGCCCACATAAAAGGACATGGAAGAAGGAAGCTTTTGCTTTTTGCCTGCTCGCTGTCACTGTCTCTGGCAAGTTCATCTATCCTGTTCCCGAGGCATTCCTTCTCTGCTATTAGAAACTACTTCTTTGAAGACCAGCAGCTCTCTAGGACTTCCCTGGGACTCCAACAACCAACTGGAGCTGCTGGGACATCCAGCCTCATGGACTGAACAACTACCACTGGGAGACATATATGCACACACACACAAACTCATTCTATCAGTTCTGTTCCTTTAGAAATCTCTGAGTAACACCATATGTACACACACACACACACACACACACACACACACACACACACACACACACCCCTTCAAGTAATTCCATATTAACATTGCTTGATCCTAAACACTGGAATTCATGGTCTCTTATTTATCACTGACTAAGAGCATCAGATAATAATCAATTTAAAAAGATTACCAAAGAAGCCACTAAGCCTTTCAAATACTTACTTATATATTGTTCTATAGTTGCTAACACATTTTGGAATTGTGTTGAAAACTCCAGTCTGTTGGGTTGTATAAAGAGGTTTGTTGGGAATTCAGAAAATCTGAGAGAAAACAATAAATAAAAGTATATTCAAGGGAATACCGTACCCAACAAAATATAGCTACTTACAAAAAAGTCTCATACTTACTTATTATAGATGTGCCCTTGCTCAGACTCAAGCAGGAGTCCTGTGTCTATTAGAATTCATTGAGAGAAAGAGAAAGTAAAAATTGCTAAACATTTTAAAATGCTAGATAACAACTTAATATATGTTAGTATTTTCTAAATATCCTGAGAGTCAACTATAGAGACCGGCTGAAAGGGGTATACCATCAGTGGACCCCAACTCTGATACCAAGAAAGGAAGTCTCAGATAGAGCCCCAGATCCTTTTTTTCCCCCTGCAGATATGGGAGATAAATCAGGGCCTCACACATGCTAGGCAAACACTCTACCACTGAGTGGCACCCCTGCTCAAGAATCCGTACTTTTAGCAGCCAGTCCAGGTGAGCTCATCCTGATAAAGAGGGCCCAGAAGTCCCTGGGTGAGAGATCCTTCATGATTCAAGGTAAAAATGATATTCTCACTCACATGTGCCACAGGTTATGACCCATGTTCTACCACTTCTCGCCTTTGCAAGTACGAACATCACACTAGAGAAACTAATAAGGTGTAAATTATTTTTCTTTCCCTTATTCTTTCCAGTTGCCAGTATGCTTCTTTTTGTTTTACCTGAAAGGATGCGTCTGAGGAGGGTACCAAACTTGCTCGGCTGATTGTACCTCGTGAGCAGGTCTTCACTTGGGTTTCTCACAGACCTTCTGCTTTCAGACAGATCATCATCATAACATGACAGAGTTTCGTCAAGGCTCTGTTTAGACTTCGGACCCTTCTCTTCAGTCTCCTCTGGAGACTCATCCGAAGAAGGAATTTTCATACATAGGTTTACTTCAAATATTGGTGCATATGTTTTCCTGAAATCCATCTCCACTTTCCCTCTATTTAAAATCTAATTTAGCAAATATGCCCACAAGACAAGAACAAAATAAAGTAGGACATTTGTGATAATAAAACTTAAATCGTGTTATAAATTATATTTACATGTTAAAAAGCAAATAAATAAAATATGAATTAATTTCAGTGGAAAATTCGAGATAGGCATTATTATAGCTTTTTACAATGAGAGAAAAAGGCATATATATGTATGCGTGTGCGTGTGTGTGTGTGTGTGTGTAGCAAACAATCATTAATTGAATTTTTAATTCTGATATTTGCTATCTATCTTATATCAAAATTTGCTTTAATGTTTCTAAGGTGCATCTTACCACATCAATATTAGTGTCTGGTTTGCATTCTGAATTTTGAACAGGAGGAGGAGGTACGTTTGAATTAACGAATCCTTCGTCATCATCAGATATCTTTCTAGAAAAGATCTTTCTTGCTCTAGATTAAGAAATGGGAGGGAGATTTATTTTTGAAATCACATATTTTAATGTTTAATATGAGAATATGTAAACTTAGCAAGCAAGAAAGGAGGAATCAGAAAGAGAAAGAAAGAAAGAAAGTGAGAAAGTTAGCAATGTGGGGAAGGGCTGGGATGATGACTCAGTCCTTTGCCTCGCAAGTGTGAAGCCCTGAGTGTGAATCGCCAGACCCCACATAAGAAGCCAGGCATGGGTGCAACACATCTGTACTCCCAGTGGTGGGAATATAGGAGTGAGAAACAGACAGACCTCTGGACACTTGCAGGCTAACTAGCCAGACCTACATGGTAAGATTCCAGGCCAATACAAGACTTGGTCTCACACAAAAAGGTGGAAGGCACCTGCAGACAAACATTCCAGGTTGTCCTCTGACCTCCACGTGTCGGTGCCATGCACATGTTCATCAGCACCCACACACGCATGCACATCCACACCCAAACATACACATACAGACAAATAGGGTAAGAAAGCAGTTTGGCTGGACCTTTCTTCAAAGAGGTACAAGTTGATGATAAGCATCAGGAAAGGTACTTAAAATCACTAATAGTTAGGAAAACAAATCGAAATCATAAGAGATTACCTCATACTCACTGGACTGGCCTTGCGGGCCGCAAGAATATATCATAGAGATTCAGCAGTGTATTAAAGCTGAACTTTGACCGGCCAAGGGTCTGTCAAAAGGCAAAGCCATTTATTATGAATATTTGGTGTTACCCAGCCTTTAATATTTCAGCTGTCTAACTGCCCTGCTGAGTTTAGGAGACAAGCTGGCTGGAAGACACCTAGCTTTGTTTCCTGTACTAATGAAGCTCAGACCATCCCGTGGCCTTGAGGAGGCCTAGTGGTTCTCCAGAGCACTTTCACTGAGAACAAAAGAGGTTTTTACATATCAAGGTGAGAGATAAAACAACATTCCTGAGGAGACTGGGAACCACATACCCAGGGAAAGAAAAGGCAGATATTTTCTGTAGACAGGGAGAGAACAGCACGGAGAAGAGAAAAGAGAACGGAAGAACTAGACGGGTAAGAACTTGAGAGGAACAAACTGAGATGGGGAAGAACTAGATTGTAGGGCTAGAAGAGAGGACTAGAGGAATGAGATGGAAGAGGAGGAAGAGCCAGATGGGGAAGTACTAGCTGGGTAAGAACAAGCTGAAAAGGACCTAGATGAGGCAGAATTAAGAGAATTAAGATAGAACTTAGAGGGAGCAATAGATAAATATAGAGAGAAATCAGGCAAGAAAGGAGCTAGAGATGAGAACAGAACTGAAGCTGGGTATAAAGGATGTTATGCCAGAGGAATTAAAGCAAGGGGACTATTGAGCTCGGTGTGCTGAGATTCGATTTCCCAAAAATAGTCCTCACTGTTAGTAGTTCTCTCTCCTGAGCCCCTGGGATGTATAATATTAAGGCTGGTCCTGCTAATATTATACAAGAGACTGGATCCATGTTGGTGAAAATATTAGAACCTAGGACATTCCTGCTACGGACTAGACTGTTGCAGACATTGTTGTGAGAAACTGTAGAGATGTTTCTCAAAACGTTAAATATAGGATCCAGAAATTCTAAGTATACACATCAAGGAACTGAAATGAGGTGTTCAGGTGTGCACAGCTGCATTCTAATCATAGTCCACAGGGGAGAAATCTAACAGGTCAGTGGAGAAGTACAAGGTGCTGCCCACAGATAACAGCATTATTTAGTCTCGAAAGGGAATTAAATTCTGATACATGCTTCAACATGGATGGGCCCTAAAGATATTACTATAAATGAAATATGCCAGACAAAAAGAGCAATAGTTATGATTACAGATATGCAAGGTACCTGGAATGAATAAATTCTTAGAAAGGTGCCATGCTAGAAAGGGAGGGGCGTTAATGTGGAGTTTTTGTAAAAGATTCTCGAAGTGGATGGTGGTGACTGTACAACACTGTGAAAGTATGTGATGATACTGAACAGCACATTTCAGATGACATCTTCCATGTTATTCAGATTTCAACCTCATAAAAAATGATACCTCACTTTAGCAGGAAGAGGAACGAAACAGAAAACAACCCAGGATTAAGTCTGAACTAGGGGAGGACAGAAAAATAGAGTATATTATAGGGAATGTCCATCAGCAAGGGGCTGCACACTGAACCCAGAGCCTCACTCATCCTGACATGTGCTCTATGATAAACTCCGCTCTCTGTCCCTAGAGGAAATGACTTGAACCACTGTAGTCAGAAAGATGGGGAGAACTCATAAACAAACCGAAAAAGTTACTTCCAATACACGGAGGTTGAGGGTGTCTGATGGGAAATAAGAGATGAGTACAGCCAGAACCATCTAGTCCTACCTAAAGAGCCAAATTAGAAAAACAGGAAACTGGACAAAGAGGAAAGATCAAAACTACTGCAAAATTAACAGTAAGTATAAATGTAATTTAAGGTATGGGATCAAGTACATAAACCAGGCAGGTGGTGGTGGCTCATGCCTTTAATCCCAGGACTCTGGGAGGCAAAAGCAGGCGGATCTCTGTGAGTTCAAGGCCAGCCTGGGTTACAGAGCGAGATCCAGGACAGGCACTAAAACTACACAGAGAGACCCTGTCTCAAAAAACCAAAACCAAACAAACAAAAAGTCAAAAACAAGTACACAAACCATCTTGTTTTCCTTCTCAAGAGACAGAAACTCTTTGGCTGGTTTAAAATTCAAAATCAAATTACGTTTCTAAAGTCCCTCATAAAAAACTAACAGAGGAGCCACTTCCAAAACAGATGCAAGTAAGATCCAAATGGTCCACCAGTTATAAAGCCCCACAGGAGATTAGAAGTTACTAACACATGTTTGTGTTAGTGTGAGTGGAGGCCATGGAGCTGGGGATCTCCTCGAGGCTGGCACAAGCCCTCGCATGCACAATCCCTGCTGTATGGAGGAAACAAAGAATTGAGAAACAGATCTCAAATATCTGCAGATTGGAGCATAACCTCATTGCAGAATAACCTTAACCCAGAGGTGTTAACATCACAGGTGACAGATCTGTATTGTGTAGGCTGGAAATCACTAGAAAGGTACAAAATTAAGTGAAAATGAAAACAACACACATACATACATACGTACGTACAGACAGACAGACAGACAGACAGACACAGACACAGACACACACACACACACACACACACACACACACACACACACACACCACACCCACACACCAAACAAACAAACAAAATCTGAGATATTGCTGCCATGAGGACCAGTCTTTAGCAGCTCAGGGATTGAGGGGGATCCACAGAGTCGGCAAACTAATCATTCAACTTGACTTTTCTATCTCAGGGGGCAAAACTTAACTCTCTGGGTCCAGCAGAAAAGAGAAAACACACACACAGCTTTAGGGGCTGGCTCTCTATCATCTTCTCTCTTCTTTATTTCTTTTCTTACCTCTATCTAGATGTGTCCCTTCTGTCTCTCTAGATATCTTCCTCCTAACTTTATTTTTTTCTGTTATAGCTTCTATATCACAGCCAAATCTTTCAAGCAGTATAAAAATTACAATGGGGTTACATTCTAGTTTTTAAGTTAATGAGCACAATGAATACAAGTAACAAACATGTTTTCCATATTCCTTACGTGATTAAACATTTTACATATTACAGGTGAAAATCAAATTATCCCCAAGAACCCACATACATTCATGTCCAAGCAACTTGTTATAGATTATCAGAGTGTAAGTAAGGAAGGTATTTTTCTCAGCCAGTTCTTTTACTGGCAGGCTGCATTTTGTGGCTCAAAGAAAGAATCAATCACTTTACTATTTATCTCAAAAAGTAGTCTTATAAAAATTCTAAAAGAAACACAAATCTTAACTTTTATATATGAAAAACAATCAGTCATCTCTACTTTAAATCCTCAGGGTGCATACCCATTCATGAACAACTCTTTTATATCAGGAAATCCTGAGGGCAGAAATGATTTCAAAGAATTAATCATCACCCTTGATTCCAATCCATCATGGCAAGAAAGGCACATCAGCTGATAATAACCAGGGTGTCTTTATTCTTGTTTCTTGACCTCAACAAGTCCCTCACTCAACTGCTTTTCTAAACTTTAAATTGTTCCCCAAGATTTTCTACCTCAAAGCTATTAACAAAAACTTCTTAACCTAACCGTAAGTCATTATTTTAAGCTTTGTTTTAGCTATGATGCACACCAAAAACCTTGAACACATCTCCCAACATTAAAAGAACTTAAGCTAGCCTAGCTTCTGGGACATACTTGTTTTCCTTAATAATTAACCTAAGACACAGTCTGTACGGCTCCTCAAGAGAAACTCACATAAGTCCTAGCTGTATGATACTTCCTTAGTCCTATTTTCTATCCTCTGTAGCCCTTACTTTATCAGGGGCAACACCCTATCCTGCCTTTACCTATATTAATTTTCCCACCCAACTAACCTCTATCATAATACCTCACTATAGTTGTTAAAAACCCTTAATCATCAAAATTCTATTTAGACTAACACCATTATTGTACAAAATCATTGCTTCAATTAAACAGTACAGCTTAAGAGGAAATCACCTTATAATAATCCACAGGTAAAAATGCCCAGTAGAATGGGATATTTCCATGAGATAATCACACTACATTAAAGGCAGTGGGAAACCCACACCCATTCACACCATGCTGGATACCAGAGAAAAATGGCAGAGGCAAACATGTAAAGACACAGCAATAGCAAGAGACATTCCGGAGCTGATGCCCTCAGGGCCTTGCCTATCCAAGGTTCACCCATCGGTGCTTTGCTTCCTGGTGGGCTGATCTCCCGAAGCTTAATTACCACCTGCTGCTTCTCTGACATGACCACTAGCATTGAGACACATTAAAACCAGCTCTATGAGGGAAATTCATAGCTCAGAGTATTTACATTAAAAAAAAATTAGCTGGGTGGTGGTGGCATATGCCTTTAGTCCCAGCATTTGGAAGGGAGAGGTAGGCAGATCTCTATGAGTTCAAGACCAGCATGGTCTGCAGAGTGAGTTTTAGGACAGTCGAGGCTACACAGAGAAACTCAGTCTCAAAAAAAAAACCAAAAACCAAGAGCAAGGTGGGGGAGAGGGAGAGAGAGATATTGAAATTGATTTAGACAATGGGGGTAGGTGGGAGGAAGACAGGAGGCAGATCCCAGAAACTCTTCAATATTGAAAGCCCAAAGAAATGCAGAAAACACAGAGAGAGGAAGCCTTGTTGAATATATTATAGTTTCCAAAGATAAAAGTAGTGGCTCTAAGCATGGTCTGATGGCACATATCAGCAACTCCAGCACTCAGGGAAATGACACAGGAGGATCATGAGTTTGAGTCCAGGTTAGGTTACATAATGAGTCCAAAGTAAACCTCATAGTACACAGTGAGACCTTTTCCCAAAATGGAAAAAAAAAAAAAAAAGAGTACACAGAAAGGAATGTCATGGAATCTTCAACTGTAACAACTAATGGGGTTCTCTGAGCAATGAGTTCCTTTCCTCGGGAACCTTCTTTTACAGACCAGGACAGCCTGTCTTTTTTAAATGTAGAAATCCAAAATGGGTCTGACTGGATCCCATGCAAAGATATTGGAAAAATAAAATATCTCAAGAGTCTCACATTTCACTCTCTAGACTCTATGTTAAGTGACAATATCCCCCATTAGGGGAGTTTACAGCTTTAAGTGCCTACATTTAAAAACAACCACAAAGAACAAGCAAATGAGTTGCTTAATGATGTAACTCAAAACTTCAGAAAAACAACAACAAGCCAAACCCAACCCACTAGATAGCAATAAGTAATAAGAATCAGAGCCAAACTTAATAGAAACAAAGGAAAAAAAAAACCAACAGCAAATCTAAGAGCTGATTCTTTGGGATGATAAACAAGATTGATAGACTCTTGGCCCAACTAACCAAAGAGAGGACAACCCAAATGAACAGAATCAGAAATAAACATGGAGACATAATAACAGACACCAGTGGAATTCAAAATATTTTAAGAGAATACTGTGAAAACCTATACTCCATTAAATTGGAAAACTTAAAGGAAATGGACAAGTTTCTAGGTTTAGCCAAACCACAAAATTAGATGAAGACGAGACCGCACTCCAAAGAGAACCATAGCAAAGGAAGACATTGAGACAGAGAGGGGAAAACCCGTCTTTTTGTGCCAGTCTATATATGATTTCCTTACCATGTAAACTAAGTGACCATTCGCTAACTCACTCACTGGGCGACAGATTCAGCAGCAGCTACCCTGCACTGTTCTGCCCTAGCCCGTTATTTTCAGTAGCGTGTAAAAGAGTGGGATGGGGCTGTGTAGCAATCATATTAAGGCATAACCTGTTTGTGCTGAAGTGGTCATGTTTTCAAGGTGTGAAACCCATTTCACACACAGTGAAGGCAGTCTGTCATGGACCTTGAATTGAGGCCATATGTGAATCCTCATTGGCCAAGGGTACTTACTATAAAGAATGACCCACAGGTACATGGGTTGGTCCTCCAACCAAGGCCTTGCAAGACTAAGCTGCCTGTGCCATAGTTTGCGGGGGCAGAAGCTAGGTCAATGGAAAACAGCTGCATTTAAGCCATAGCTTACAGTGAGGTGGGATAGTGATCCCTCATGGTCCTAAGGCACACTTTTAAAACTAGCCTCTTGGTAGCCTCTGTCTGGCACCTATATCCTGATGATTGTTCCTTACATTCATTCTGAATTTTTTAAAAATAAAATACCTAAGGCAAAACAACAAACAAACAAAAACAAATAAATGACCCATTTAAAAAAATGGCCTTTTGGTAGTTCTCTAAAAAGAGAACTATCAAAAGATGTAATAAAAATGGCTAAGAAACATTTCAAAAAAGTTCATTGCCCCTAGCAACCAAGGAAATGCAAATCAAAACAAGTTTGGGATTTCATCTTACCCAAGTCAGAATGGCAAAAATCAACAAAACAACTGACAACAAATGCTGGAGAAATGTGGGGAAAAGGGAACCCTCATTCATTCTTAATAGGATGGCAAATTGGTCCAGCCACTCTAAGAATCAGTGTGGATAATTCTCAGAAAGCTAAAAATAAATCTACTATACGACCCAGCTATCCTGTTCTTTGGCATCTACCCAAAGGACTCAATATTCTTCTCCACAGATACTTGCTCAGCTGTGTTCACTGCTGTTCCATTGACAATAGCTAGGAAATGGAAACAACCTAAATGCCCTTCAATAAATGGATGATGAAAATATAGTACAAATGCACTATGGAATATTATTCAGCTGTAAAGAAAACTAAAATCATGAACATTTCAGACACCTGGATGAACTAGAAAATATAATGAGTGAGGTAACTTAGATCCAAAGAAACAAATCCTGTACGTTCTCTCTCCTCTGTTGTTCCTTGCTCCCAGTCTTTAGACTGGAGTGCATAACCTAGAGTAACTGCAGAAACTGGGAGAGTGAAGGGGGGTCCTGGTGTGGGAGAGGAGCAACAGAGAGGACCGTAACAAGGTCCAAATGATTTGAAATATGAAATGGGGAAATGTGTGCATTAATTAGTGAGGGGGGAGATGAATACATAAGAAGGAGGGTAAGACAACAGTAAGGATGTCTAAAACAGTCATAAGGCATCATATTATTATCTATTTACCTAAAATAATTCATATGTCTGTATTTATATATACATATATAATTTAAATGAAAATTTCCCATCTTTTCTGACAATGCTCCCTCCAAGAGCCACAGAACATGTAGCAAAACCCCTAACATCAGGCATGAGAAGCCCCCTTTTGAGTTGTTGTCAGGATTGTCCAAGAGACTCTTAAAACCCTTGGTTGCCTCCCGCAGGTAGAAGCTAAAGCTAAGCTCCTCTTGCTGAGGACAACATGACCTTTGGACACAGGACCCAGAAGATCTGAGCTGGAACTGACATGAAAGCCTCCTCTCTCAGGACTTTCTTTCATTGTACCAGAGGGTGCCAGGCAAACTTCCAAGGGCGGGAAGCAACCAATAGTCCTAGCCACCTGTGATGCCAAGGAACCACAATGACCAGCATGGCACACTAACCCCACAGGTGCATTAGTGGCGCACATCTCTTGCTGGTGACTACTAGCTCACTAATTTGACGTAAGGCCTGCTCAACAGGAGGGAAACCATGCCTACTACTGGAAACCTAGTCAACTACCTGGGGCTATTGAAGTCATGGATCTTGGAGGTAAACCTACACCTGTTACTTTTCCATACCAATTTAATCCTTAACTACATTCTAAATATCTATCTTTACACCCACAGATAAGTGCAGTTCTCGCCTATCATCAAAGAAACTTCTCTTGCAACAGAGAGAGACCATTCAGAAAACCACAACCAATTCAAATTCAGAGAACAAGAGAATGTGTGGTGCCAACTGATACATCTACAACTCAATTCTGACATCTAAGGCTCAGGGATCATTGTGGTTGAGAGGGCAGAAAGATTTTTAAGAGTCAGAGGAGCAGGAAGTTTGCTGTGAGATTGTGTCTTCTAGAAATGTGAGAGAAATGGGCTATGCCTGTGAAGTCTCATCAGCATGGCTGCCTAAACAAGACATGAATAAAAACACCAAAAGACAAGCTGACATGGAAGGCGGAAAGCTCTTGGAGCCTCAACCTAGACAAGAACTAAGGGCACTGGGGAATACTGAGTTGGAGAAATGGCCTTCCCCCAACTGATTGTCCAATATCAAGTGGTCAGCCCTTATAAAATTACCTGTATGTGTATGATCACACATACAGGTAATTTTATAAGAACTGAACAGATTGTATTCATGTATTTAGTTACACACACCAACAATTAAAGAATAAGAGACCATGAATTTGAGAGCAAGGTAGTGCATGTGATAGACAGAAGGGAGGAAAGAGAAGGGGGAAATGATATCATTTTTAAAAGTAAATTATTAAAATCTTGCCAATGGATTCAATACAATACCTATAAAAATCCTGGTTGTCATTTGCTGTGGGATGGTCTGTATGTCAAATGTGTTGCTGATTGGTCAATAAATAAATCACTGATTGGCCCGTGGCCAGGCAGGAAGTGTAGGCGGGACAAGGAGGAGAATAAAGCTGGGAAGTGGAAGGCTGAGTCAGAGAGACACTGCCAGCCGCCATGATGAGAAACAGCATGTGAAGATACCGGTAAGCCATGAGCCATGTGGCAAGGTATAGATTAATGGAAATGGATTAATTTTAGCTGTAAGAACAGTTAGCAAGAAGCCTGCCACGGCCATACAGTTTGTAACCAGTATAAGTCTCTGTGTTTACTTGGTCGGGTCTGAGCGGTTGTGGGACTGGCAGGTGAGAGAGATTTATCCTGACTGTGGGCCAGGCAGGAAAACTTAAGTTACAGTCATTTTTTCCTTTCTTTTCAAAAATTGGCGAGTTCATATAGAATGGCCAAAACAGTATTGGAAGAGCAAAAAGAGCAATGTTGGAAGACTGACAATTTCCTGATATAAAGCAGAGTCATCAAGAGAGTATGGTATGGACATAAAGATTGACAGACAAATAAGTGAAACAAAATCAAGTTGAGAAATAATCTATATACTTATGGCAGACTGGATTATCAACTGCCAAAAGAATTCAATGAAGAAACAAGTATTTTTCTCTTCAACCATAATGCTGGGACAATGGAATGATCATGTGGAAATGATCTTAGACCCTATCATGACAAACAGATGTAAATCTTCATGGCCTTGGATTAGGTGATGATTTCTGAGATATGCCTGAAGCGCAGTCAAAGGGAAAACCAAGTAGATTTCATAAAAATGAATGTTCTTCCATCTTCCTCTTTTTCTTCACTTCTTTCCTCTTTCTTCTCCCCTCCTTTTTCTTTTTCTCTTTCTCCTAGGGTCTCACTCCCCTGCAGGCTGGGAACTCACTCTGCAGCCTCCTAGGGTCTTACTCTCTCGGAGGCTCACTCTGCAGCCTTGGTTGGCTTTGACTTAGTAACCTCCTGCATCTGTCTTTGGAATGCTGAGAATACAGGTATGTGTCACCTTATCCAAATCAAAATGTAAAACTCTTTCTCTAAGAAATACCATGAAGTGAAACGATGATCCCTGATATCCAAAATACACATGTAGAGGTCTTACAACCCCATAGAAAAAGGCACATAATCTGATTTAAAAAATGAAAGGTAAATTTGAACAGACATTTCCTTAATGAAAACAAATGGCCAACAAGCACGTCAAAAAATGTTCAACATCATTAGTTATTATAGAAATAGAAATCAATATTGCTAAAATGCAAATAGATACAGATCCCATGATGGTTGCTACTATCTATCAGGAATTTATTTTGTGTTTATTAGCAACTTGATGACATAGTCATTATTATTATTTCCACTTTATGAGGAAATTTCCACTTTATTTCCACATGAGAAAACTAAAGAATTTATTCAAATTTCACTGAGCACTCTACATTTTATACAGGAACAGATCTACTCAGAATTTAAAGAAACAAAAAATAGAAACTTTTCTTCAATTCATGGGCAATATTAAGGTATTATTGATAATAAGAATTACAGAAATGAGTGTAAGTTATTTGCTGCATGGAAGATTTTCCAAGTCTAACTTTAATTCCTGAATATTTTCTCCACAATTAGTAATATATTACAAGAATATAATTTCCCTTTCTTAGTCAAAACGTGTCACTCACCTCATGAGACTTTCGTTCAGTTTTTCCTTTGAAAATGGCATCCTGGCAGAACCAATGAACAGCTCCAAAAGCTGGCTGACTGCAGAGTTCATGAGCTGACGAATGAGTTCTTGAAACAGGTAATCAATCAGCCTTAAGAACTTCAAGTTGGTTTCTAATAAACACCGATACTGGGGCAGCTTAAAATGTGTTGTGTCGATTTCAGATGGTTTTGACTCAAAGTATTCTTTAATATCTTTCTTTTCTGCAACCTAAAATTTATAAAGCAGTTGGGAAACATGGCATTTCCCTATGTTAATGCAACTGATCTGCAGTCTATAGTACCATAATTAGCCTGGGCAGTATATAAAACTAATCTTATCAACTTTCATCAGTATTTTATCTCACATTCACACTATATTTAAACATCTGTCAAGAAGAGAGAGTCCTTACGTGTTCTGAAGCCAGTGACATTTAGAATCTCAGAAGCAGGTAGGTTTGCAAGCCAGACATGAGTGGACGGCCAGCTGAGTGGCTCCACATACTTACACAGAGGGATCTTCAGCAGCACACAGGGGAAGAATGCCTTGGGAGACACTGTTCACTGAATTGTTGAATTCTCCTTATAAAATCCTCAGTGAAGTTTTATTTCATCTAGCTGGTTCTCCTGAGCAATGGAGTTTTCTTTATCTTACGAACACTAAGAACTTTGTAACTAATCAGAGTCCCTTTATGTTAGCTCAGGCTAGATAGGAAGCATCTTGAAATTACATAGAAATATTTATATTTCATACACTCATAGACATACATACATATATACATGTTTCATTACATTTTGTCTCATGCCCAAAAAAAGTTCTTAGGAATGCAATTTGGAATGCTCACTCAGTACACAGTAACAGGACAGATAAAACCACAGAATTACCTTTAAGATTGTACTTTTTATCTCTGCAATTGCCTTAGTCTTGATCTCCTCAAGTTGTACTACTGCCTGGGTGGCTTGCTGTATCTGCTCTTCACAAAACTTCTCCAAAACGTAAGTTTGGGACGTGTTCAGCTATCAAATGGCAGTAAATGTTTGAAATGTTTGCAGGTTTGAAAATGAAAAATCAATTACAAAGAGCAAGAGATAAGGAATATGATCACCTTTTCATGGCATACTGAAGAGCATAGCTTATAATTTCTTCTTTATATTCTTTTTGTTTTACATACCATGGCTTAAATGTTCTTCAAATTTAAATACTCACAGTTAAATGCAATTAAATCTTTTTGTTTTCATTTTTTGAGTCAGGGTCTTACTATGTAGGGCTGGCCTGAAACTCACAGAGATCTGCCTGCCTCTGCTTCCCAAGTGCTAGGGTTAAAGCCATACACCACACTATGCCCATCATAACTAAATCTTAATAAAAGGAAAAGTACAGTATTATTTTAAACCATAACTCAAATTAATCTGGAATAGAAATCTTTAAAAATTATATTTTCTTAAAATTAAGAAAGTTAAGGTGTTATCTATAAAAACTAGGGATCACACTAACTCCAAAATTTATTCTTCCTTTTTGAATCTCAATGATCTGTTAACTCAAAAGCATGAGTATGAAATACAGGATAAAGTTGGATTAGGGTGGTGGCTCATTTGGTAAAGTTCCAGCTGCAAAAGCACGAGGACCTGGGTTCCGAGCCCAGCACACACACAGAGCTGGTGTGGTGGTGCACATCTGTAACTCTCATGCTGGGGAAGTGCAGACGGGTCAGTTAGTCCTTGGAACTTGCTGGCCAGCCAGTTTAGTCAGTCACTGAATGCCAAGTTCAGTGAAAGATGCTGTCTCAAAAAGTAAGGGGCACAACAGAGGACACCGGACATGCATCTTGGGCTTCCACACACATACCTGACCATGTGTTGTAGGGTATTTACTGTTAGATTATTTATTGGAAAAACCTGTTTCTAGTTGTGGTGTGGCTCAGTCCTCACACATGCCTTTAATCCAAGAGCTTTCTGCTTGAATATTGTAAACAGGATTCAATAAAGTCAACCGTAGGTCAAGAGGCAGAGCAAGCAACCAGTTGACCGGAAGTGAACAAGAAAAGGAACCATAGGAGTAAGAGGGAGTCAGGAGGGTGGGTAGAGATGCACAGGAAGTAGAAGGGAGGGACACTGAGTTTGATGAGTCTTGTTTGAGATGGCGGAGGAGAAAGGAGAGGTTTCTGGAACATTGCAGAGGAGGAAGGTCAGCTGGGTGCTTGCTCTGCCTCTCTGAGCTAGCAGGCTTTCACCCCAGCATATGGCTCCCCAGTCTTTATTGATAAAATCAAATGATTAATATTTTGTTAAAAAAACAGCAGTCTTACACACACACAAACACTCAAGGAGTAAACACAAACACATACAAGTCAAAATTAGATAACTGCTACACAATTGGGAATCCTATAGGGAGAAATTTCCAGCAACTACACAATTAGTTCTTTTTTGGTAATACAGAATGGTATAATCCATTCAAGCATGTGCTGTCAATCATCCTTCTTTCAATATTTTCTTATATTTCTATGGCATGTTAATTCTCTTGCAACAAAACACTTCATCAATATGCAGACCTCTTTATCCCTAGATGTTGTGGAATATTAGTTTAAGACATATTACATTATTTTATGCTGTGAAACATTCATTTAATGATGCAAAGATACATTGCATTCTTTGCAGTGGGTAGCAGTTCCAGCTTTGACCTGGAAGTACTACCTCCAGTGAGGCGTCTGGTAACTGTCACGCCTATCTATGACTTGCCCCTGAGGCGGGGCTGAAGCAGGAGTCCCTAAGACCCGAGATCTGGATATGCCGGCTCTCTTGGTTACTGGCGATCCTGGATGCTGGATGGTAGGCTAAGCGGAGTTCTCCAGAGAACCCAGCTGGACTGCATCTCACCTCTCCTGGATCCTGTAACCAACCCCTTTATTAGCTGTTTAAGTTACCCCCCAAAATAAACCTCCTTTTTAACTATATGGAGTTGCCTTAATAAATCCCCCAATAATTCTTTTATGTTGCATTTGCTTAATTCTGTGAAGCTGTGTTACTTTGCCTGTCTAAAACATCTGATAGGTCTAATGAAGAGCTGACCAACCAAGAGCGAGGCAGGAGAAAGGATAGGCAGGGCTTGCAGACAGAGTAAATAGGAGAAGAAATCTAGGCTAGGGAAGGAAGAGAGAGGGAGGGTCAAGGAAAGGAGAGGGAGAGGCGGGTGCTAGGGGCCAGCCACCCAAACACACAACCAGCCACGGAATAAAGAAAGGTACAAAGTCCAGAGGCAAAATGTAGAAGAAGAGAAACAAGTTAATTTAAGTTAGAAAAACTGGCTAGAATTAAGCCAAGCTAAGGCTGGGCATTCATAAGTAAGAATAAGTCTTCATGTATTTATCTGGGAGCTGGGTGGCTCCCAAGCAGTAAAATAAACCAACTACTCCTAGGTGCTACAGTTTCACATAAAGAAGCCTATGGTCCATCCTTACTATTTTGGATTGACTCAATTTCTCCTCTTTGTCGTCCCTTGTCTGATTATCAGATTCTAATTTTTCAAATAAAATGCCTCAAAAATCCTCATTCATTCCTGGTTTCACTGCAAATATTGTTTATACCTGTGTCAATTAATAACATACTAATTAATTTGTTAACCCTATTATCTCTGCACTGCTGATTTTTTTTCAAACCAGGAATGTCTCTGAACTAGCACACTCAGAGACTCTCAATCATTGCTCTCTTTAGAAACAGCCCCAAATGTGCTTGGCACCGGAGACCCCAGACACTAGTCAACATGCGGGACTATTTGCTCTGCTCTTGCACTCTCCCCCAGTAGACAAGATAGCGTATCTAACTCCTTACCAAGCATCCAAAATGCCTTTCAAAAACCCAGACTCCACTCTTAAATGTGAAACATAATCCAAAATCTCTGCCTTGTTCTGTCCACACAGAAAGAGCATGATCTCTCAGCTCTGTCATCTGAAAGTGAAGTTTTGGAAGGTTCTTGATGCTCTGAGGGAAAACTGATAGGAAAGCTCCAGGGAACCCTGATAGCCTTTAGTCATTGTTATAGTGCTGCTACCCACGGGTGTCTTAGGCACAGACAAAAGTCTGTAAAGATTTTCCAGACTGCTTAGCTTTCCTGGTCATTAATTTTCCTTTCCTTTTTCCTTCTTTTCCTTTTTCCTTTCCTTCCCTCCCCTCCCCTCCCTCCCTTCCCTTCCCTCTCCCCTCCCTCTCTTCCTCCTTCTTTGTTGTTTTTTGAGGCAGGTCTCACTGTGTAGCTCTGGTTGGCCTTAAACTCAGAGATCTGTCTGCTTCTGCCTCCCAAGTGCTGGGATTAAAGGTGTGTGCTACCACGCCTGGCCCCATACTCATCGTTTAAAAGTTTTATAATTCACTTAATCATAAGACAACCTAAAATAGCCATTTCTTCCTACACGAAAACCACCTAAAGGTGTCTCCTAGTTAAACTGAATTTAATGCTTTTGAAATAATATTCAGGAGTGGTGGCAAAGACTCATAATCTTAGCACTGGAAAAGCTAAGGCAGGAGGATTATAAACAGGAGGCCAGTCTGGTCCCCACAGCAAGCTCCAGGCCAACTGATGTATACAGAGATCCTGTCTCATAAACCTAAGAGAAAAAAAAGACAGAAACACTAATACTAATATCCTCAATGTAGATATTCAAAATACAGATGGGTGGTGGTGGTGCATGCCTTTAATCCCAGCACTCAGGAGTCAGAGGCAGGTAGATCTCCAAGTTCAAGGCCAGTCTGGTCTGCAGATTGAGTTCCAAGACAGCCAGAGCCATACAGAGAAACCTTGTCTCAAAAAACTAACAAGCGCCCCCGCCCCCGCAAAGCAAAACAAGCAAACAAAATATATTATCTGTAGTGATTAATTCATCTACCTGAATTCTTGTACTACCTCAAAGAATATTGAACAGTTAATTACTATATATCATTGATTCTAAACTTACGTTGATTTAAGTATTATGTTAGGTGTTGATCTTATTAGTCATGTATATTCAACATAAAAACATTTTCGAGATTATCAAATTCAAAACTTGTCCAAGTTCCTTTACCAAATTCTCTAAATTTAAATGACTATTTTACCTTTCAGGATCTCCCTACGTATTGAGACAGTAAAGTAAAATTTGCCAACTCTATACAAAGAGTTATATATAATCTGTTTACTCTATACGAAGCACTTAAGACTTATAATTCTAATTAAGTTAGGCCACTAGTAAGCTCATCTTTCCTAAAATCCTGAAACAGGAAAGTTCATTCGTTTAAGCCAACATTGCTTAATTCCATCTTGTGATGAATTCTTGACATGGAAAATACCGTGCATTAGAAATTATTAATTACACATAATTCTGCACTTTAGAGAGACATTTGGCAATAAAGGGTGTGGTGGTTTGAAAGAAAATGGCCCCCAGAGGAAGTGGCACTATCAGGAGGTGTGGCCTTGTTGGATGAAGTGTGTCACTGTAGGGACGGGCTTGGAGGTCTCTTTTTCTCAAGCTTCCCTCAGTGTGACAGTCAGTCAATTTTCTGTTGCCTGCAAGATGTAGCACTCGCAGCTCCAGCATCATATCTGCTTGTACACTGCTGTGCTCTCCTTCCTATCATAATGGACTGAACCTCTGAAACTATAAGTGAGCCACCTCAATTAAACATTTTCTTTGTAAGAGTTGCTGTGGTCATGGTGTCTCCTCACAGCGATAGTAAACCCTACCTACGACAAAGGGCTTCACAGCCACTGCTGTTAAGATATCAGCCAGGATTTGTTAGAAATGTTGGCTCCTACCGTTGGCTGCAATGTTCTTTACCACTATTTTATCCTATCAGTCACCCACAGTGGTTTACAGATGGATGTAGAAATTGCTGTTGCTTTTTTTCGGAATTCTGCGTGGTGGCCCCAGCTTCTGCGTACCTGTGCCGTGGGCAGGGCATGCTCCCACCCACCTTTATCAGGCGTATGGCTGAGGGATTGTCTTCGCTGTTCTTTTTGAGACTCAGGGCATCTTCAAAAAGTCCTCTTGCATAAAGCAGACACCTCTGAAATAACTCGTCAGCACAAAAAAGGTGGCCATACAAGTATGCTCTGGAAGGCAAACACGCCCGCAGATTTAGCTCTCCTTCCAAAGGAAGACAGCCAGCGCTATTATGTCACTGAATTCAAGGAGTTTTGCTATTTCCAATTTGATTCCCAAGCAATGCTATGGAAAGGGAATTACATGTACCGTCAACTCACTAAATTTATTCAATTTAAATCATTTTTTCCAAGTATCAAGGGCAATGTTCATTGAATAAGGGACAACTTGGAGACTAATTCTGACAAACTACTATCTGTAGCCTAACGTAGAGAAGGGCTTTTCTCTTTTTCTGACGCTTTCTTTCTATGTGTCGTACTCACAAAGGTAAGACAAACCACAGCCAACAATGCTGAAAAGAAGGACAGAGTGGGAAGAGGAGACAAGGCATAGAGGGAGAAAGGTGGCTCCTTAAATCCTGGGTCAGACAGAGCAGAGCTTGCTTCTGTGGAGAATGGGCCCTCCTGCCTTACATATTCCTCATGTGGCAACACGAGACACTTCCCTAAAGAGGATTTCCAGATGGCAATAAGCACACGAAGAGATGGTCAGCATTAGAAGAATGCAAATTAGTGATAACATTAAGAAAACACAAATGAAAACAGCTGAGATGTTATTACACATGGATCAGAATGTCAGAAGTCAAAACCAGTGACAGCACGAACAACATCAAGGATATTGAAGAAAAGGAATTGACCAACAGCACAGCCATTCTGGAAACTATTTGTCAACTACAAAAACTAAATACAGCTTGGCCGGTTTGTGCATGCCTACAATCCCAGTGCACGGGAGGCTGAGGCAGGAAGATGGTAAATTCTAGGTCAGCCTGGAATATACAGTAAGTCCCTGAGTCAAACAAACCAACCAACCAACCAACAATAAAACTACTCAAACATCCAGAGACTATACGACTTGGAGTTTTAACCTTGGGCATTTACCCCAGAGAAACGGAAACTAAAGCATACACAAATGTTTACAGCAGCTTCCTATGACAGCCCAAACCTCTAGAAAATATGCAAGTGTACATCAATAGAGAAACGTGAACAAACTACAGTACACCTGTGTCTGAGAACTGACCACAGAACTACTGATGTGTGTGCAACTGAGATGGGTCTCCAGAGCATTATGCTAAGTGAAATAGTCAATCTTAATTGTTACATAGTATTTGGTATTCTTTCTATATAACATACTGAAGTATGATGGACAGGGAAAAGGCGAATATATCTCTATCTATCTATCTATCTATCTATCTATCTATCTATCTATCTATCTATCTATCTCTCTACCTACCTACCTATCTATAGCTATACATACATATATACATGCATATAATTGGACCCACTGGAGCTACGTGCACATCTGAGAACCATCACACAGTCCATGTCATGAGTCTGTGAACTTGCCTCTTGCTTTTATTATTGTTTCTGATAAGAATGCTCCTTCAAAGCCAAAACCACAGAACTAGAGCATGTATCAGTAGTTACCATAGAGTAAGGAGAGGCAGTGGGCAAGGAAGTGACGACAGCCATAAAGGCAAACATAATAGACCCTGTGGTCTATTAGAATAGACAGAAATATTCTGCATATTAATTAATGTTAACATTCTGGCAGTCATAATGTTCCATAATACTGTGAGCTATGGAGTCCGGGGGCGGGGTGGTAGGTAAAGGGCACAGAAGATTTCTCTGTGTTATTTCTTACAAATGCATTTCAATTCACAATTATAGCAAAATATAATCTTTCCTAAAGATAACAAAAACACTCAGCTGCTTGAAATCACACAAAATAGGGCCAACTGCTATCTGTGACTACTTCATTCCTATTTGGGGAAGAAAAAAAAAGAAAAGATGAAGGAACCAGAGAACTCACAGCACAGTGGTCACAGCAGTATGGTCACAGAGTAGCATCCTGCGACACACTGGAAGTGTTTCACTACCTTCCACAGAACACAGATGGTTAAACTGCAGATCTGGGGAGATAGCTCAGTGGCAGAGCACTTGCCTAGCATGCACTGGACTCAACGTTCTGCCTATAGTGCCGAGACAGAGAGAGAGAGAGAGAGAGAGAGAGAGAGAGAGAGAGAGAGAGAGAGAGAGAGAGAGAGAGAGAGAAGAGGAGAAGAGAAGAGAAGAGAAGAGAAGAGAAGAGAAGAGAAGAGAAGAGAAGTAGATGCTAAATGCATTTAAAACATCAGCCTAATGTGACTTCCCAATCTGAACTAAAATTCAAGTGTATCTCATTTTGCTTTTGGAATCCGTATGATTGTATATTAAGGTTTACCTGCTCTTCTCTGTCTTAATTCTTTTAACATTCAATTTCCAAGTAACAAAGTATTTATTCATCCTGAAAAGAAAAAAAATACTTCTTATATTCTATATATACAACTCATATAGTTAGTTATATGGAACATGTTTATTTAGAGCTAAGTAATGTTAGAAAATTCCTTAGACTATGTTTTGTCTTGCACGATCAAAATAAAGCGCTAAGTCATACAAATTTTCTCCAAAACCATCAACAAAATATAAAGCAAACAGCAAATGTAAGTGAAAGCCATTAGATTTTTTTATAGATGCAGAATTCACTTGGCTGTAACATCCCAATAAATATTAAAAACTATGAAATATATTTTATACATTAATTAGCTTATAATATGTAACAGAAATGGAAAAAATGGAGAGGGGGGATCCAATTAGGGAAGGGAGAGGTCAGTACAGAAGGAAGAGGGAGGAGGGAAAAATCACACTAAGTTGTTTGATAAAGCCTCAAAGAATCCTGTTATTTTACATTTACCTAAAATCATAACCATACATCTATGTGTATACACAGACACACACACACACACACACACACACACACACACACACACACACACACACACACACACACACTAAAGGAAGTTATGTCACTATGGCTGGCAATGATACCCATTAGAACCATAGATTACCAAAATCCCCAAAACCAACAACCACAAGAAATCTCCTTTAGAATGTTTAGGGTAGACTGATTCCCAAATCAATACGGACTATGGCTGCCCCCCTTGGATGCCTCTCTGAGGTGAAGGTAAGTCCCGCTGCTGAAGACACCACACACTTAGGACACTGGACTCTGGTTATTCTAGCTGGATCTAACCTGAAAGTCTTCTTCCTACGGTCTAGTGTCCATAGTACCAGAAAATACTAGGAGAGCTGCCAACTGTGACACCTCTGAACCACACCAATGGCCAGCATGGCAAGGTATCTGTAGAAGTGGCCCTCATATGTTGGTGGTAACCAACAGCTCTCTCAATGGACTTTGAGTCCATGCAATAGGAAGGAAACCATGCCTGGTGCTAGAATCTAGCCATCTTCCAGAGGCTAGTGAGGTCATGGAGCTTAGAAGGGACTCTGCTACTGTCACTTTGCTAGACCAGCATTCATTCCTGCCTGCATTCTAAATCTTTTCCATAGATAAGTGAAGCTTTCATCCCTTATCAAAAAAGCTTCTTTGCAGCAAATGGAGACCATCACAGAAAACTACAACTGGACACAATACCGAGATCAAAAGATCATGGGGAACCTTTCTCCAATGGACACATTTACATTACACGTCTGCAGCTATGGCCCCGGGAACATCATGGAAGAGGAGATGGAAAGATTATAAAAGCCAGAATACTAGAAGTCTGCTGTGAAACAGTTTCCCGTGGAAATGGCTGCATAGTCAAGACTTGAGCAATGGCAATACTGATAAACACGGTGATCCAGAAGAATTCTCACAGGGCCACTCCCCTGGACAAGGAAGCACCTGATGACTGCTGAGAGATGGAGAATTGGCCTCTCGGGGATCAGCCCCCTAACTGGGTCTCTGATACTAAGTGGCTACCCTTGAACCACATGTACACAAGCAGCAAAAGTGCCCTTGCACAGTATAATGTAACAATCATAACCAGGAAAGCAGACTCAATTTGAGAAGGAGGATGTGGAAGGAGTGGTAGGAAGGGGACTCGGGAGTCGATGCAGAGAGAAAAGGGAAAGGGATATAATTATGCTGTTATTGGTCTTTTACTCTTTGTGGGGGTCCACCACCCAGCTCTCAAATAAATCACACACGGAGGCTTATTATTACTTATGAATGCCCGGCCTTAGCTTGGCTTATTTCTTGCCAGCTTTGCTTAACTTAAATCATTCCATCTATCTTTTGCCTCCGGGCTTTTGTATTCCTGTATACCTTTCTTTGTTTCTTACTCTGTGGCTTGCTGTGTAGCTGGCCCCTGGATCCTCTTCCTTCTCTCCTGGATCCTCTTCCTTCTCTCTCGCTCCTAGCTCTCCCTCTCTTTCCAGATTTCTCCTTCTATATTTACTCTCTGCCTGCCAGCCCCGCCTACCCTTTCTCCTGCTTTGTTATTGGCTGTTCAGTTCTTTACTAGACCATCAGGTGTTTTAGAGAGACACAGTAACACAGCTTCACAGAGTTAAACAAATGCAACATAAACAGAAGTGACACACCTTAAAATAATATTCTACGACATAATTATAGTTTAACTAAAATTTATAAAATAAATATAAAAGTCAAAATTAAATTTTCAATAAAATTGATGAAAAAAAACTTTGTGTAGTGTGTGGGAGCCTGTTTTCAGGTTCCTCATGGCTTTACCCAGCAGGTCCGCATAGAGAGGATGATTAGGACCACGGGCCTGAGAGCAGGTGTCTGAGATGATCTGCACTTGGTTGTGCTGGGGGGGGAGGTCTTTTGCTCCACAGACCCTGAGGCAGAGACAGTCAGGGCCCGTTGGAAAAGGTTCCAGGCCCTCTCGAGGCTATCCTTTATTTTCTATCTATTTATCTCCGCAAGATTCTCCGCAACAAATCCTTCTATCTAATATTTCCTGCTGCTCACACTCAAGAAAACTCTGGGGAGCTGTGGGGTTGGTGGGTAAATGCCCCACAGTAGTGCTAACTCAAATTGGAAAACAGTTATGAAAAACAGATGCATGTGTAACTTAAAAATCTCAAAAAAAAAAAAAAACTATACAAGGAAGATCTGGGAAGTCTACCTGATGATTATTCATCATCCATAATTCTGATTTGTGAAACAGATCTGATACCTGGGTGCAAGTTTCCTCAACTTCTCCATCTTATGTCCCTGTGGGACCAGCTCAGTGCCACATGGCCAGCCCTCCCTTCAATCAGCCCTGTTGTCTGATCCTGCTGTCTGAAATCATCCTGCCCCCTTTCCCTCAGTCATTACTCAACCCACTCATCTGTAACTTCTGTGGAGCAGACACATGCATATCTTTTCGTGGTTCTGCTTCTGTGCTCACACCAATTAGAGAGTAGGTAACAAAGGATGCTCAGTAAGTGAGCACCATCTCCTGACCAAGTCTTGTACACTTGTGTCTAAAAGCCCCCCAGGCCATTGATCACATAACACTTAACAGTTCGAAATATTATTCAGCTCGGGTTGGGACAGAGCTCTGTGTCAGAGCATATGCCTCGCATGTGTGAGGTGCTAGGTTTGATGCATATATTTAAATATGTTTAATTTATGCATTAAACATATTACATACGTTTATGTAAAAATGTATAATTTATATATTTTCTTTGTCTTTGACAAAAAAAACAGCAGGCAACAAGGAAAAGCAGATATTAAAGAAAAAAAAGAAGATTGTAAACTGGGTGTCACACAAACATTCAAAGAGCAGCAGTGTCCTTGACCGCCCTGGCTCCTACAATACTTTCCCCCTCTTCTGCAGGATTCCACGAACTCTGCTTGCTGTTTGGCTGTGAGTCTGCATCTGTCTCCATCAGTTGCTGGATGAAGCCTCTCTGATGACAATTGGGTTAGGCACCAGTCTGGTCACAGGAGATGGCCAGTTCAGGCTATGTATCCACTATTGCTTGGGGTCATTCTTATAGATTCCTGGGAGATTCCCTTGTGCCAGGTTTTTACTTTACCTAAAAATGTTCCCTCTTTCCAATAGTATCTTTCAGTACTCTCCTCCTCCATTTTCCTCCCTCCCAACCCGATCACTCATGTTCCCATCCCCATCTGCCCTCAATTCACTTATGGAATCTCTTCTATTTCCCTTCCCAGAGAAATCTGGGCATCCCCTCATGAACCCTCCTTATTACCTAGTCTCTCTGGGTCTGTGGATTGTAGCAAAGTTGTAGGAGCCAGAGGGGTCAAGGACTCCACAAGAAAACCCACAGAATCAACCGACCTGGGCTCATAGGGGCTCACAGAGCCTGAATCATCAGCCAGGGAGCTTGCATGGGACTGACCTAGACACTCTGCATGTATGTTACAGTTGTGTAGCTTGATCTTCTTGTGGGACTCCTAACAGTGGGAGCAGGGGCTGTCTCCGACTCTTTTACTGCCTTGTGGGACTCTGCTTCTCATACTGGGTTGCCTTGCCCAGCCTTAATACAGGGGAGGTTCTTAGTCTTACTGCAACTTGATATGCCACATTTTGTTGATATCCATGGGAGGCCTGCCCTTTTCTGAACAGAAATGGAGGAGGATGTGGGGGGAAGAGGAGGAGGGGCTGGGAGGAGAGGAAGGAGGGGAAACTCCTCCCGGGATGTAAAACAAATGAATCTATTTAAAATAATAATTAGAAAAAGCAACAGTGTAAATCCTATTGCAGTAAGATGAATGTAAAGTATCTTACAGCTAGGTAAAAATTTCAAGAAAGCATTTGATTCAGTAGCCTGCCCCAGGGCCTTTTCTATTCTCTATTTTCCTTCATAATGTTTTCTGTCCCCTGGCATCCTACATGTTCACGTGTTTATTGTTTCTCACACACTTTAAATCAGAATTTTAAAAAGCAGGCTAATTGATTTGTTTAATACAGTTACCCAGCATCTAGAATAATTCTTGGCCCTTCTTGGATGCTCAATAGGTATTCATTAATATGAAAGGCATGAAGAAAAAGTAAATCAATAGAGAATATTCAATTATGTTTGACAATAAAGCATCAGTTTTTACAACATTTATCCAGAAAAGACTAAAATTAAAAAAAAAAAAGTCCTTGAATGGTTCGAGTTCCTTAGTCTAAAACACACTGTGGAACAGCCCATCCTCCTTAGCACCCCGGGAGCAGCATCCTTCTAGTGGAATCAGATGCCACGGGACAATCTTACAACACAATCAAACTACCAAGTGTTGATTTCCTTTGCAGCCATCTCACCGGAAGTTGTAAAATATCTTAAATTGCAGCAGTAAATAGAAGCGATGTCTCTCCGAAAGCCAGTCCAGAGTAGGTATAAGCTCCACCTCTTCCATGTTGGTGCCTGTTTTAGTGATCTGTAATTACAAAGCACAAACTGTGACTTTCCTTCTGTTTTCAAGATGCTGAGAAGGCCTGTGTTCACCTTTCACCCTCCACTCCTCTCCCGCTTCATCTGTCCCGAATATGAATGCCCTCTGCACATGCTGCACACCTGGCATTTTCTCCTGCCTGCTCTCTTATGCTCTGCAGAATGAATAGGAAAAACTTCCTCTCTATCCGCAGATGTTTTTACAAATAACTTGACAAGTTTTCTGTCCCACGCTTTTCATATTTTGTATAAATTGTTAGATATGGCTGAGGATAGGATTCATCTCTAGGATGCCTGCCTCGCACACAGGAAGTCCTGGGTTGGGGGTCCTGCGGGAGCATACTGTTGAGTTGATTTTAGTTGGATTGTTGGGAGGGCAGAAAAAAACAGATGGTTATTAAACAAATGATCAAAATGGATTAATTATAGCTTGTGGTATCCCATGCTAGGTATATAATGGAAGGATTTCTATGTTTGGTCCTGAAGTTTCGGACAAATACACCAAGAGAAGTATTCTTCACTGAGCTGGAACGATCGTTCCACCGGTAAAGTACCTGTCACAGCAGCATGAGGACCTGAGTCCAACCCCAGAGTCCGCATAAAAAAGCTGCATGTGGAGGCGTGCTCTTGCAATCCCAGCGCTGGAGAGCTGGAGAGAGGTGGATCTCCCTGGGGCTTGCTGGCCAGTCAGCCCACTCACTTGGGGAGCTCCAGGCCAGTGGGAGACCCTGTCTCCCCTATCACAAAAGACAAAGTGTCTGGCTCCTGAAGAACTCCCAAGCACACACATATACACACACTCAAAATAAATATTATTTATCATTCCTATTTCACCAACAAATGCCTGTTTTCTAGTTTTCACTTTAAAAATTACATAAAATATTAATAAAGCATTTAAGAGGTGAAAAACTCTTTCCAACTGAATCCTTAAACTTAAATCAAAAAGAAGAAAAATTTTATTATTAAATAATTTTCTCCCAAGCTGTTTCTTTTTTTAAAATATATTTTATTTTTATGTGCATTGGCGTTTTGCCATGGATGTTAGGGTCCCCTGAAACTGGAGTTACAGACTGGTGTGCGCTGCCATGTGGTTGCTGGGAATTGAACTCGGGTCCTCTAGAAGAGCAGTCAGTGCTCTTAACCCCCGAGCCATCTCTCCAGCCCCCCAAGCTGTTTCTTAAACATTCACTTCTTAAACTGACTGGTTTCTCCAAGGCACAAAGAGATAAATCATAGTGTTTCATATGTGCCTAAATTAGATATGAGATGTACAACTGTATGTATATACACCCATATAGACATGGGTTTTATGTCACTTGGGCTGACGATGCTCCCTCCAGGAGACATAGACCATCTAAAAAAACCCAACATTAGCCAGGAGAAACCACCTTTCGAACTGTTGGTCAGGGGAGTCCAAGAGACTCAAAACAACATAGGCTACCACGGTTGGCCTTGGTGTCCTCCCAAAGGTTGGTGATATGTCCCTATTGCTGAAGACACAGGATTCAGAAGATTCAAGCTGTGTCTGGCCTTCAGGCTCCTCCCTGAGGACGAGCTCCCACAGTGCCAGAAGGGACTATACAAGCTGTTCAAGGAGACAAGCAATCAACAGTCTTCCTTAGCTGTGGTGCCTGTGAACCACAACAATGACCAGCACGGCATGATGTCCCTAAAGGTGAAGCAGTGGCCTTCATATCATGGTGATAGCCAACAGCTCTCTAATTAGACTTAAGGCCTATTCAACAGGAGAGAAAATACACCTTGGCAACCCAGCCAAGTATCTAGGGCTAGTGAGGGGGTGGATCTTAGAAGAGAAGTTACTAGAGGGACTTGATTAGCTGGGCACAATTCCCACCTGCATTCTAAATGCTTGTCCTTATATCCACAGGCAAGTGTTGTTCTCACGCGGCATTAAGGAAGCTTCTCTTTGCCACAGACAGAGACCATTAAAGAAAACCACAACCGGTCGTGGGGTGTCCCATGTCAGTGGATGGACACATCAACAGCGCGACTCCTGCACCTAACCTGAGGCTCGGGGACATCGCGGAAGAGGGGCTGGAAAGACTGGGAGAGTCAGAAGACCAGGAATCTGCTGAGAGAGTATGGGTCCTAGAAACCACAGGGAAGCTACAGCCATGATTCTGCAAAAATAGGTTGCCTCGGCAAGGACATCACCAACATGGAACGGGGGATATTTATCAGGCCCAACCTCTAGGCACAGAACAACCGCTGAGTGAGGGAGAGTTAAAGGATAATAAAGAAAAAGAGGTCATGGATTTGAGAGGGAAGTAAGGGAAAACATGGAGGAGTTGAAGGGATGGAACATGGGAAGGGTTGGAGGGGTGAAAGGGGGAAATGATATAATTACGTTTTAATTATAAATAAGTAGAACAATTGCTACATTAAAAGTAAGTCCTATATTGGTTACTTTTATTTCCTCTCTTCTTATTTTTTGGTGGGGTCTCATTGTGTGTACTCCAGGTTACAGTCTTCCTGCCTGTCTCCCCACTGCTGAGATTGCAAGTGTGTGCAGTGTATTGGCCCCAATTGGTAATATTTTCTGAGTTAATTCATAAAGCTGAACATATATATTTTATGTTACCTTTGAGACAAATGAAGCAGTAATCATCCAAAATACTTTGCAGTTTTTAGCTTTGTAGGCAGAGACTGCTTGAAGGTCATACTCATTGAAGATGCCTTTGGTGTTCTCCACAGGAAGGCAGTATATGAATTCACCATCATCTTTCAAAGGTTCCTCAGAAGAAGAAGAAACTTTGACTAAAGTAATTAATTAAATGACTAAACAGACCCAGTGGAAACAATGTTAAGACAGTCAAAATAGGACAGTATCAGTGAGGAAAATTAATCTCAAACCATGCCCAATTCAAGTTCAATTAGACCAATCTTACGAAAGGGTTAAGACATTTCATTTTTATCCTTAAACATCATACAGTGATAAGATGTTTGGAAATATTCATCTATGAATATTTCCATGCACTCTATGATAGACCGTTAACAAGTGTGCCATATTCCATTCTGGATACCAAGTTTATTATTTGCACCGATTGTATAGGGTCCGTATTCTAATAGCTGTGGCAGCACTGTGAGTAGGTAATATACAATAAGCAGTGAGTCCTTTACACATGTTATCTGGACGATGATGCCTCTGGCAACTTTAAAGAGACCGAATTAAGCACATGTAGAAATTGATATTTTTGTGGATTCTCTAACTTGAGAAAGGTCATAGACTCACGAAATAACAAAGTAGGAACTGGAATCCAAGTGTGACTTTAAATTCACACCCGAAGCTTCTGTAGTAAGTGCTAAAGTTCCTGTCTCATTTACTTGGAAGTATTGAGAAATTGGCTAGTGTCCACTGAGAAAAATGTAAAGTGTAAATTCTAAAGCTATTTCCTTTTAGCTTTGAAATGTGCACTTTTATCAATAAAATTTTTTAAAACATATGAAAATTGAATTTAATAATTTCAGAGTCATTTTATTAAAAGTGTAATTTAGTAATTTGGTGATACTCTCAAAAACTACTGAATTAAATGCACCCGAACTATTTCCAATTACTGTGGTTTTAAACTTTGGATTCAGTTTTACAGTTTTTACATTTTTTCTTTCTTGAAAAGTGTTTCCATTGTGGTAGCTATTTGCTTTCTTATTTTGGCTCCGATTATAACTTGTACTAAGAAACCTTCAAAAATAAACTTAAATCCTGAAAATCAGAGGAAATGAGATCTGGGTGGCAGTGGCACACACCTATAATCGAAGTACTCAGGAGGCAGAGCCAGGAAGATCTCTGTGAGTTTGAAGCCAGCCTGGTCTACAGAGCGAGATCCAGAACCAAAACTACATGGAGAAACCCTGTCTTGAAAAACCAAAAAAGAAAGAAAGAGGAAATGAGATAGCCTAGTGACCATCAGAGCGATGAGCTTTAATGTAGCTTTTTGCTTTTTGGCCAGTTACACCATTTTTGTTCCAATTCTGTTTTCTAAGGTTATTAGAAACTTGGTGTAGATAGAATGGTCAAGTCTTTTTTGCATACAAATTAAGTATAATTTACTCAAAGATCCAAAGCACCTATGCACAGCTAGAGTTTTGTTTTGCACTTTCAAACACTATGTCCACAATCTACCTGATACTACAGCACATTCTTTTTCCATTTAATCTTCACAGCTCTCTAGAGTAATTCCCATTATCTCAG
Organism: Peromyscus californicus insignis; assembly: GCF_007827085.1. Lineage (NCBI taxonomy): Eukaryota > Metazoa > Chordata > Mammalia > Rodentia > Cricetidae > Peromyscus > Peromyscus californicus. The sequence continues at coordinate 66,325,908 of NW_026294436.1, read as the reverse complement.
TTTCGGGGTCAAAGAAACTATAAAGCTCAGAGAGGGTAGAAACTCATTCAAGACAAAATAGATTGCTCAAGACAGAGATTCAAAACTATAAGCCAGGAGGTGATGGTGCACGCCTTTAATCCCACACTTGGGAGGCAGAGGCAGGTGGATCTCTGTGAGTTCAAGGCCAGCCTGGTCTACAGAGTGAGATCCAGGACAGGCACCAAAAGCTACATAGAGAAACCCTGTCTCAAAAAAACAAAAACCCAAACAAACAAAACTACATGAATCTAATTTATGAATGAACTCTAGTCACTTTATGTTGACTATGAACAATGATCAAAAGACCTTTTGTCGTTAGAGTAACTATCTAGAGCGGGGATTGGCAAACTATGCCTGAGTCAGGTATCTGTTTTTATAAATAAAGTTTTATTGACATACAGACACATCCATTTGTTGTGTACTGTATACCAACAGTCTTGTGCACAGTGACAGAATGAGTGCTTCCTTGTAACAGAGCTCACATGACCTTTGAAGACTAAAATACTTGTTATATGGCCCTTTAAAGGAAAAAACCTAACCCAGGGTTTGGAGCAGTGGTTCTTAATCACGTAGCAGTTTACCGAGAAAACAAACAACTAGCCTCACTTTCACAGTTTCTTCTTCAGTTGGCCTAGTGTGCAGATGAGAACATGAGTTTCTGTTAAGTCCTTAAATAATAAGTTCCTTCTATTTCTTTTTTAAAATCATAAAGTGACATACACAGATACCCAAAAGTAGATTCCGATTTAAGGCAGATGGGGCACTTTCCTGTGAACCCAATGGGTAAGAGGAAGAGTTGGGGGGACAGACAAGAGATGTATTATAGACAAAACTGTCCTGCTTTATCTTTATTCTTTAAGTAGGTGAAATAAATTATGTTGAGATTCTTTTATATTTGCCAACAATTACTGTAATGTGTTATCAGTGAGCTTTGATGTGATAGTTACAATGGATTAATAAAAGATAGTTTCAAATTTTAATTTTTAATTGTTGAAATTGCATAAGGTAGAATCGCACCTTTAGACTGCGCTTCGGAAGGACAACCTTAGGAAGGTATTTCAAATTACGTGGAAGTACTGGAGTTTTCCATTCAAGCTTTTCTCTTAGCCTAATAATATGTTTTATGGCATCATGCTCTTCTGGTTCTGGTGGGAAAAGTTTTTTAAAGTTCAATACAAGTGCAAGTATAGGCATCATTTAGTAATAATATACACTATTACAAATTTTTCTATAAATAGAAAAATTAAATGGCAAGTTGTAGAAGTTAACAGATGCTATGCAATTAAAGAAGAAAGAATAGCTTTAAACTAAGCTTTAACAGGCGCTCAAAAGGGAACCCATTATTTGTCTACTTAAGAAAGATAGCACAATTTGCACATATGCACACATCCACATAAGCATGTACATACATATACCACAAACACACAACAAGGAAGGTGGAGATAACTACATATGAACATGAAACTCCTGCTAGTGGCCCTGTCCACTGGACCTTTAGGGATGACGTATAGTGTCCACACCTACTGATCTCTTACTTTGCTTGAAATGGATTCCAAAACTGAAATGGATTTGTGGATAAGAAAATATGAAGTAAACTATGAGCAGTGTCAAGAAAGAAAGGCAGACAGACAGACAGATGTCACAAAGGGTTTAATTACATGAACACAGATCAAAAGCCACAGGAAATACTGGATCAGGGCCAGTCAAAGCCTTTCTTGATTGAGGCCTAAGAGGACCAGAAGCGTTAGGATCCGAGAAAGCAGTGTGGGTTGGAGGCATTCTTCCTGAGGACAGTCACTCCCCAAATCCTTCCAAGCCCTACTTCTTGATCTCTTTGCTGGCAGATAATTTCCTGCTTCTTGACACAATCTATGTGTTTTGTTTTTGTTTTTATTCCCCATGTTACAAAGACTACCCCCCTTAAACTTCATTTTATACTTTTTTTCAGTTTTAAAATTAAGTTTCACAGTGTACACATTTGTAGGGGCACAATGTGATAATTCAATACATATATGTGACAGACAGGTCATTACCATAACCATCAGACCAGTCATTACCAGTTCCCTCTCCTTAAACACTTCCCTTGTTGGGAATCGTCAAACTCTTCTGCAGAGCTTCAGAAAATATCGGGTTTTGTGACTCACGCTCTCTGTCTCCCTCTGCCCTGTCCTTCACCACGACTGTAGGAACTTACACGTCCATTGGCAGTGGACCAGTCTCCTTTTCTCCACGTCCTTACTAGTTCATGTAATTTTTTTCACTGTTCTGATTGGAGTGCAATGGACTCTTGTTGTGTTTCTTATTTAAATTTCCCTGATGATTACTGGTGTGTAACAATTCCCACACACTTGTTTGCACTTTATACCTTTGTTGTGACTATTCAGATAGCTGGCCCAGTTGCTCACTGGCAGGTGAGGGTTGTTTTTTTTCTCTTGTATATTCTGGAAATGGTCTCGTGTCCAATGAACAGTTTGAAAATGTTTTCTCCCATTCTGTGAGCTCTTTCTTCTCTCTAGTGACTATTTACTCTGCTGTGTAGAAGTTCCTTATTAAACAACAGAACAGATCCCAGGGGCTTTGGAAAAGCACACAAGGCATGCCAGCAGTGCCAGCAATCCTAAAATGGAATTCTGTATTTCAGGCCTACCAGAAGTCAGGCATGGCATCTGAATAAAACAGTTTCTTTGCTAACAATCAAATGGAACTTGTGCTATTTTATAAAACAGCACCAGAACTAAGATAAAAACTCTTCACTGTTTCCTCGAAGCCAGCAAAAGAGACTAGCCTAAATCTGCTGGCAAGATAGACCCTGGCACACTGCACTATCCCCCCAAGAGAAGACAGTCAATCATTCCACTGATTAGCAGAAGTCGCAGGACCCCCAGCACTCAAGGGAGGCCGAATCTGCACAGATGCAGGGGTTTCTGTTGAGATATTGAGAAATCTGGATGGCCCTGTGTGAATAAGGGGTTCTGATGATAAATTCCTCTCTGGGTCATGGTGTTCTAGTAAGAAACAGGAAAGTTTCCTTTACAAGATTTATGATATTAAAATAGCAATTTCAAATATAAAGAAGGTGTCAAAATGTTCATGGGAAAATGTGTTTAACTATTTGGGGATTTAATCTTCGTATCAGATAAAGATATAAATCTCAAATCTACCAGGTAGTGCAGACCTGTAATTCCAGAGTTTGAGGCAGGAGGATCTCAATTTCAAGGCCAGCTTGAACTACATAGTGAGTCTTTGTTAAGAAAACCAGAGGCTGACAATCAAGCTAGGTGGTGGAACGCTTGCCTAGCATGTGCAAGACCCTGTGATAACCCCCCCCACACACACACACATGCACACACGCACACGCACACACACACGCATACAATTTTTACTAGAAGCATAAAACAAAGCTATACTTTATCCTGCATGGAGTTCTAAAACTATAACCACAGTATCTTCAGTAAGGACATAATCACTGAATACCCTGTCAATTTAAATGCTATTGCAAGTTTCAAAAATAACTGAAGAATGAGCAATTCTTTAAGGTACCAAACATGCAAGACTCAGCCACACTTTTTCTTTTCCATAAAGTCAGTGTCCAACATGAGCATGAAAACCATGGAAAGCTTGCAAGCATGCATTGCTTCCTATAGTCTGGGACAGGATTGCAACATACCTGCCCTGTCATATAATTTAAACCGGGCTTTCTTCGCTTTTGTATGAGTAAAACTTTGCTCCTCTTTTTCTTTTGATTTCTTTCTCTCGGGGACAATTGATTTTGAAGCCAATAAACATTGTTGACTGAACTTTTCTTCAAGGTAACCTGCAAGGAAAAACATTATGAACTGAGTATCTACTGTGAGCTCTAATAACACCATAGTAATTTCACATACCAAGCAATACACTCAGTTATTATATGAGGCACTAGGAGCACATGCTGAGCCAAGGCGCCTGGGTTCACAGGAACATGTGCTACTCTTCTAGCTGTTTTCCTTTGCAAGTAGCATGCCTGCCTTCCCTTCCCTCCCTTTGAAAGGAGGAGGTAAAGTGTGGGAGGGATACAAACAGCCCCTGCCCTCACCTAGAGGGTGTTCTTAATAACAAGACTGCCCTGTGGGCCAGGGAGGTGTGGGAGCCTCTTGGTATAGAGGCTAATGACAGTGACAACTTTTCATAATGACTTCATTCTTCTCATCTTCCACACTCCGCCCCTGGTTACAGTAAGACCCGCAGGCACTTGTAAGGATGACATTAGTCAATACTAATACAGTCCTTGCCAAGGTGGATGTTGGCTGCTCTGCTTGACCATTTTATCAATATAGCACAACTTTAGAGTATGAGTGAACACTCACAGGAAAGAAATCTTTTGATTAACTTTAACTTGGGACTGATACAGAATATACTTAAATACGAATGCAGAAGAGTAAGAAGGGTATTGCTCATATTTCTAGGACTTACTTATGGGTTACATATGGAAGACTGAGGGAAATTAGTGGCAAGAGGATTCTTTAGAAGCAATTTTATTTGTTCTTTCACATTTAACAAATACTTCTGCAGCAAAGGCACTGAGCTTCAACCTAGTCAGTGACAAAATACCCTAACTACAAACAAAACAAGTGGATGTAGATGAGACCATTACATCTCATCAAGTACCACTGCCGCCTTTAGTCCCACTTAGGGGACTTGTCTGCTCAGAGGAGATGCCTAAGCTCATCCATTCCAGATGCTGAGAGATGCAATCAGATGTCGAGAGATGGCAAGGCTTTGAATTTTGGAGGAGGATGAGAAGTTAAGGCAGAAGAAACCACAAGACAGCAAAGCATTGCTCAGGTGATGGACAACGAGAGGATGTCGGCTTCCCTGGACCGGTTAGAGGAGACAGAGCTGTACGCTGTAGTCCTTCCCTAAGGACACTCTCAAACGGCAGCTGTTTATAGTCTCATGCTCCATGGAGCCCAGATTGGAAAGTGGGTTTGTTTTCCTTATCACTCCCTACTCACCACTTCCAAAACAATTTGTGCCCTTTAAAAATAAAAATAAAATCCTACTCCTTTCAAATTCCTGGCTTTTTGCTACATCATACACTCCAGCATTTCACTAGAATCCAATTGCTTGGTCACTCAGTTAACTTGTAACTTTGGCTCTACAGAGATCGCCTTCTCCATTTCAATGTTTCTAAACTGACACCTGTTTGATGTTATGCCCTTCTGTTACATCCTAGATCTCCTCAAATTTCTACATCTAAACTACTAACATTTAAGCAACTATAGGCAATATCTATGACACAGTCTTTAAAAGTATTTTTTAACTGACATACAGACCAATGGAATCGAATTGAAGACCCCTGACATTAATCCACACACATATGAACACCTGATTTTTGACAAAGAAGTCAAAACTATATACTGGAAAAAAGAAAGTATCTTCAACAAATGGCATAACTGGATGTCAACATGTAAAAGACTACAAATAGATCCATATCTGTCACCATGCACAAAACTCAAGTCCAAGTGGATCAAAGACCTCAACATAAATCCGGTTACACTGAACTTGATAGAAGAGAAAGTAGGAAGCACTCTTGAACGCATTGGCACAGGAGATGACTTCCTAAATATAACACCAGCAGCACAGACACTGAGAGCAACAATTAATAAATGGGACCTCTGGAAACTGAGAAACTTTTGTAGGGCAAAGGACACAGTCAATAAGACAAAAAGACAGCCTACAGAATGGGAAAAGACTTTCACCAACCCCACATCTGACAGAGGACTGATCTCCAAAGTATATAAGGAACTCAAGAAACTAGACATCAAAATACTGAACAATCCAGTTAAAAAATGAGCTAAAGAGCGAAACAGAGAATTGCTGTGGGATGGTCTGTATGGCAAATGTGTTGCTGATTGGTCAATAAATAAAACACTGATTGGCCAGTGGCCAGGCAGGAAGTGTAGGCGGGACAAGGAGGAGAATAAAGCTGGGAAGTGGAAGGCTGAGTCAGAGAGACACTGCCAGCCGCCATAATGAGAAACAGCATTTGAAGATGTCAGTAAGCCACGAGCCATGTGGCAAGGTATAGATGAATGGAAATGGATTAATTTAAGCTGTAAGAACAGTTAGCAAGAAGCCTGCCACGGCCATACAGTTTGTAACCAATATAAGTCTCTGTGTTTACTTGGTCGGGTCTGAGTGGCTGTGGGACTGGCGGGTGACAGAGATTTGTCCTGACTGTGGGCCAGGCAGGAAAACTCTAGGTACAGAGAATTCTCAAAAGAAGAATCTCAAATGGCTGAAAGTCATTTAAGGAAATGCTCAGCATCCTTAGTCATCAGAGAAACGCAAATCAAACGACTCTGAGATACCACCTTACACCTGTCAGAATGACTATGATCAAAAACACTTTTTTTTAATTTTATACTTTTATTTTAAATAAAAGTACATTTTAATAGCCAGTCTCAAATGGCAAAATATTACAGCCAACTCTCAATGACTCATGAGAAGTTTTACTACATGAAACAAAGACTCAACAAGTAAGCAGGCCTGCTACTTCCAAGACTGTTAATAACACCCCAACCTCACAGAATAGTGCCCTTATTTCTCATCTGCCGGGCGGTGGTGGCGCACGCCTTTAATCCCAGCACTCGGGAGGCAGAGCCAGGCGGATCTCTGTGAGTTCGAGGCCAGCCTGGTCTCCAAAGCGAGTTCCAGGAAAGGCGCAAAGCTACACAGAGAAACCCTGTCTCGAAAAAAAAAACCAAAAAAAAAAAAAAAAAAAAAAACCACTAATGACAGTCTATGTTGGAGAGGATGCGGAGCAAAGGGAACACTCCTCCACTGTTGGTGGGAGTGCAAACTTGTACATCCACTGTGGAAATCAGTATGGCAGTTTCTCAGAAAATTGGGAATCAATCTACCTCAAGACCAGCTATACCACTCTTGGGCATATACCCAAGGAATGCTCAATCATACCACAAAGATACATGCTCATCTATGTTCATAGCAGCACTATTCATAATAGCCAGAACCTGGAAAAAACCTAGATGCCCGTCAACCGAAGAATGGATTAAGAAAATGTGGTACATATACACAACGGAGTACTACTCAGCAGAGAAAAACAATGACAGCATGAAATTTGCAGGCAAATGGATGGAACTAGAAAATATCATCCTGAGTGAGGTAACCCAACCCAGAAGGACAAACATTGTATGTACTCACTCATAAGTGGATACTAACATAAAGCAAAGAACAATCAGACTGCAGCCCACAGAAGCAGGGAGGCTACACAGCAGGGGGGACCCTAGGATGACTGTGGCTTATAATAAGTTTTGATTTTAATCAATCACTGGGCAAGCTTCGGTAAACATTTCACTATTAGGATAAGAATTTGCACTGTATCAAGCTGATAATAGAAATAAAATAAAATAAAATAAAAAGTATTTTTTAACAGATTACCTTACAAGAAATAGAATTCAACAGTGTGGAGTTGTTCCGTGTGTGGCGACTAAGGCATTACACTGTGTGTTATGGCTTGCTCTCTCCAGCCTTTCAGCTTGCTCTGTACCCTTCCCAGCAAGGCTACCCTTCACTCTGCCAGCGTGCCCATTCCACTGCTCATAACTCACTAGTACCTCCCAACATGGCTACCCTCCACCTTTCCAGAATGTCCACTCCACTGCTCCACACTCTCTTCTAATCCATCACCCCTCGATTTTCCACCTTTCTTTTTATCCACTTCAGATAATGTCTTTACACACACTCTTGCCGATATCGTAAACTGCCTCCCTTTATATCTGCGCACCTCAGTGCTGTTAGATGAAGATTCTCAGAAAGTGGGTTTGGCGACTGCACAAATTCCTTGTAATTAACCACACATGGACCGGAACACGAGCCTCGGAGTCCATTGACGCTGCGTCAACGCGTTCTTCTCCCTCCAGACAGCTGTGTCGGATTTTTCTCCAAGCTCCTCAAACTTGCAAACAAACTTTATCTTCCAGCCTCTGCCCTTCACCTCTACCATTGCTTCCTCTCAGCTAATGCGTGTGCCGGCTTTTAGTCGGAAATTTCTTCAACTTGGCCTGACACACAAACCAAGCTCCCTCACCTGTGTCCGTGGTTCCCTGTTGTCCAGTTTAGTAAAGGAGGCACCTGGCTTTCCTGTCACCCACCTTTTATCTACATTTCTTCTCTTAATGTCTACATTATTAACTATTTTCTTCTGCATATACCTTCCACATTAAGTCCATCCATGGACTATATTCCAGTTATCACTACACATTGTCTCTTCAAAGAAGAACTTTCTTTCTTTCTTTTCTCTCTCTCTCTCTCTCTCTCTCTCTCTCTCTCTCTCTCTCTCTCTTTTTATCCTGGTGTGATCAGACACCGGACGGCCTGGGATTTGAACCCGGGTCCTCTGGAACCTCAGTCAGTGCTCTTAACTGGTGAGCCACCTCTCTCCTCTCGAAGAACTTCTCAAGAGTCGCAAATGGTTACTATTTTATTTCTTCACCTATTATCCAGTTCTTAGTCCCCTGCAGTCTTGGAATTCCACCAAAATGGCACTCAAGTGACTGCACTTTTGAGGTCAGTACACTCAACAGACATTTTCCTGTCCTGATTTTACTAGTATTAGTGATATTTCATACTTTATTCTATTTTTTTCAGAAGGTGGACTGAGACAGGGTCACCTTTTGTAACCCTGGCTGGACTAGAACTCACTACATGGATCGGGTTGACCTCAAACTTGCAACAAACAACTGCCTCTACCTCCCGGGTGCCAGGATTACAGGGATAAGCTATCATTCCTAACTTCAATTCCTTCTGATACAATTATTTTCCATTGATTTCTATGACACCATATACTCATTCTTTATCATCCTGTTCAGCGTCAAGCTGACCAATCCCATGTCCATTGTATCTGACCTTTTGCTGGCTTATAATTGCCAGAGACATTCCTTAAAGTAAGTATTCTCACGGTGGCCATGACTTAAACTTCCAATCTTAAGATTACTCCCAAGTACATCATCTCAGGCCTGATACCTCAGAGCTCCCGAATCAGATTCAACTGTCTCCTCAATGTCTTGACTGGGATGAACCAAAGGTATTCTCAACTCTATATGTCGAAAATCAAACTCACAGCCTCTTCAGCAGACCCCATAGATCCTTGTGTGAGATTTTAGTGTATGGTACTACTAGTCATTACATTAAAGAAGGCTAGAAGCCTAGGAATCATCTTAAAACTTCCTGCTTTCTCCAATCCATCAGCATGACTGACAAGTCTACCTTCATAATATTTAAAGTCTGCTAACCGTTCTCCCTGAGTCAATTCTTGTTCTTTTTTGTTTGTTTGTTTTGCTTTTTTCAGAGCTGAGGACCGAACCCAGGGCCTTACACTTGCTAGGCAAGCGCTCTACCACTGAGCTAAATCCCCAACCCCAATATATATATATATATATATATATATATATATATATATATATATATATATATATATATATAGTTTTTTTGAGACAGAGTTTCTCTGTGTAGCTTTGGAGCCTGTCCTGGAACTCACTCTGTAGACCAGGCTGGCCTCGAACTCACAAAGATCCGCCTGCCTCTGCCTCCCAAGGGCTGGGATTAAAGGCGTGCACCACCACCGCCTGGCCAATTCTTGTTCTTTAATCTGTATTCTTTTCAAAACAGAAAAAGGATCATATCAACTCCTTCCTAAACAGATTTCCATGGATTCTGGACATGGTGGGGCACACCTTTAATCTCACCACTCGGAAGGCAGAGGCAGGTGGATTTAATTTGAGGCCATCCTGATCTACACAGCAAGGTCCAGGCTAGCTAGAGCTACAAAGTGAGACCCTGTCTTAAAAACAGAATGGGGGTAGGTGGGTGGTGGTGCCCTGGAGAGATGGCTCAGCAGCTAAGAGCACACACTGCTCTGGCAGAGGGCCCGAGTTTGATTCCCAGCACCCGAATCTGGTGACTTACAACTGTCTGTAACTCTGGCTCCATGGATATTCCAACATTCCAACTCTTCTGACCCCTGTGGGCTCCTGCACTCACTCACATACACATGTTCACACCCAAAGCCATACACATAATTAAAAGTAAAAACACCAAAAAAAAAAAAGAAAAAATCCCCAAACCAACAATTTCAAAAGCCTTTCTATGGTTCGTATCTTCAAAGTACACAAACTCTTCAACCTGGATGCCATGTCCTCAGTGTTCCAACCCTCGAATTCCTATGCAGCCCATGCTTCTGTCCTCCTTTTCCTGAGGAAAACAGCAAAAAGATCAAATTCAAACAGTCTGCTCAAAGAATGCCTGGAATTCCAGCTCTCAGATCCCTTCAGGAAACCAACCCACTGATCTTCAGGCAGAAGAGACAACTGGAGGAGTGACCTAAGTGCTGAGTGGGGTTGTTTAGGTGACAGAGACAACAATGGTCAAAGTACAGTCTAGTTTTAGACAGGAAAGGAGCACTAATTCTGACGGACTGGAAAACACCTGAGAAATGATGTAGAAAGCAGAGAAAAATCTCATCTAGGAGACTGAAAAGGCTGGAGAGAAAGGGAAACAACTCAGCTGGTGAAGTGCTTGCTGCCTGTGGTGGTGTGAAAGAAAATGGCCCCCAAAGGGAGGGGCACTATTAGGAGGTGTGGTGTTGTTGGAGGAAGTGTGTCACTGTGGGGGCGGGCTTTGAGGTCTCCTATGCTCAAGCTACTCCCAGTGAGATAGTCCACTTCCTGTTGCCTGTGGGATCAAGATGTAGAACTCTCAGCTCCTTCTCCAGCACCATGTCTGCCTGCATACCACCATGTCACAATTATGATGGACTGAACCTCTGAAACTGTGAGCCACTGAATTAAATGTTTTCCTTGTAAGAGTTACCATGGTCATGGTGTCTCTTCACAGCAAAAGAAACCCTGACTAAGACACTGCTGAAGCATGAAGAGCTGAGCTCACTCTCCAGAATCCATGAAAGAAGAGCAGAGTGTGATGACACTTGCAATCCCTTGAGGAAGAGGGGACAGGACCGTCCCTGGGGGTACGTGGCCACTCAGCCAAGCCTACTAGGCCAGTGCCAGGCCAGGGAGAAAGACCCTGTCTCAAACAGTAGGGTAGATAGCATTTGAGAAATGACACCTAATATCGTCTTTTGGCTTTTTCACGTACATGTTCTCATACGCATATACTCTCACATACCGGTGCATATGCATGAGTGAGCGCGCGCGCGCACACACACACACACACACACACACACACACACACACACACACACACACTGGTGCATAGTCACACAGAGTCACACACACAAATAAGTGCATATGCACACAAACACACTCACAGTCAGACACACATTGGTGCATATGCACACACACATACACACACAGTCAAAAGAAATGAAAAGTTATCAAAATTCTATAGAATCATGGAGTGAAACAGATTATTCTATTTTTCAATATTTTTTGAGGATTTAGCCATGAGGAAGTATCCAGTGACCTAGGAAGAGTCTTCTCCGTACAATGGGGGAGGACAGAGCAGCTGAGGAGTGACGGACAGGGATGGAGCGAGGCAGAAAACCTGGGTTACTCTGTCAAGAATGCTGACCCTGTCTGCAGTGGTGACTGCTCAAGAGGCTTCTGCTTGGGGATCTGTTTTTAGAGAAGGCTGTTCACACAGCGCCTCCACGTGCTCAGCGGGCAGCCGGTGGGAAAGAAGTCCCGGGAGAAGATGCCTGAGGACCGACTAGTTCTAGAGGACACAGCAAGGAGGAACTCTACAGTGAGGCTCTCAGTAGGCCAGTACTGCAGACAGTACTGCAGATGACAGTACTGCAGACAGTACTGCAGACAGTACTGCAGACGACAGTACTGCAGACAGTACTGCAGACAGTACTGCAGACGACAGTACTGCAGACGACAGTACTGCAGACGACAGTACTGCAGACAGTACTGCAGACAGTACTGCAGACAGTACTGCAGACAGGCCCGAGTTCATAAACCGGGGACATGAAGAGCTACAAAGAGAACAGAGTGGTCAAAAACTGACACACTGGATATGGTAGAATTTGAACAAAGACAACGGAGGAGTGAAAAGGGGGAGTATGTAGAGCAATCAGGATACTAGTAGTTAAGAGAGAGGGAGAGAGAGAGAGAGAGAGAGAGAGAGAGAGAGAGAGAGAGAGAGAGAGAGAGAGAGAGAGAAACACCCAGGAAGCAGTGAAGACTTAAGAAAACACTGTTGCATTTTAAGGTCTTACAGTTCATGGTGATCACACTATAAAAAGATTAGAGACATCAGGCATCCTTGGTGGCCCCAGGGGCGTTCCTGTTATTTCTATCATTATCTGTATCAGTATTTAAATTACGATGCTTTTAAGAAGCAGTTTCACATTTGGAGGCATTTCCATCTGCTGTGTCTCCTGGAACTAGGTGGACACCAATGCTCCTAGTTTGAAAGGAAGGGCTACAGCTGAAGAACATATAAAGGCCATGCCTGGACAGTAATCTTGGTAGATGCCCTCTGCTCCCTCTGTTTTCACGGACCCGGAGGACATTCTCTTCGCCGCGACCTCAGCCGGTTGGCTCTCTGATGACATGCCATCTTTGCACCTTTGATGATCTCTAGGTCTTAAACATCTAAGACGACAAAAGAATAGAAATAAGAAGGAAGGCTGCATGCGGTCTCAAACCCACAGCTACAACTAACATAGATTCTTTGGTTTAACACACGACATGGCTAACACTGTAATTTAAGATTAATATTTGCTCTGTGCTTTATAACATCACATCTATCCTTTCAAGCAGTGTTTTGTTAGATATTTGAAAAGCTAAACTAAACATTTACATAAAATAATTAATGCTAAGTGGGTCTAACAGGTTTTAGCATAAAATAATATTATACATTATTATTGAAAGTTTAAAACTTGACTTAACTTTTGAAGAGGAAGGAATGTCACCCATTAGGTTAGTGGCAGAGAAAATGATCTGAAATGCCATACTCCTCCTAGATTGCTTCCTCCAGGGAAAGCACAACAAATTCCCCATCCATACTGATTATAAATGTTGGGGAAGACTTCATAACAGAAATCAGAAATCAGTGAGTACAACTGACTGTACAGTAGACAAATTTAGAAGGCACAGGAAATCTGGGGTTCTGTAAAGCCTTGAACATATTTCTCAGGTCGGGGGAAATGAGCCTACTGCCATATTAAACAATTAATAACACGAGAAAGAAAGCAGAGGTCAAGAGCCCACAGGCACAGCTCCTGTGAACGGATTGATGGGCGTGTTAGTAGGTGTTGTTATAGCCTTCCCTCTGAGCACTTTCTCGGTCCCCATTTTGACATAAATGTCTTTAAATGTTGCCTCTTCACAGGAACATCCACCTGTAATCTTTTGTCTATTATTTATGAACTTTAGACAGTAATCCTTGGTCACTTTTTATAGTAGACTTGGACTTCCACATTTTTTAAAATACTGTAATAAACAAAGTCTTAGCTTCGATGGAACTGACCTATCTTGGCCATTATGGTTTGTTTTGCATTTTTAGGAAATCCATCCTTACCCAAGGTGATTACAAAACTCTAAAAGCATTAGAAAAACATGCTAAAGTTTTGCCTTTCACAGTCTTCTAATTCATGCCTTAGTATATGAGCATTATTCATGCCTTAATTCATGAAAGAACAGTAGGATATGAAGAGCAGGCTCTGATCCCACCTACCCACCTTGCCTTATGAACTCATAACTGTCGGAGGGCCATTAGTTAACACCTCCACCCTTTTCCTCATAAGATGGCTTTCGGATTTTATTTTCAGGAGAGTGCTTTCTTTAATGGGTAATTTCTAATTGTTTGGGGTTTTTCCTAGTTAATTTGTTACTGACATACAATGTAATTAGTGTATCGCGTGTATTAAACTTTTAAAACTTTGTTAAAATGATCATATGACTTTCTATGCTCATTTTGTAATTTTTCCACATAATGTGGTAAAGCATTTGTATCCTGCAGTTATTGGGGGGGGGGGGGCAACAACTAATCCTTTCTGTGTCTCTGTCTACACTAAAATAAGGATGCTAACTTGGTAGTTTCTGTCTTCTATATTATCATTAGCTTTGTTGCCTAGTCTGTCAGCTAAAGAGAATGACTTAATAAAATGGTAAACTTGTCAATTTTTCCTTCATTTTGTCAGTTTTTGCTTCAAATAGACCTATTTGCATTTACAACAGTTGTTGCCCACATAGTTGGTGTGTGTGTGCGCACGCGCGCGTGTGTGCGCATGTGTGTGTGCGCGTGCGCGTGCGTGTGTGTGCTGAGACAGAGTCTCACTATGCAGACCAGGCTGGCCTCCGTTTGGGGACAATCCCCCTGCCTCTGCCTCCCAAGCTCTGGGATGATAGGCACACGCCACTCACTGTGCCTGGCTTTGAAGTGAACGTTTTAATCATAAAGTTGTAGTTTATTCATCTTCACTTTTACTTTAGAGACTTCCTGTCTAGCAGATAATATTTTCTTTTGATACTACAATAATGTCTTTACATGTTTTCCCATCCTTTTCTTTTTCATCTGTTGGTATGTTCTTATACTTTCCAGGATGTTTCCGTAACATGCATTTTAGCTATATCTAATTTGACATTTTCAAAATTATTTTAAACTACTTTTGACTAGTTTCCCTTCAAATTGTACATATCTTTTGCCTTTTACTTAGAACTTTTTTGTTTATTGTTATTAGAAACATGCTTTAGATTTATGGAGACCATTTTATTTTGTTAACTATGTATTCCCTTCCTCTCCTATTTCCTAACTGAACTATAGTTCTGACACTGTGTTTTTATTGATTGATTTAGATCCTCTGCCTCTGGCTTCTGAATGCTGGGGTTAGAGGTGAGCCTCCACCGTGCCTGACTTGACACTATAGTTTTAATTTCCAAGAGCTGTTTCTTTTTCTACAAATGTTAGGTACTTTTAACTTGTAAAAGTTGACTGTTTCTCATTTCTCATTGTCTTATGAGAGCTTTGAGATTGTTGCTGAACTTCTACATCCACATAGTCCGTTTCTTTCATGCTTCTTTGATTTTTTTGAATTTCCCTCATGTTTTACAACCTTCCTCATGGTCATGCACTGATTACCTTTAATAATGTAATTATTCAGCAGTGGACTGGGGCTGAAAGAGCACCCAAGAAGACATAAGGTGAGATCAAGGTAAGATCAACCCAAGAAGGTGTTACCTGGGTCACTCTAAGGTTTTCTGAAATCCAGAACCCTCAATAAATCTCCACATGACAGTTTGAAATTAACTTTTAGGTGAGAGGACAAGCTAATAGATTTCATCACGGTATTTTTCATACATATGTGTCATTATAACTTGTTCTCACTTTTCCCCACTACCCCCCCCCCCCACTCATGACATTTTAAGGTTGCTTGTTTGTTGGGGTGAAGTCTCATGCAGCCTAGACTGGACTTAAACTCAATATGCAACCAAAAATAATCTGGAAGTTCTGACCCTTCTGCCTCTACCTACAGCGTATTGGTCATGTGCCACCACACCCGGGTAATGCTGGGCACTGAGCCTGGGTTTCACGCAGGATAGATAAGCAAGCACTCTCTCAACTGAGCTACATCCCCACCATGGTTTCCCAGGAGCTATATAGTGTTGAGATTTTACTCCAGAAAAACAAGCAACCAAACCTCTTTACTAGATCTCATTTTTACCTCTGTCGTGGCTCGCATTCCTTCTTGTCCGCATCTGGTTTTCGAACTGTCAGATCAATGGGTATATATGTCTCCATCTAGTTTTCTAAGTGAAACTATGAAATAACTGACTCTGAAAAACAAAATCACGTTGGATTTTTAATATAAGACAAGTTGAGAACTATTTGTATTAATACCCAAACCTGCAGATAGAGTTGTCAACTTCTCAGAAGGCTTAGCATAATATTCCAAACTGTGCAAGCATTTCTTGAATACTGCATCGCGTCCAGATGTGCACTAAGCTAGTTACCTTTTGTGATAAATCTCCAGATCCCCCAAATCCCTCTCCAAGACCACTTCTCCTTTCTCATGTTGGTGGGTTTATTTACACCCCGACTTTGGTTTTACCTTACGTCCCTGCTAACAAATGTCTTAGGACCACTTCCTCTTGAAGATCATCAAAAAGACCTGATGAAGGTCAGCACAACAGTGACTCGAGCTACTGAAATAACTTCAGAATTTACTAAAGACCAAAAGGTCACTTCCAGACACTACCATTTGGCTGCAGATAGTAAAAAACCAAAAGGGAGGGGGTGAAATATGGAAAAGGGAATCTTGTGCTGAATGTGCAAGTAGCTCAGTGGAAGAATATGTGCTTAGCTTGTAGAACACATGCACACGCACACGCACACACACACATACACACACGTACACACACACACACACACAGAGGTAAAAAGGAGGAGCAGAGAGAGGAAACAGGGTACATCTTTTTGATTACTAAGGAAAGCCTAATAAGACAGAGAAAGTGATAATGTAGGGAAGTATTCTGTTATTAAAGTCAAGAATTTAAGCCTAGAAACCAATGTAAGATGGAAAGGGTCTTAGCTAACAAGCTGTCCTTCAGGTAAATCAAGTAAGGCAAGAATAGTCCTCACTGGGACAGAAATGCTAGAGATGCTAGTGTTGATGAGTACGAAGCTGACATCTACAGTGTCAATACAGGACAGTCTAGGCCATGACTAGACACGGGGGTACAAAACGTTCAATTGGGACCTAAAAAGTACCAAAATTCACCACAGAAGGGCCATCCTCCACAGCTGAGAACTGAAGGATTCGATGTCAGGGCCACATCTTGAAATAAGATAAAAAGACAGACCTGAGAGACCTCAAAATAGATAAAGAAGTAGACCCCGAGAGGCAGGGGCTGGGTTAAAATCATCCTTGACACTTGTGACAGAGCAGGAATTGGTAAGTTTTCCAGAAACAGACCAAACTAAATATTTTTAGCTTTGTGGACAAAGAGACAAAACTGGGCATATTATTTAAGTATATATTTAAATATAAGAAAAAAGAAGTTTCTGTAAATGTCTTATTAATAAAAATGTAACAAATTCTACTAATTGAGTACAGATTTTTTTTTTTTTTTTGGAGCCAAGGTCTCACTGTGAGTCCTGACTGGCCTTGAAGTCACAGAAATCCACTTGCCCTTGCTTCCTGCGTGCTGTGGTTAATGACATGACACCCCCCCCCCCCCCCCGCGCCCCCCCTTCTTCTGTTTTACATATTTTTTATATACTCCTGCTACTATAAAGGGGATAGCATTTCACTTAACTGGGATTCAAAATTAGTGACACTAGTCACCAAATGGGCTTCAGAATATTCACTGTCACTTTGTAGAGGGCCACATCAATGCAGGTGCAGGCCAGAGCATGCCTGTGGGCTGTCAACACAGGTGCAGGGCCAAGAGCCTGCCTGTGAGCTGCCGATTGCCAACCCCTTCAACAGAGCAGTGTGCTACTCCAACTGCTGTGACTTTGGAGTGACATCTATTTACGCTCTCATCAAAATCACTAAATATTTAATAACCAAAAGAAAAATGCTGCTTAATCTTGATATTAATTAAAGTGTAAAAATGGTATTTCCCCCCAGCTTTTGATCAGACAAGTATGAAACTTATCAAGGAAACCTCGTGCATCTCCATGGCAACATTTAAATGTCAGAACATTTCTTCAGGGTAAAACAACTTAAGAATTTTATACAAAACCAAATTTTCATTTAAGCAATATTGTAACATTTTCAATCAAGAAAAACTCAGGAAAGATATCACCCACAAGCCTTTCTTGTAAAATATATGTAATATGTAATATGTAATGTAATATATATATATATATATATATATATATATGAATGAATGATAGTAATTCCCATCAATACAGATCAGAAGGGGGGGAAACTTGGGAATGAAGAAAGTAATAGATTATTAAATATATTAAAAATAGAACTGAGTCAAACATCTCTGAGCCTTAGACTGTAGAGCTGAAACTTATTTCTATGCCTTTATTTCAATAGCAAAGATCTAAATACTATTATAGAAAGTATAGTATAAGCACTAATAAAATAATCAAGAAAGAGAGAAAGGAAGGTAGAGGGAATGGAAGACGGATAAGTGAAGCATAATATAATCTTTCATATGTAAAGGTCAATAAGCACCATCAAAGGCTCATAAGTAGAATAATAAGTTTAAATATATTAAGGGGCTAGGCATATTGTTTAACAGCAGAATAGGATGCACAAGGTCCTGGCTTCAATTCCCAGACTACACACAAAATTGTACCTATACAAGGTATTATGGAATCCACCCACAGAACCAAAATTATAATATGAACAATGGAAACTTGGAAGGAGGGAGCATCAGATAAAATGTAAACGCATAAATTATATACAATTTTCTAGTGAGGAGTTAATTGATGCAAACTCAAATGCATAGATCATGAAATAAAGGTTGACATGTAATAAATTGAAATAATGCATGAAGTAAAACTAAACTAAGCAGGCGGGTCCCTGGAGCTCATTGGACAGTGTGCCTTGCCTTCTTGGTAAGCTTCTGGGCCAATGAGAAGGCTTGTCTTAAACAAAAGCTAGAATGGGGAACAAGTAGTTAGTCCCCTGACCTCCACATGGATGTACACACACGTGTACCGCCCCCACCCCTCCACCCTGCTCCACAAAGAGGATAACATATACACACAAGTGAGAAGTAGTTGGGCCCGACGGTGCGTACTTGTAATTCTAGCACCCACGAGGGTGAGTTGGGAAGACTGGGAATTAAAGACCAACCTTGGT
This sequence comes from Peromyscus californicus insignis, assembly GCF_007827085.1. NCBI lineage: Eukaryota > Metazoa > Chordata > Mammalia > Rodentia > Cricetidae > Peromyscus > Peromyscus californicus. Next base: position 66,307,091 of record NW_026294436.1, on the reverse strand, counting down.
GATGTAGCAAGAACCAGGGAGGGGAGAGAAGGGGCGGGAGGAGGAGGGAGAAATATGTAATTAACGTACAAAATAATAACATCATCGAGGTCAGGAGGGAAATAAGGCTTCTCCAAGAGCGCAAACATCATTTGCTTATGACTGGGAAAAACAAACTTTAAAATCTCAGTCCGGGGATGGTTCACTATGGCCTGGTTGATCAGTAGCAACTAGGAAACTTCTGCTCTGAAGAAGATGAGACGCCTGTGAGAATAATTCCCAAGGAGCCTGGGCACAAAGAGGCCCAGGCCAGATGCCCGTTACCTCGTGGGCTGTGGCAGTCAAGGCCTCCTCTTCCTCCTCCCCCTGCCTCAGCACTGCACACCCCAGGAGCGGCCAGGGCCAGGGGTCAGAGCCTACAGCTCCAGCCCCATCTCACTAACGGTCAAGTGCCTCGTGCCTCAGGGAGTCAAGACCTAAAGGGCCGCAGGCCTGGAGGCCGCTCACGCAATGGTTGCTAGGGGCAGGAGCTGGGGCAATCGGGGGACCGAGTGCGTACCGGAAGTGCCCAAGTGGGGCCCCAGTGGACCCCTCTCATGCCAGATTAGACCTCAAGCAGCCCGTCGTAGAGCCCAGTTGGGGGAGATACCCAGGGCTGTGAATAGTAGAATCTGGGAGTTTGAAAGGGGAACTTCCATTTTTGATTTTCCCAGCCTATGGACATGATTTAGTGTTTAAAAACCTGTTATTGCCAAGCCTGGTGTCTGCACCTGTTAAATCGCACGAAGCTAAGGAGAGAGGGTCACAAATATGAGCACAGCCTGGAGTACATTAGTGAGACCCTATCTCAAACAAAAGAAAACAGCCTCAAGAGCAATAAAAGGCAATGTACATGCAATGGAGTGGATCCAAGAGGTATAGGAATTCCAAGATTAAAAAAAAGATTACATATACATGAGAATACTCATTTATATGTCTTACACATTTTTACTGATTGTTCTATATTTCACTCACCCAACTATTTATTGAGGACTTAGTATGTCCAGGCATGGCTGTAGGCCCTCAAAACACACAGGTCCCTTTATATTTGTTGGTAGGGACAATGACAGAGAAACCACATAGGGATGTGTTTGGGTCTATAAGATAGATGACTAAAGGGGGGAAATAATCAGCTTCCAATTTTTAATACTCATATGACGGAGGACATGATCATTCCAATGTCACAGTAACATTTGATTGTGAGTTTTGAATCTTTGGGAAGCTATTTGGTAAGAGGGTTTAGGAGTTGGTGGTGGGGGAACATCATTTTCAAAGGGAAAATTATTTTTAAAATATTGTACGTCAACAATCATATCTATTTAATAGAGCTAGTCAGAAAACTGAGTCACATTTTAATAAAACATGAGTCAACAGAGCATATCTTAGCAAGAGAAGATAAATAAACAAGAGACAGGCCATGAAGAGTTTCCCTGGGGCCAGGTTTTCCTCCAATTATCATTGTCTCTGCAAACCATACTTCAATTTGCTTAAGCCAGAATCATGGGATTCAACCTCAACATTTGCCTCTCCCTCACCTCCTATCCCAGTTTCAACTGTTACAGCCCTGTGGATTCTATGCAAAGCTGTGTGTTTAGTCTGCCCCACTTTTCTCTGTCTTCACTCCCTGCTGTAGGCAAAGCAATGGGTTTTGAAATTAGATATAGGACTTGTGGGTATGAGGTGCAGAATTTCAGAACCGTAAGAGTCGTGATGCTTTGAAAGATTCCTATCATGGATTTAGATCTTCCTCTGTACCCTTGACGAACAGCATGAAGAGTTACTGTTGCTAACCCTCCTTGCTATATCTCCCTTTATCTGCTTTACAAGAGAAAGACAAGCCCTCAGTCATTTAGACCACTATCCCGGAGTTGTGCACAAGTGCTAAAATCTATTCAAACTGTGTCTTAGTGACTGTCAACTTGACACAACCAAAAGTCAACTGAGAAGACAGGAGCTCAAGAAGAACTGCCCCCATCGGATTGATCTGTGACAATGTCTGTGAGAGATTAGTTTAATCAATGGTTGAGATGGGAGGGCCCAGTCCACTGTGGGTGGCAATATCCCTAGGCAAGTAGGTCAGTAAAAATTAACCAGGACACAAACCGGTGAAATTTTTCAGTTGCTCATCACACATGGTCCCAGCTAAATGCAAACAAGACAAGCAGAGCTCTGGCCTCTTGTTTCAGCTCCTATATAATGACAATGACTAATTCCCTGCTTGTGGCAAAGTCAGAGCTATTTTCCTTATATTTATAGACTTGGGGGGGGCAATTTCACTGTCTCAAATGGCTCAGAATCATAGCGCCAATGTACTCTAACGTGTTCCTAAATGCAAGAATGCTATGATGTGCTTAGGGGGAATATATGGTATTGGGTACGCTATGCTAAAGCATGTGTGATAGCACTGCTGGCAGTGAGTTCAAAGTTAATACAGCAAGTATATAAGTAAGTGTATTTAAACAGAAACACACGTAAAACAAGCATGTATTGATCAGCTCATTCAAATGTGTTGACCAAAGCCCCCGGGAACCTAATCATGTATACCTAATTCAGTGTGTGCTGTGGCCTTACAGAGTACTCATGTACATGAACAGCAAGAACCAACTGTCTACAGACTCAAACATGTGGAATTGAGTTTCCTTTCTTCTCTGAAAATATTAGGACCTGAAGGGTTATTCCAACCTTTCCCAATCCTCCACTCTTAAAACATTGCAGGAATACCTAGCAGAATTACCAGGTGGTAGATTATCAAAATATTTTGTGATAGAATATGATTTGGGCTTTTCACATGCCTCAGAGGCTCAAAGAATCAGTACAACAAACCTTTTTATTTTTACCTGCTGTATTTTTATGAGCGTAGTTTTCATCTCTTTTATCTATAAAATGAAAAATGGGAGAATTGTTGCTGAACCCTTTCTCACTCTATCAGTAATTCAGAAAAGTCATGTTCATCCCATTCATCCATAGAGATAAGAACTACTTGACAAAACACACTATTTACATAGCAAAATTGATTTCTAGATCAATATTGTTTTATTTACTAATATTTATAAAAACTCTATTATATTTGTGTCATTTTGATCCACTGTATACTAATAATAAGTGTGATGACAACTCAAGTTGTATTAGATTTCAATATTTTGGGAAATTTATACATGCTGTTGTTGCAGAGATATAGATATATATATAGAGATATAAGAGATATATACTAGGTCAACTAATAAAAAAATGATAATATAATAAATTAAGATGAAACTCTCAGGAACATGGTATTGAGTTGAAAGAAAAGAAATGGTATAAGCTTCCCACTGTTTAAGAAGGGCTTGTTCCCCGAATTTTAAAATAGTATAGGAATAGTATTACATCATATGGTGTTCAGATTGCTATTAAACTTAATTAAAACATAGAAATCTCCAACTCATAGTGTTTGAGCTAACTTTAGGGTGCAAAAGCAGTAAGCATTAACCAAAAACTATATTCCAGGGGCAGAAAAGATGGCTCAGTGGTTAAAAGCACTGAGTGTTCTTGCAAAGTACCCGGATTCAGTTTCCACCACCCACATGGTAGCTCACAACCGTCTGTAACTCCAGTTATAGGGGATCAGATGCCCTCTTGTGGCTTATACATACACAATGTGCTTAAATACACTCAGGCAAAACACACACATAGAATAATATTTAAAATAATAATAAACAATATTTTAAAAGGTATATTAAGGGACAAATCAGTTTCCCAACATTTGTAAATACTTAAGAAAGCTGGAAAATTGTTGACTCTTATTTCTCAGGCTTCTGCACTGTCTTCATACAATTGTCACTTGACCCTCTACATCCACCTTGGCTCGCCTTCTGTTGGTCCCACCTAGGACCCTAGGATGCTTACTTTACATGAAATGTCAATAGCATCACATGCCTGTATTGTATGGAAGTATCTTAGCTGAGATCCATGGTCTTAGCGACGGCTCGAGCCCAGTGTGATCTCCTGAGTCATCTCATGCCAGCCCCCACCCCCACCCCCATCCTACTCCCACCTGTACCCCACAATCTGGCTCCCACCCCCCACTTTATAAACTTCTCACATGGTGTCTCCACTGCTTAGGCTGCTGTAATAGAATGTCACCTAACAGGTGGGTTAAACAATAGGCATTTTTTTTTTTTTTTTTTTTTTTTTTTTTGGTTTTTTGAGACAGGGTTTCTCTGTGTAGTAGGCATTTCTTTCTCACAGCTCTGGAGGCTTGGAAGTTCGAGATCAAGGCGCTAGCAAATTCTGTGTCTGGCGAGGGCCACCTCCCTGCCTGTGGATGGTCGCCTGCCTTTGTAATTGGAGTTGAGATGGCCTTTCTTCCCTGAGCACAGAAAGCAAGCTCTGAGCTCCCCCCTCCCTGTTTTGTCTGTTGCTGCAGTTTTGATAGGAAAAGCTTATCTTGAACTCATCTAGCCAAAGATGACCTTGAACCTCAGACCCTCCTGCCCCCACCTCTCTCCCAGCTTGGTGCTGGCTGTCTGCTTTTTTTTTTCTTTTTTTGGTTTTTCGAGACAGGGTTTCTCTGTGTAGCTTTGCGCCTTTCCTGGAACTCACTTTGGAGACCAGGCTGGCCTCGAACTCACAGAGATCTGCCTGGCTCTGCCTCCCGAGTGCTGGGATTAAAGGTGTGCGCCACCACCGCCCGGCTGGCTGTCTGCTTTTTAATGCAATGCTTGGGACTCAACACAAGGCTTTACAGGGACCAGGCAAGCAGGCCACCAGCTGAGCCATGTCCCCTTCTTTTTCTCTTCTTACAAGGCTGCTGATCCCATGGGATCTCCACCCTCATTATCATTAAACCCTAATCACTCTCTAAGGTCCCCAGGTCCTGATGCCATGATGTTAGGGGGCAGAGTTTCAGCAAATGCCTTTTTTTTAAAAAGGGAAGTGGGTCCCCTGTCCTACCCAGGCTGGCCTTGAACACCTGGGGTCCAACCATCTCATCTCTTTAGCTATTCCTGCTCATACTGAGCTGGTTTATCAGTGTTAGCTCTTTTGCACATTTTTGTGGTAGATCTCCACCCTCCCCATTGGAAACAATAATCTTTTTAAATTGTTTTTATCGCTAATACACATTAACAGAACAAAATGTTGTTTTCATATAGCATGTTGTGATTTGAAAGAAAATGGCAGCCGGGCAGTGTTGGCACATGCCTGTAATCCCAGCACTCGGGAGGCAGAGGCAGGTGGATCTCTGTGAGTTCGAGGCCAGCCTGGTCTACAGAGTGAGTTACAAGACAAGCTCCAAAGCTACACAGAGAAAACCTGTCTCGAAAAACCAAAAAAAGAAAAAGAAAAAAGAAGTGTGTCACTGTGGAGGTGGGCTTTGAGGTCTCCTATGCTCAAGCTAAATTTAGTATGGTCCACAGATTGCTTTTGCTGCCTGTGGATCAAGATGTAGAACTCTCAGCTCCTTCTCCAACACCATGTCGGTCTACATGCCAACCACCATGATCACAATGGACTAAACCTCTGAACTATAAGCCAACCCCAGTTAAATTTTTTCCTTTATAAGAGTTGTCATGGTATCTCTTCAGAGCAGTAGAACTGCTCACTAAGTCAGAAGTTGGAACCAGGGACTGGAGTATTGCTGTGATAGGCCTGACCATGTTTTTGTTAGAGGAATATGGACTTAGGGACTATGGATTAGAAAAGCAGTTGAATGCTTTAAGTGGGGATTAATGGGCCATTCTAATAGGAACAGGGAAGACAGTGGTGCTGAATGTGATTTGAACTGTGGGGATCAAGAGGTTTCAGAGGAGAATGCTACTATGTTGCCTAGAGATCATTCTTGTGATATTTTTGTGAAGACTGTGGCTGCTTTTTGCTCTTGTCCAAAAAGTCTGCCTGACGCTAAAGTAAAGAGATTTGGATTAATTCCATTGGCAGAGGAAATCTCAAAACAGCCTAGTATAGGCTCTGTCGTGTGGTTATTAGTGTTGACTCTAATGAAGATTGATAATGAAAAGGAGCAAGCTGAGCAAGGAAAAATATTTGAGGAGAAAAGGAGCACCAGGAAGTTAAATGGAGCTAAATCCTGTGTTCAAGGAGATAAGCAGATTAAGAAAAGGAATAAAGGCAGTGATGATCTCAGGGCAAGATCCCACCCAGCTAAGTTTCCAACATGTGAAAAGAAATTAAAGGAAAGCTTAGAGCCAGGTGTGGTGGGGCATAACTTTAACCCTAGCTCTTGGAAGGCAGAGTCTGGCAGATCTCTGTGTTTGAGGCCAGCCTGGTCTACAGAGCAAGCTCCAGAACCGCCAAGCTTAGGCAGTGAAGGAAACCATTGAAAACAAAAAGCTGGTGAAGATATAATTGAAAGATCTGAGTTCAAAGCCAGCCTAGTCTACAGAGCAAGTTCCAGGACATCCAAGTTTAGGCAGTGAAGGAAAAATATGAAAAACAGAAAGCTGGTGAAGATGTAATTGAACAAAGGGGTCATGTCCCAGCCCCAGCAAGCAGCAGAATTTGACAGCTTCGGCCATGTGGTTCTGGCTTTAGAATCAAGCATAGAAGAAAGAGGTTATGAGATCTTCCTCTGCAACTAAGGAAAATCACTGAGGCCAGGCATGTGTCAGAAGTGTTCCAGAATGGAGGCCTAGAGAGGCCATTGCATGAAGCTGTGAAGGTGAAGCCTGGATTGCCTTGTAAACCCCAAAATATTGGAGTTGCCAGAACTCTGGGATATCTGCTGAGGAAAGCTGCTAATAGGGAGTAGAATCAGCCCAAGAGAAAGAAGTGTGTTAAGGTCAATAAAGCTGAAAGGAGTTGGAGATCTGAAGAATATTTTGACATCAGCCATGGAGATGCAAAGTTTGGAGTTTGCCCAACTGGTTTTCCATCTTGCTTTGATCCAGTATTTCCTCACTATTCCCTTTCCTCCATTTTGGAATGGTGATATATATCCTGTGCCATTATATATTAGAAGTATGTAGTTTTCTTTTTTATTTTGATTTTATAGGGGATTACAGTTAAGAAATTATATGAATCTCAAAGGAGACTTTGAACTTTAGACTTTTAAGTAAGTTTGAGACTGTTATAGACTATGGGAACTTTTGAAGTTGGACTGAATGCATTTTTTGCATTATGATTTGGCTAAAAGCCTATGGGGATGCAAAGAGTAGAATGTGGTAGTTTGAATGTAATTGGCCCCCATAAGCTCATTGGGAGTGGCACTATTAGGAGGTGAGGCTTTTTTGGAGTAGTTGTGGCCTTGTTGGTGGAAGTGTATCACTGTGTGCATGGGTTTTGAGGTCTCCTATGCTCAAGCTATGCTCATTGTAAACACAATTCACTTCCTGTTGCCTTCAAGTCAAGATGTAGAACTCTCAAGCACCTTCTCTAGCACCATATCTGTCTGCATGCCATCCACCTTGATAACGGACTAAACCTCTGAACTGTAAGCTAGCACCAATTAAATGTTTTCCTTTATAAGAATTGTCATGGTCATGGTATCTCTTCATAGCAGCAGAAAAGCTAACTAAGTCACCTGTCATGGGTCTGTGAGGCAAGGAGGCATATGATGTTATTGACGATTCATATAAAGCAAGCATCCTAGGACTGAGCGGAGCAAATGGAAGGAGGGTCAGGGTGGATGCAGAGGAAAAGTCATCAGCAAACCTTCCATTACCTTCTCTGCCCCTATCACTTTCCTCTCCCCTAATAATTCTACTTTCAAGCCATCTTTTTATCCCAAATAAGGGAAAAATGTATAACAATTGTCTTTTGGAGTCTGGCTTATTTTGCCCAGCATGGCATCTTTCTTCCGTCTATGTTCCTGCAAATGTTATGATTCCATTTGTCTATCTGCTTGTGTTTGGGGAGTTGTTGCTTGCTTGGGTTTTAAAAGCAGTGTTTCAGTCTGCAGCTTGTCAGAAACTTAATATGCAGCCCAGGCTAATCTTGAACTCATGACCTTCCTGTTTCAGTATGCTAAACACTGAGATTATAGGTGTGTTCCACCATGTTTGGTCTTGATTTTATTTTTTCTTTATAGCTAAATGATAGTGTGTGTGTGTGTGTGTGTGTGTGTGTGTGTGTGTGTGTGTGTGTGTGTACAAGTATGCATGCATATGCATGAGCCTACGGGTACCTGTGGGGGTCAACAACAGGGAGTCAGACACCCTGGAGACGGAGTTACACTGGGTTGTGAGCACCTAGTGTAGTGTTGGGAACTAAATGCGTGTGCGTGTGCATATGTCTGTGCATGTGTGTGTGTTAGATCTTTTAAGATGAGTACTTCTCTCCCAGTCGGCACTCTAATCAACCCACAAAATAGAAGTGCTCTCAAATGCTCAAGTGGAAAAGTCCCAGGTTCCACTCTTCGCAACTTTAGCCATCTGCTCCAATACTTTCACTCTGGTTTTACAGCTGAACACAATCTGAAAAATCAAGTGGTTCCTCCTCCCGGTTTCAGCCTGACAGAATGTTTGCATTGTTACAGGCATAATTCCTACCCTCCACCAACAATAATGATAGCATCCGAAAGTAAACCTAATCACCATTAAAAATTATTTCTCCGGGGCTGGGGGTATAGTGCTCAGTGGGGTGGGACTCACCTAGCACGTACCCAGTGTGAGCACCACAGATAGAAAGGAGTCGGGGGAGAGGAAGGGAGGGAGGAAGAAGGAAAGGGATGCATAAATATGTAAGGGAATAATTTCTCTTAAGGAAATAATCTTCAAAACAGGAGCTCAAAAGTTAAAGCCATTGTTCTGCTCCTTTGCACCTTAGCTGCTGGCTCCTTGCCACTTTAAAACGGAATTATGAACTAAAATGTAGGTATTTTAGGTTATCTCAATGCACACATGGCCGAAACCCTGACAGGTACCCAGACACTTCTAATTGACTAATCCATTCGTGGTTAATGCTAATTTGAATTTCAAAAATGTGAGTGATGGCTGAACTTGGAATATGTTTTTAAATCTTAATTGCTTAAATGCAAATTTGGAATGGGTTCACTGACAGTATTCATGAGCAATGGGTCTGAGTGCGGAGGCGCACATTGCCCTGAAGTCGGGCGTCTCAAATTAATACGATGTTGTGCTCAGGCAGCCAGCTTCCAGCTATTCCAGGCTCATGGGAACTGCCTTCCATCACCCTTAGCACAGCCCTCATAGTCATCAGTCTCTCTCAACTGAAAAGTATTCCCCGAAGCGAAAGTTGGATGATTTCCAGAAGACTACTGGATATTTTAATTCTGTGACAGAAAGTGAGCACTTGGGCATTTGATTCTTGTTTCCCTTTTTTCCTCCTTCCTTCCTTTCGACAGGTTCACTAGTCTACAGAGTATCTTGAATAAGTAGTTTAAGAAACTCAAACTTTTAAAAGCCGTTTGATATGGAAGAAATCTGATAGCACTTTTGAGTGTAACTTTGTAAATAGATAAGAAGAATGTTGTTGGCACAGCATTGCTTGAGATCCGAAGGAGACATTGGATAGGGCTCTCACTGAATTCTTATGGACATAATGGTGGATGCCAGCCTTAGGAAGCTGAATCTCCCTGAGCGGACATCAAAGTACCCAAAAGGTTATAGCCTTCCTTTGTCTCTTGCTGCTTCTGGTGTCTGCTGACATCCCTTGGCTTGTGGCTACATCACTCCAGTCTCTTTCTCTATGGTCACATCACACCCCACCCTTGTGTCTGTTAAATTTCTCTCCCTCTCTCTCAAGAGAACACGAATACATTTAGGGCTCTCCAATCGTTATGGTTTGAGTTTGGTGTGTAGATTTAGCTGTATCTGTTGCAGCCATCTTGTGCCATGATTCTCCCTGAGTGACCCTGGTCAGTTTCCCAGCATGCTAGAGACAAACAAAGCCACGTGGGAGAATATGCTTGAAGCCTTTAATATAACCCTAACATAAGCCAGGTACACTCTAACTTAGAAGAAATCACTTTTTTTTCATGACCACTTCATAACCACTCTACGTCTGACTCAAAGTGTGGATCCACTTGGTCAGGAGGTCCTCAGTATCTTCACTCTGGGTGACCCTGGCTCTGTCTTCTCTGCCTTTGGTCTTACAGAGTATAAGGGCCAGTGATTTTTTGAAAACTTATTTTTAGTTCTCAATTTTTTCAGTATAACATTTAAGATGATTATATATATATAATATTTATATATATTATATGTATATTAAAAACCAAAAACCAAATACTGGCTGCAATTGTGGAAACAGAGTCCACTGTACTCTTCTACTGATGGTGGAATGTGAATTTTTTGGCTGAAATACACATCCCTGAGCACCACAGCATCCCACCTCCTAAAACCGAAGAGGAAACACGATGCCACACAGTCAGGAAGGGGCTCTCTGTGCAGCACAGACTGACTAGAAAGCCGTGCAATTGTTCACATTCTGGGCCACAATCATTTTGTGCCTCAGGCAAATTGAAGACCCCTTTCCCTGTCCCCACAGACCCACTCAGAGACTGCCCTTGCCGTGACACCAAGGATCCGGCAGCAGCTCAGACAGATTAGGACACACGGCAATGTTACATCTTAGAAGTACTGTGGGCAGGGTCAGGAAAGAATAGGCCCTGGGATCTGGATGTATTGAGCAGTGGTTTCTATTCCCTACAATTGAGCTTAGGCTGTGAAAAGCTATACAATGAAATTCTATTCGGTTGTAAAGAAAAATGAAATCTGCAGGCACATGGATGGAACTAGAAAGCATTATACTGAGTGAGTTCTGAATTTTTAGATGTGAAGTAACTATAAAAGCCAGGAATGTAGAAAGAGACTATAGGTGAAGAAAAAGAGAAGAAGCTTTATTGAGGGGGATACGAGGCCACAGGTCCTGTGAAGGAGGAACTGGAGAAGGGGTGGGGCTTTAACTGAGGAGGGAGAGTACCTGCACTGGGTGACAATGCCCCCCTGCAAGAGCCATCGACTAACAAAACCTTCCCTTGGGTTGTTGGTCAGGGGTGTCTAAGTGACCCCCCGACAATATAGGCTATTGCCGGTGTCCTTGGTTGCCTCCCAGAACTTGAAGGTGAGACAATACACATTCCAGACACAGGACTTGGAGAGACTGAGCTGGAAGTAGCACTCATAATATACACAGGTCCTGCATGAGCTGCCAAGGAGCAAAGCAATCAGTAGTCCTACCCAGGTGTAAGGCCTGGGAGTCACGATGACCAGCCAGGACATCCCCAGTGCCACTGTCATTCGGGAGTGACCAGCAGTTGTCTAACCAAACTTGCACAGTGTCTGAAGGGCTCCTATGGGGGACGGTGCTGGGGGATGAGGAGAGAGGAGAGAGACAAGAGGGAGAGAGAGAGAGGGAGGAAGGAGAGAGAATAGATTAAGATGTAAGCAGAATCTAAAGCTAGCAAAATAAAATTAAAAGAAATCAAGTATAATATTTTAGAACTTTAATCTGCGCAAGAGGCACCAAAGATCAAAATTATACTACAGGACCAAACGGGTGGGTGGTGTGGTGGTCTAGGCAGGCAGTCCCCGAGAGGAAAAGATGAAAATGAGAAGGAATGAGACAGAAGGCCAGTCAAGGAGGAGAAGGCAAACCTGTTTCTGCTCCTAGAGAACAATGTGGCAGGATGAAGTACCCGCACCGGGCAGGGTCTATTTCAAGGAAATGAGACCCACACATCACTTAGGGGCATGTTTTTTTTTCCAACCGATCATGTGACTTCCTTCAAATCCCTTTGCACTTTCTTTGCATTGTGGCAACTGTCCTGCTCTGTCTGCAGTCCTGCTAAGGGCGCTGGAACTGCTTGTAGTGCCGAGGTCCTGTTTCAGACACACAGCCTTTTATTTGCCGTCATGTGACTTCAGAAGTCAACCTCTGAGCCTCCACTTTTATATCCACCTAAAGTGGTTTCTCATCTTAAAGGGTGACCAAAATTGGAACATAGATGGAAACTTCTGGAAAATGACCCCTGACTTCAGTCTTTATATCTCTACATGGCTCTCAAATATCTAAAGACAAAAAAAAAAAAGTCCATTTCCTTTATGTTTCTTCTAGCGCCTGGCATTTGCAGGCACTGAGGAAATATTTATCATCCACATCTAATCTAAAATAAAATATAGGCTGATAATCTAAATATACCCAGATATTTACCTGAGGGACAATGGGCTCCACACAGACTTGGAAGGGCAGAGGTGAGCAGACACACAATTCATTTATTATTGCTATTTGTTTTGATATCGATATATAAAAAAAGATAATGAATGCTGAGCCTTTTTTAGAACAGATGGTACATTTCAATGATTTCTTTCCATACTATATCACGGTGGAAACACTTTGTCTGTAACTTGCCATTTTAAATTGTAATCCAAAATGGTGATTCATACAGTATTTTTTCACAGAGAAGAAAATGATTCAAGATGACAGAAGACAATTCCAGCAATTAACCTAGATGCCCAAACCTATAGTCCCTAAGCATTTAAGATGACTATAACCAGTAGAATATGCAATAATTAGGATTCACAAACATGTTGATTCAGTAAGTTTAAAAGTTCCTAAATGCAAATCATGTTCTAAAAGTCGATGTTCCTCTAGGAGAAAACATAACTGTTCTTTCTGTCTATCTAACCTAGCCTGATCTGTGAGCCCCAGGTCCCCAAGAAAGACTATCTCCAAAAAGATAGTTCCTGAGAAGTGACACTGAGATTGAACTCTGGCCTACACACACACACACACACACACACACACACACACAATGTGTGCTTGTACACATGCACACACAGACCGATGTTATACAAATAAAGTGTTTCCTCAGATTTGTCTAGTAACACACTGTGGAATTGGGTAACAAAAGCCAGCCAGGGTGTTAACCGAAGTCCAAAGCTTTCCTTGAAGCTTGAGTCAGTCCCCCATTGTATAGAGACAGCGTTCTCCTCCATTCCCTAGAAAACAGATGTTAACACCCTAGATGTGACATTCCTTCAGGGACCCTATTCTCCACTGGCTTCATGGCAGTCCCCATACTGACCTGCTTGACTGAGAATCCTATGGCTTTAGAGATCAAGTCTGGGGGAAGTCTTTGACAAATAAAATCCTTGGGCTACCCTGCCCTTCTACCTCTTGGCTTGCTTTTTCTAAATTTGAATGTACTTCTTCCTTCTGCAGCGCTGGAGCTGGAATCACAGTGAGCCTGAATTGTGTAAAGGAGTTCTTTGGAAGCAGATAAGTAACCACGAATCTAGATAAACTTGAGCGTTTTGAGAGCTCTGGCCAAAACTGTAGAAAAATTCATTTTCTCATTTCTCTAGTTGTGCTGTCATTTCCTCTTAATGGAGGCGGGTATTCCTGCGAAGCCAGGCCCTACCACAGTGGCAGATTATGTACCCAGGCTATGTTGGTGCCTGAATTAGCAAGCAATCAGGTCTCCAGATAAAGGAAAACAAAGCCTACACAGGGCAAAGCAGAAATGAGAGACAGGGACTTCTCTCCAAAGGCCACTTCCCAGCTCCATGGCTAAGCCCCAGGGCTTCTTAACAACTTCAATTGGCCTGTTATTTGCAAACCAAATTCAACCTAGTTTAGTTCTAGACGACCTATGAGCCACAAACTGAGGTACCCAGAGATGTCTGGAAAAGGCAAGAAAATGGATCCTGCCCTAGAGCTTCCAGAGCAGGCAGCCAGACCAAGCCCTCATGAGGTATCAGCCTGGCGAGGTTCACTCTAGAGTTCTGTTCTGTAGACTAAGAAGATAAGGTAGACAGTGGGATTCCAGAGCTTGAGACAGTCTTCCCCACAGGGGCCGGGAGCCAAGGCCAGGGAGAGAGGGGGCTGTCCATGGGCACAGGAGACTTGCGATACTGTCCCCCACGGGGAAAGACAAGAAAATGCTTGATCTCCACTACTGCTCCTGCTCCATCTTGGACAGCGTTAACCTTGTCCCAAAAGAGGATAGGGAAGAGAGTTGGAAAAAGGACTCTTTGCAATATAGGAGAGGAAAGGCAGGACCTAAGAACATGCAGTTCAATACCTGAACACCTTCCAATGTCACCTGGTTAGACACATTTCATGGCTGTGACAAAAGGAAATGGCCCCATCTCAGCTACCCCTGTCTGTTCTTTCTTGGTGGCTACATCCTAAGTCAGTCACCCTCGGCCGGGTCACTTCCATAACATCAAGGCCTTTGACAGAAACACAGATGACACCCAGGTGCAAATGGCCTATGACAGGAACTTGTGCATAGACATTGTTCCTTACAGGCTTGGGGAGACTGAGCCCAGCCACCCACACAGATGACCTACTCAGCAACAAATCCCACTCTGTCTTTTGCACCTCTCTATCTTTGCCCACTACCCTAACCCTACCTCCATCTCACGATCTGAGTTCTGGAGACCCAAACTGAGGAAACTGTAAACTCACACACAAAATTTCTAAAACATTGTTGTCATTCTCACTAAGGGGAGGATGTCTTCCACATTTGTTATGCCCTAGTCATAAAGCAGAGGAATAGAGCAGAGTTACACTTCAAACAGCCTAGGAAAGGAAGAGGCAGTTTTCTTACAGTGTGAATCCCACTGAAGGAAAAAAGAATAAAAACAGGAAGAGGAGGGAGAGAGGAGAAAGATGGGAATATGGAGGGGAGGGAGGAGAGGGAAGGCTGGGGGGAAGGTTGAGGGGAGGAGGAGGAAGAGGAGGAGGAGGAGGAGGACCTGTTTGTGGTTTGGGAGTCCTTGGGTTCTGGGATCTTATCTGTGACTGTATCATCATGAATTCCTTCCATTGGTGAAGATCGTGCATAGTTTGCACATCACTGTAGAGCAGGGTGTTGAGTAAGGTGTTGCTTTATGATCCTGGTCCCCATGTGAAGCACCCAAGAAAGCTAGAAGTGGGGTACATGTCTGTAATCCCAGCACTCAAAGCTGAGGCAGAGGGATGGACAGACTCCAGACCACCCTGGACCTCATAGCAATTTGGGATCTGCTTGAGTTATATACAAATATCCTGTCTAAAAAGAAAGTGTGTGTGTGTGTGTGTGTGTGTGTATGTGTGTGTGTGTGTGTGTGTGTGTGTGAGAGAGAGAGAGAGAGAGAGAGAGAGAGAGAGAGAGAAGGAAGGGGAGAGAAAGCAAAGGAAAAGAATGAAAGCATCTTAGATGCTTTCTAAAATACAGATTTTGGGGATCTGGAAGAAGGGGAGAGAGAATGCCTCAGGTGATTCTGATCACATTTCAGTCTGGTAAGGACACAAAGGTTTGTACAAACTCTGGAGGCTGGTGATGCGCCGAGACTGTGAAATTAGGATCCTTGTGTGTTTGTGTGTTCCTGTGAATGCAGATGTGGAGGCCAAGATGGTGCTTGGCATCTTAAGTACCACCTGCCTTGTTGGTAGAGAAATGGTCTCTTACTGGGTCTGAGGCTCACCAACTGGGCTACTTTGGCTCAGCAAACCCCAGGGATCCACCCGTCTGGTCCCTGCATCGGGGCTCACAAGTATGTGCTACCAAGCTCAACTCTAATTGCGTAGGTTCTGGGGGAGGTGGTTCAACCCCAGCCCTAAGGCTTGTACAGCAGGCGCTTCACCAGCAGAGCCATCAGCTAGGATCTGACAGCCACACAGTGAAGATGAGGCACAGCAGCACCAGGAAGCCACTACCCAGGGCCACTGGGAGCCCTTGGATGCACCTTTCTCCATTACGGTTTGTGGTTTTAACAGGAAGGGCGGGAGCCGCTTTGACTATAAAGTGCTGCCCTGCCCTTGGCTGTCTTTTATGTAAATGTAACCTTGAGGTGAGAGAAGGGGAAAGACGGGATGATTAATGCATATAAGGCAAATGGCGGTCCTGGAGCTGCACGTAAGTACAAGGCTGTGATTGTCCTAACTTGATATCAGGACCAAGAAATAGGGAGGCCCCCGCAGCTCCTCTGCAGGGTTAGGAGGGCTCTCCTGAGGCGTGTTCTACACATCGAACAGCAGACACTAAACCAGCCGAGCCATTCTCTGAAGTCGTGTGTCTAGAAAGCAGGTGAGGGAAATGTCTTTTCTTGATGGTCGCCGTGACACACACCTCCAATCCTAGCACTTGGGAGGTGGAGGCAGCAGGATCAGGAGTTTCAAGGCTAGTCTTAAGTTTGAAGTGGCCTTTGCTACAGGAAATACTGGCTCAACAAAACGAAAACAGCTCTTCTCGCTCTCATGAAATTGCTAAATAAGATTTTGTACCCTTGCATCACAAATTGAGGAACACCCCCAAAACAAACAAACAATATATTCTTGAAAGGATTGGTAACAGTTCAGGACATCCCAGGACCAAACTCTCAGCAAAAGGAGATGTATTTGCCCTGGAGGGACAAAGGGCAGCGGATAAGAGACAAAGACAGGGGATAGAGGATGAGGGAGGAGGGGAAGGGAACAAGGGAGAGGGGTCAGCGGTATTTGTCCTGGAGGATAAAGGACCGCCTCTGGATAGAGAGGAGACAGATGTGGCACATTGGAAAATGACAGTTTATAAAGGTACAAGGGGAAGCCCTCTGTTAGGATGAGGTATTTAATTTTAATTGGGCACGTTAATTAGGACAGCCAAAGGGAACTTTTGATTGTTGGGCTTCAATACTTTGATAGCTGGACCTTGGTAGTCAGCCTCAGGAGGAAGAAGTGGCCAAAAAAGGGACTAGACCTTGGTGTCTAGCTTTAGGAATGTAATCTAACTGTTTTTAGCAGGCAGAGGGAATGGGGGGAGAAGGGCAAGTCCTGCCAGAGCCATGTTTGCCATGCTTGGGCTGGCTGGAGTCCCTTCTGTTGGTTAAATGGCATGCTGCTCATGGCTGGCCGCCACCTGCAGCGGCCATGCCGACAGAAGAGAGTGCTGGAGGAGAGTCACAAGCCATAGTTAGCTTTTTAGAGCTTTATTGGGAATGGGGGGAGAGAGAGAGGGAGAGAGAGAAAGAGGGAGAGAGAGAGGACAGACAGAAGGAAGGAGCAGAAAGGAAAGAGAGGGGGGCACACAGAGGGCCCACCTGCTTTTTAGGCTGGGACGCTGTTGCAGGCTGATGATGTAATTAAGGACCGAATCATTACACCTTCAATACTTTTTTTCCCTTTATTTTTTTTCTTTAGAAAGTAATTGGGCTAGAGAGATGGCTCAGCGATTAAGAGCACTGGGTTCTCTTCCAGAGGACCCAAGTTCAATTCCCAGCACCTGCATTCAGCTTACAACCATTTGTAATTCCAGTTCTGGGGATCCAGTGCCCTCTTTTGGCCTCCATGGGCACCAGGCATGCATGATACACAGACATACATGCAGACAAAACACCCATACATAATATAATTACGTTAAAAACTTTAAATCATGGCTCTAGATGTCCAAGAGCTGGCATATGCTTGGACTCTTGTTGGATCATGTGGTACAGCACTGACTGGCTAGAAAATACTGAATATTGAGATTGGGGCAAAACAGAAAGAAAAGCCCACAGCAGGCATGTAGGAAACACCACTAAGAATGCCACAGTCTGTCTGGCAACCCTCTGCTGAGACTCTGCAGAAGCAGGTGAGGAGAGTCTGCAATGTTATACCACTAATACAGGACATTCACTTTTGGAAAAAAAAAATGAAATTGTGTCAATTTTAGAAAAATGGATGGAACAGGAGATCATCATGTTAATTGAAACAAATTTTTCTTTCATTTTCTTTTTCTGTCTCTTTTTTCAGATGTTAGCCAGAACTTAAGTCTGCTTTCTCTGATATCCTAGGTTTCCTTACACTCCCCTCCCCTGCCACGTAGATGCTTGTCCACCCTGTGTCTGCTGCCCACCATGCTGGCTTAAATGGCATGGCTTTCCCCTCTCAACTCCATTCTCTTCCTCCGAGCAGCTGCTGAGATTTATAGCTTGTTTCTCTCTCTAACATCGGCTTTAGAAAATGCTAACTCCTGGTCTCACCTCTGGAATTCCTCTCTCAGGTACAGCTGAGGCACCAGGATTTTTTTCAGAACTTCCTGGGTGATTCTAACATAAAATTGGAAAGTTTTTGCACCCTGGTAAGCCTCTCCACTGACGCAGCAATCCAAATCAGACCAAATCAGATCAAATTAGAAAAAGCCCTGGTTTAATGGGTAAAGCATTTCTGGGTGATTCTCTGGTCCGCCAGAGAGGAGACAGGATGAAAGACAGAAAAACCACGTGTCCGTTTTCTGGGGTGCAGTTTAAATACCTAATGGGAGTGGTCTTGAGCATCTCTTGGGGAGGAGCGATGTTTGACCGGACTTTCTGAGGGGCAGGGTCTGGGCAGAGAGGTGGGGCTTCCACCAGAACATTCCAGACTCTCTGGGTCTATGGATGCCAGGGTGCCAGGGGCTGAGGTGGGGCTCCCACCAGAACAACAGTAGGGTTCAAACACAGCTATAGAATTGGGAACCTCTCTGTGAAAACAGAGAAAATTACTTTGTTTGGGTTTCTAGTGGGAGATCTGCTGCCAGGGCTCTGGCCAACCACAGAGCTCCTCTGAGGTGGATTTCTCAGAGATGAGGCTTAGTGTAGATTAGGTAACGGGAGCCCTGGAGCCCAGATCTGTACGCCCAGCATCCATGTTCATGGGCCTACCATGTCTCTAAGAAGTCACAATAGTAACAGTTATAATCATCTTTGTTTTCAGAAGATAAAACGATGTTCTCTAGAGAGTGTGCCATCTCAGTAAAAATGCCAGTGGCAAAGCTCTAAATCGTGAAGACTATAAATCTAGAGACAGCTGGAAATTTTATCTCCATGGTTTTTGAAAACTGCATAGCACTTGCAAAATCTGAAATGATTCCCAAGAAACACATCCTTTTAATTAGTTGAATTAAATCTAGCTGCTCATACCAATTACTTTAAAGAGGGAAAGGAAAACAGAAAGCATGTGTTGTCACCAAACCCCAGGTCATAAAGCCTAGCTCTGGGTCCAAATGCTTGCCTACGTTAAGTAAAAGTGACATACTATATAAATTAAAAAATGAATTTATTTACAGATTTGATCAAAACCAGGGAAAGAGGCATTCTCAGCCTGTCTCAGCCTCACCTGTAGCAGTGCTAACAACATACAGAAAAGAGGAAGCCAAAGCAGGAACCATGCATGTGTGAGGTTAGCTGTGTCCTGCACCCTAGCTGGGAGAAGATGGTCTTTCTCCTGGATCATGCCATTTCCATGTCTAGCATGGTATTTCTTGCAAAGACCCTAGCTCCCTGGGCTCCTCCTACAATAGGAAGAAATATTGAGCCAGACAGACATAGTGGTACATACCTTTGATCCCAGCACTTTGAGGGTGAGACAGAAAGATCAAGGCTAGCCTGGGCTACATCGTAAGTACCTGTTTCAAAATGATACCCCAAATTTCCCTGGCAGCACTGGCAGCAGGCTATGCAAGGCCTTTATTACCCTTTAAGAGACTTGTCTAGAGAGAGAGAAAAAGGACAAAGAAAATAAAGAAAAGGTAATTTGTAAGATAATTTCCTGTGCTTTATAATGTCTCTTATAGGTCACTTGATTGCTTCAGAAAACTAAGCCTTATTGTTAAAGTGTTCTGTTTTTGTTTTTTTTTTACAATGGTATAAACTTTTCTGTATTTGCCTTGTTTTATAATGACAAGTCTCCTGAGTGCTATGCCTTTTGATGTTTTTAAATAAACTTTCTCAAATCAGAGTCTGAACTGTGTCTTTTGGACTTAAAACTAACTTTAGGATATTCCAGAAAGTCCCTGAAACATCCAAACAGATCTGCAAAAGAGGGTCGTTAAACTAATTGGTCTCAGTGTGCTAAAATAATATGTGAGAAGCATTGTCAAGCAGGAAATATATTAACCATTGTAACACACTTGCATGTATCTGTTACTAAGCTGTGTTCTAAAAATCACACGAAGCTCCTAGACATCTGATACAGTCTCCATTCTCAGTGTGTGCAATTGTGTGAGCATTGTCATCAGATGCTTAATTGTGATCATTTAAAATCTCTGCACCCAACGACAGCTACTGCTTTACTTGGATGTTTTTAGAAGAGCTTTGTCAGGAAGGTTATCTTTCCAGTGTTCTCAGACTCAAAGGCATTCACAAGGGGGACTCTAACGGGACAGGGTGGTGATGAATGAAGATCACGCTGCTGG
This sequence comes from Peromyscus californicus insignis, assembly GCF_007827085.1. Classification (NCBI taxonomy): domain Eukaryota; kingdom Metazoa; phylum Chordata; class Mammalia; order Rodentia; family Cricetidae; genus Peromyscus; species Peromyscus californicus. The sequence goes on along the minus strand of NW_026294436.1, from coordinate 66,287,002 downwards.
ACCACGTGAGAACTTAGCAAAGTCTGATGAAGACTTAGATAGGTTTATAACCTGCTGACTGACGGGTCTCAGATGTGGGGCTCGAGAGAGACACTGAGGCGGGTTGTTGCAGGGTAAGAAATTTCTAGAAGAGTTATTAATGCCATGGACAGACAGACAGGTCGGCAGGCAGACAGACATCATGGCAGGGCTTCTGAGGAGAATTCAGACCTTAGTACCAGAGACAGCATGGTGGGGCCTCTGAAGAGGTATCAAGCCAACGTGGCAAAGACAAGGTCCCTTTGAGGAAGGGGGAAAGTTTCACAGCTAGAGCCTACAGCGAGGCGCTCTGATTCCCCAGCAGGTGGCAGGGAAGGGGTGTGTGTATTACCACCAGGAGCCCTTTGCCTGTATTAGTCAGGGTCTAAAAGGAACAGAACGTGTGTGTGTGTGTGTGTGTGTGTGTGTGTGTGTGTGTGTGTGTGTGTGTGTGTGTGTGTGTATACAAATAGATCTCACAAATACATGTATGGGATTTATTAGAATTGTTTATATGCTATGGTCCAGGTAGTTCAACAATTGCTGTGCCCAGTTCTTGACACCAGACACTGGCCAATTATGTTGGGAGCACAGAGGTCCTTGCACTCACAGATAAGCACTAGAGAAACCAGGAATGCTGAACATGCAGGGCTGTCTCTTCAGAGATGTATAACCTGTTTTCCACCCAGAAGGCTGGAAACAGAGATGGTTAATAGCCTGGGTGACCTCTACGCTATCTGTATGGCCCCACTAGATTGTCCCTTAGGCCCTTAAGATAACACATGCAGCCTATCTCTAGAACCCATCTTCACGGAAGAAGTGGCACAGACTTTCAGAAGAGTTTCCACGTAATTATGCTTTACTGTGCACAAAGGATTATGTTACACTGGGAAACTTTTTTTCCCCCAAATTGTACTATAATTAAACGAGCCTAAAAATAAACTCCCATGTCAGATTCTAGAAGTTTGAACCAACACAGGCTACTGAGGCTTGTTGAACTGCCCTTCCTTCTTATCTCAGGAGGACTGTTACTCTGCTGGCTTTGATGTTTGCAGAGATCCTCATACAACTAGATTGACTCATGTTTCGGATAGTTTAGAATGTTAGGTCTCTCCCCTGGCCAGAGAAATAGCTTTCTTTAATGGGCCTCCACAGAGCTCCCATCAAGGCTACTGTAACACCATGTGACTAATTCCCTACTGCTTGTTCCTAGTTATTATTAGAATCCACACCAGACTGCTACTGACAATACGTGCAGTAGTCTCCCCCTACCACTTTCACGGATGCTGACAGGCACCATATTGAACACTGTGGATCTCTAGCTAGTAGACTTCCAGGTGAGATGATTTCTGACTTGGGAAATTGCCTTTACAGGCTTGGTCCTGTAGCATGAATCTTAACAGGTCTTATTAATAAAATCAAACCTGAGGCCAGTTATTGGGGTGAATGCTGGAAGATCAGAGAAGCAGAACAAGCCACAGCCAACCTCACCTGGCCAATTTCTCAGCTGATCCTGTTTCCTCAGACTGGAAGCCTCTGTATCCTTATCCAAATGGATCTCAGCTGAACTGCTTCTCGAAAGCCTGAAAGCTTAAGCGGGCTCTAGTTCCTTGTCCTCATGCCTTAAATACCTTTCTGCTTTCTGCCATCACTTCCTGGGATTAAAGCAGTGAGTAACCTTGCCTAGCTGTTTCCAGTGAGGCCTTAAACTCACAGAGATCCAGACAGATCTCTGCCTCTGGAATGCTAGGATTAAAGGCATGTGTGCCACCATTTTCTGGCCTCTATATCTAGTGGCTGTTCTGTTTTCTGACCCCAGATAAGTTTATTAGGGTGCACAATATTTTGGGGAACACAATATCACCACATGGTCCCTATAGGGGCTCTTCTTGGTTGTCAACTTGACTGCATCTGGAATCAAACCCAAGCAGCTGGGATTAGAACCCACTTCTTCTGGATTCCCACATAGACTAAAGACCAGCAACTCTCCAGGAATCCTCCCAGACCCCAGCACGGGACTGGCCAGGGAATCACCCCTCAGGAGGGTGGTTTTATGAAGCCATGCTAAAGAGATGGGAGGAATAATTATCCTTTTAATGAGATAAGGCACTTTCCCTTCCCAGAATTCCTACCCTCTCTGGTGCAGTGATACACAGAGCGGCAGCCATGCAGCTTCCTAAACATGCTTTTCTGAATTACTCAGAAAAGTGTGGTTTTTTTCGTTTCTCCTTTGTGACTCTTTTCTAAGCATGCTTTCTGTAAGGATTCTGTCCTTAATTACGTCACCAGCCTGCTATGGCGTCACAGCCTAAAAAGCAGGTGTGCTCTCTCTGTGTTCTCTCTTTCCGTATCGCCTCTCCTTCCGTATTCTTCCTCCTCCACATGGTCTGTCTGTCTGTCTGTCTGTCTGTCTCTCTCTCTCTCTCTCTCTCTCTCTCTCTCTCTCCCTCCCTTTCTCTCTCAATAAAGCTCTAGAAAGGTAACCATGGCTCGTGACTCTTCCGTCACCGATACATCCAGCACTCTCCTCCATAGGCATGGCCGCTGCCCACGGCAGCCAACCACGAGCTTGGAGCTTCTCTTTCTCCAAAGCACTCCTCGCACCATGTGGCTGCCTGTCCCGCCTCTGACCTCCACGGCATGGCTTTCTCTCTTCTCTGTCTCCCTTCTCCAGGCAGCTGCTGAGATTTATAGAAGGTTTTCATATTATGGCAATATAATTATTTGCATGTCATCCATAAAAACTCGTTCTCTATAAAAGGGCACAGCTAGAATGCTGGATATATACCCAAGGCTTTTAATGAAATTCATTTCTTTACTTTTTTTGTAAAATTCATTTACTTTACTTTTTTTTTGTTGTCTGATTTTTTTTGTTATGTCTGGTCACATAGCCTAGGGGGTCCTTGCACTCACCATCCTCCCGACTCTGCCTCCAAAGTGCCAGGTGGAATATTTTAATGGATAGTTTTAAGGAATTATTGAAACATAAAACCTCCTTAGAAAGACTGGCCTGGAACCTTGAATACATGGCTCCATTATACCCTTCTCTTGCTTACAGTAGATTTTTTTAAAAGTCAATTCCTGCAAAGTCCAGGAATATTGGTGAAATGGCTACCCACTACACAGGAACTTAAGACATTTGGTCCTCTATGACACATCTAGAATCGTGAAGGGTTTTCTTAAAACTCAAGTTTCCTTAGAAATGTTTCCATCTGCTTTTAATGAATTATGAGCCATCATTTATTCATAACCCATTTACAGCTGCCTTTATGGGGCATGAAATGAAGAATTTGCCAAAGTAATTAACATTTTCATAGACTTAGAACAAATACTTCCAGCTTGTTCCTTTATAAATGGCCAATGGACAGGGTCCCATTGTCTTGTTCTATCTGCCCAAGTCTCTGCTCTTGCTGTGGATTCTGTTCAGATCTGTTTTTCTAGCCCACACTAGAAACCAGACTGACCCACCCAGAAAGCTGATGTCTCCCTGTAACGGGTGGGGAATCTTTGACCACAAACTGTCTCTGCAATGAACGGACACCTTTAGATGACCAGAGCCTGGACTGCAGTCATTATCTGCCTTCCACGGGGTTACAGCAGCCCAGGCAAGGGGTTACAGTTAGGCATGCAATCCAGCAACCCAGGCAAGGGGTTACAGCCAGGCAAATAATCCAGCAACCCAGGCAAGGCAGCAGGAGGACAACCATCCATTTATCCAGCTTATTCCCAGTTATTTAACTCCCAGTTATTCAGCCTGGGGAAGGTGTTAATGATATACAGAGAGAGGGAGGGAGGGAGGGAGGGAGGGAAGGAGGGAGGGACACAGGGAGTGGGGGGGATGTGTGCACTATCTCTGGGTGGGAGGAGAGAGCAAAGGGGGAGGAGTTTTTTCTTAAAGGGGACTTTACATAAGATGATGTCAGGATGCCAGGCAGGTCCCCAAGGAGCAGGTCCCTAAGGGGTGGTTCAGAATACTAACAGAAGGGGATGTTTGCTACTCACTGTGAAAGAAAAATCACTATAAAAGGAAAAATAAGCACTAACTTTGACTTGGTTCACTATTTATATTTAGTGTCGGTAAATACATCACTGTACACATACGGCAACACACAGATCACTCACTGGTCACTTGGATCATTTTGTTTGTTATTGTGTTCCAATGAGGGTCTATCTATGCTGCTGGCCTTGAACTCTTAGACTCAAGTCATTCTCCTGACTGTCTCCCAAGCAGCTGGAAGACAATCCAGTAAGTGTATTACCCATCTTGCTCATTGTATCATTTCTAATATAAACTAAACAGTGTGGAAGTTGCCCCCAGTTACTCAATTTGTACTTTAAATTTTGCTGAATATTGTCATGTTAAAAACCTCAAATCCCGCCGGGCGGTGGTGGCACACGCCTTTAATCCCAGCACTCGGGAGGCAGAGCCAGGCGGATCTCTGTGAGTTCGAGGCCAGCCTGGTCTCCAAAGCGAGTTCCAGGAAAGGCGCAAAGCTACACAGAGAAACCCTGTCTCGAAAAACCAAAAAAAAAAAAAAAAAAACAAAAAAAAAACCAAAAAACCTCAAATCCAGGTGGGCAGTGGTGGCACACTCCTTTAATCCCAGCACTCAGGAGGCAGAGGCAGGCGGATCTATGTGAGTTTAAGGCCAGTCTGGTCTGCAAAGCAAGTTCCAGGACAGCCAGACCGTTACACAGAGAAACCCTGTCTTGAAAAACCATACCAAACCAAACCAAACAAACAAAACACCCTCAAATCCTCCAAATGACAGCCATGCATGCCGTTTTAAAGCAAAACTTTTAATTTACTTGTTGAAACTTGTATACATGTACACAATGTATTCAGCACTGGGGATGGGACTCAAGCCCCACACTCCACCACTACGGCAATCAATGTGGCTGCTGTGCAAAAAACTAGAACTAGATCTCCCATAGGAACCAGCCATACTGCTCTGAGTATATACCCAAAAGACTACTTCCTGCTAGAGACACCTGCTCACCTGTATTCATAGCTGCTCTATTCACAATAGATAGGATGTGGAAACAGCCTAGATGTTCACCAACTGATAAATGAATACTGAAAATGTGATATATTTACACAGTGGAATAGTATTCGGCCATTAAGAAGTTTGGAACACCCAATCCTAAATGGACTGTTTTCATCAAATCTTTCCTTTCAGGGCTCAGGGAACCCCTCAGAAGAGGCAGTGAAAAGTATCTAAGAGCCAGTGAAGACATCAAGAAACAAGCCTTCTAGACACAACAGGATGGCTGGACTGATGCACACAGAACTCACAGGGGCTGTGGCAGCGTGCACAGGGCCTACACAGGTCTAAGCCAGATGAGGTTCTAGTACAGAGGAGGAAAGTGGACACAAGACCCCACCCCTAGCCCAGAAGCTGTCTCCAATTGACAACTGCTTGAAAAGGAAAAGTTAATCTTCTCCAACAGTCTCACCGGGTATGCAAACCACTCTTAAGATAGGCCCCATGTCCAGCAGTAGATGGCCAACACAAAATGAACTCAATGGTATTTTTGGAGGTCTTTGTGTGTGTCGGGGGGACCACACTGTGACAGTCATGTGCTGAGTAACACTTGGGTACTGGCCTCCCTGGGTGGTTTGGAGCAAGGGAATCTGTGTGAAACGGCAGTGTTGGCTGATGTGGCTCCAGCACTCTGAGCATTGTGGAACACAGGCAGAAACCTTTTCTGATGTCCACAGGAGTTCATAGGCAAGGTGTGAACTTTAATTCAGAATTTTAGTTATCAACCAAAGGGATAAAAGTATTATTCATGGAGGAAAATCCCATTATTTCTTGGATTTTTCTCTTTCCTAGGGATTTTGTTCTTCTAGTTATTTTGAGGAAGGGTCTTGCTACATGACCCAGGCTAGCCTCAAACTCATGGTCCTCCTGCCTATGCCTCTTGAGTGCTGGTATTACAGGCATGTCAACCATGTCTGGCTATTGTACAGATTTTTAAAAACATTTTGACAGTTTTACCAAGTGAACTACATAACCTTGATTGCCGTGTTGGCAGTCTCCTAAGGCCAAGGCCACATAGTTTAGATTTAATTATGACAGCATTTTACTCTGTGGGGCCTTTTAATCAGCTTTAGCTGTGGTAACTGACCATCCTCAAATTCCAGTGGAGTTCAACCTCAGACACTTCTCTTTCCCATGTAACCCACGGTCAATAATAGATTGGCTGTACCTGTGCTTTGCTGGGCTCTGCTGACCTTGGCTATCAGCTGATTGGTTGGGCTAACCTGGACTTGGTTTGGCTCTGTGTATCTTTTCATCCATCTCCTAGGGCGAAGAAGCAGCCACGGTCTGAGACATGGTATTGCCCTAATGGTGAACAAAACCTCAACAGAAGAACCATTCAAATACATGGGAATCTATTGCTCAAGTACAGAGGACAATCCACGGGCATTCAGCATGTAGTTCTATAGTGCATTCAGCATGTAGTTCTACAGTGCATTCAGCATGTAGTTCAGCAAGAAATCTGGGAGTCGGTAACTGCCAACCCATCAATAATGCAAGCATCCTCAAGAACCAATGAAGGGATATGGATTACTATATTGTACTAGCAGAAAAGTCTAGAAACAAATCTAAGTGTTCAGCAGGTGAAGTGGGTAAACAAAATATGGTAGAGCCATACAATGAACTATGATCAGTAGCTATAAAGGGAATGGGCTTCATTCATGTTCGTCTAACTGGGCTACCACAGGTTCACTGTTAAGTGAAGAAATCAAGTTGCTTATTTTATTGGTTACTGTAACATTTCAGTAACCAATAAATGGGGAGGAAAGAACAGGAGGGGGTAGGGGGAGAAAGGGAGGAAGGGAGGAAAACAGAGAGAGGAAGGGGACTAAATCAACTTCTCAAAGTATTTTTGTTTTGTTTTGAGATAGTCTCACTGTATAGCCCATCCTAGCCTAGAATTGTCTATCTTCCTGCCTCAGCTTTCTGAGTGCTAGGATTACAGGCACAGGCTACCATGCCTGGCTTACAATGTCATCTTTAAAAGATTCTTTAGCCAACATGCAAAGTCCCCTGGGCAGAAATAAATGAACCCCTCTTAATGCTACCTCTTTAGGACCCCAAAGTGCCTCACAGGTGAGCAGATATTAGAGATTTAGCCCAAGAAAGATGGCCTTGCTGGGTCACAGACAGCCAGTCTCTAGCTGCATTCTCCTTTCCCTTTCTTTTTAAACTTGACTTTCACATCAGCAGTTAGTGGATGTCATCCTTCTGAAGGGAGTTCTGGACTTCCCCAGTTCCCAAAGCTACTGCAGTGTCAAGCCATCCATTCAGGGATGCAGAGGCCCAAGAGCCAGGCATCCTTAAACCATGCACCTCTGGGGCTGAGAGTCCATTTTCTACATGGGCTTTAACAGCCGAGGTTCCCTGCAGCATACAACCAAGTACTCATAGAGAGCAAGAAACGACAAACTTGGGATTCATCAGCCGGATCCTCCCAGACGTATAAGGGCTTAAAAGGGATAAATGGTTACGGGATCACTGAACTATTTGAGCGATATTACCAAGGAGTCCCTCAACCCTAAGTCACAGCACACGAGAAGTTATAGCAAAGCCAGAGTTGATTTGCTTATATGAGGATGATGACATTTGTTCAGGGGACTGGTCTGCCAGGGGCATCATCACTGTGGCCACAAATGTCCCAGGGTCACTCAACTGGAGGCAGCTCTCAAGGACAACAGAAGTGCAAATGAGAAACCTTGAAGTCACTCTCTGGAAATGAGCCTCCCACCACGTCCTAAGGGTAAACACGACATGGCTGGCAAATGGACCAGGAAGCCCCAAGAAAAAGAAGCTGGGGCGGCTGATCTGCCATCTGCTAGAGTCTGGAGTCCCCTCATTTGTCAGCCTGGTTCTCCGACTGTCCCCTCATTGCTGCTCTGGCAGCTGACTATGCTGCCCCTCCTCACACAGTCTCTCTGATCCAGCTGTCCTGTTTCTGTCCCTCAGATATACTGGAAAAGCAGTGCCTTCTGGGAATTGAATTCCCATGTCCATCCTCAGAGCTGCTGCAGAGATGGGATGGATGGGGGAGGTTTCCAATGCATAAGTAAAATCACTAAGGTTTCTGGCCTTGAATGTCACCTGGAAGGCCTTCCCCATTACTAACCCCCGTTCTCCTATAGTAGTACAGTGGTCCAGGAGAAAAGCAAGAAAAGCAAGCTCGATTTAGCCTTTTGATCCACCTCCAACAGCAGTGACCCTAAGGACATCCCGAGCCTGACAGCTGAGGTCACTCTTCTAAGGAAGGAGAAGGTAAATGTCAGCTTTAGAGAAAGCAGTGTGTCAGGTGTGGAGAGCCTTCATCAGCACTGGGTTCATCCTCTGGCCACAGATAGACTGAGCTCCTTCCTTAGTCATTGGGAGAAATCAAGGGGCTTCTACAGTTATCCACTGCAATCAAATCCACGGCTACTTTGGTTTTTGTCTTCAAAGAAGAACCACATGTGTTTACTCCTGCTGTAATAAAGAGCTCCCCTTCCCAAAGGCAAAAGCAGAGTTGCTGGACAGGGTAGCCATGCAGAGGTGAGGCAGTGGGGAGGCATAATGCGGAGACAGTAGGAGCGAAGGCTTGGCTCTGGTTTGTTTTCTCTAAGTGCCCTGCTGAGATATGCTAGCCATCAGGGTGGCACTGGAGAGGTGGAACTCCAGCTCTGGGAGAGTAGTAAGAGGGATTAATGCCTGTGGTGGTCAGCTTCCTGTTACTGCAACAAGTGCTTGAGAGGAGCCACTGATTCTTAAGCAGCAAAGGTCTGTTTGGACTCCTAGTCCATGATCACTTGACTCCATTATTTTGGGGCCTAGGGTGGGATAACACACCATGCTGGGAACATGTCCTGTGTTAAACTGTTCACCCCATGACAGGGAGGAAGTAAAAACAGAAGAGGCAGGACTATGGTCTCAAAGTCCCCTTCAAAGACATGGCCCTGATGACCTAACTTCCTCCCATTAGGCTCCACCTCCTCAAGCATCTGCTGTCTTCAATAGCATCACAGCTGATGACCAAAGCTTAACCACATGAGTCATTGAGACATTTAAGATATAAACAACAGAAATGTTCTCCTCTTAGGAGTGGATTTGCTCCTGTGAGCATGAGGGGGGATGATGCTTCATGTCTGACTTGCCTCACATGTGCTGACGGGCCTTTCTACCGTCCGCCATGTTGAAACAGCCTGAGGCCCTTGTCAGTGCTATGTGCTTAGACATCCTGACCTCCTGGATGTCTTTATAGCAAAACAAACCCCTGTTCTTTATAAATCCCTCAGTTTCAGGTAATCTCTTACAGCACTAGAAAATGGACTGAGACAACAGGTTAAGGGAAAAGTCACAGGGAATTCTCTGATATGCCTTGTGTTCACTTCCACCTCAGCTTCCAAACATCAGCCATTTTCAAAACTACCTTTCAAAACTTTGGTTTCTGGGGCTGTTTATCAGTTGCCACAGATCCTCGATAATCAGAAGAGCAGTTTCCCTTTGAGTTATAATAACAAATTCAGGAGAGTGAAAACATTTTTTTGTTGTTGTTTTAGAAACATAAAATCCACCCCACCCCCTATAAACTAACATGTGACCATGCACCTCTCTGGGTGTCTCTGACAATGTCATTTGTTACCTGTCAGCTGCATGTGACAACTTTCAGGTCATGGGTGTGGACTGAAGAAGCTGTCTGTGAAGACCACGGTTCTATACTTAAATGCCCACAAAGCAGCTGTCATCGCTGAACAGTGTGTGATTCTTGGTGGCATTTGGTGAGTGACAACAAAAGAAGTTGGGACTGGATGTACTACTGATGTCATGGGGATAATTATACCACCGAACAGCTGCCGGAATTTATTTTTAACATAAATCTCAATGATATACATATAAAAATGAAGGATTTTGTAAACCTGCAAGAAAGAGAAAGAAAAGACACATGTTTAAGTGACTTGTGTAAGCTGAAAGTTTACACCTTGAAGGTCACTGGTAGCCACTGTCCACATCCTCTCACCTGCTAATCCCCAACTCCCTGGAAAGCTGGAAGCTCTACCTTGCTCTCCTTCCTCGTTCTTTACCTCCTGTCTCTTTTCTAACATATTCTTTCCCCTGGTTCTCCTCTTTATCTCTTACCTCTTGTCCTCAGACAAGGTGAGGGGATGCTTAGGAAAGCAGACTCAGTCAGACACACTTGATCTGAGTCTCAGCCTGATGGCTCTGTGAGGAACATTGGGAATATCACACCATCCTTAAATACCAATGTTCCAGTCCAAACAGCCAAAACAGCAACTGCACTAGTAAAGTAAAACCCTACTCACCGAGTGCAGTAGAAACTACTCACCCAGTGCAGCAGAAACCCTAACACCTAGGGCAGGAGAAACCCTACTCACCCAGTGTAGTAGAGACCCTGCTCACCCAGTGTAGTAGAGACCCTACTCACCTAGGGCAGTAGAAACCCTACTCACCTAGGGCAGTAGAAACCCTACACACCTAGGGCAGTAGAAACCCTACTCATCCAGTGCAGTAGAAACCCTACTCACCTAGGGCAGTAGAAACCCTACTCATCCAGTGCAGTAGAAACCCTACTCACCTAGGGCAGCAGAAACCCTACTCATCCAGTGCAGTAGAAACCCTTCTCACCCAGTGCAGTAGAAACCCTACTCCCCTAGAGCAGTAGAAACCCTACTCACCCAGGGCAGTAGAAACCCTACTCACCTAGTGCAGTAGAAACCCTAGTCACCCAGTGCAGTAGAAACCCTACTCACCTAGGGCAGTAGAAACCCTACTCATCCAGTGCAGTAGAAACCCTACTCACCTAGGGCAGTAGAAACCCTACTCACCTAGGGCAGTAGAAACCCTGCTCACCCAGGGCAGTAGAAACCCTACTCATCCAGGGCCACTCTTTGTACAGTGCCAGAGGACCCTATTTCACCCACATGAAAGTCATCAACCCTAGAGTTCCTTTAATTCTGTAGTCCTCTCTGGCACTCTCACTGCTGTAAGGTAGATGAGGTGAGACACGGCTTCATTTCATTTGCCAAGCACTTAACACTGTCTAGAGGAAACAGCCAATGAATTCAGCAAGCAGTAGCCTATTATTACACATAGAAGTCCTTTGCATCTTTCTGATCCTTCTTATACAGCATGGCTTTTACACTCAAAGTCACACAGCTACTCCAGGAGGGTATATATTACTGAGCCATGGATATGTATTACTGAGCAAAGGGCTCTCCCAACCCCCGCTAGTGTGTTGTCCAGATAACCTGGGAGGGGGTGGATTCCTGGGGTCGTTTTCACTCAGTCTGCTCTCCTAGTTACACTTTTATTGCGGTGATAAAACACCCACCCTGGAGAAAAGCAACTTCAGGGAGAAAGGAGTTTTTATTTCAGCTTATAATTCTACAGTCCATTGTTGTGGGAAAATCAAGGCAGGGACTTCAAAACAGCTCATTGCTTCACACCCACAGTCTAGAGCAGAGAGACACGAATGTATGCATGGCCACTTGCTTGCTTATGTTTAGCTCAATGTCTCCACCATTAAATGGCTCAGGACCTCCTGCCTAAGGGAATAATGGCACAAACAGTGGACTGAGTCTTCCTACATCAATGAATCTAAGACAATCCCCCACAGACTTTCTTACAGGCCAAACCAATGCAGACAAGCCCCACTGAGACTCTCTTCTCAGGTGATTTTTGACTATGTCAAGTTCAAAATAAAAGTTAACCATCTAATCTGCCTCTTGTATCACACCTACGTAAGGATTCCTTGGTGTTGCTATTTTATTCATCTAGAAGTCCACTTAAGAATACTGATGCCGGGCGGTGGTGGCACATGCCTTTAATCCCATCACTCAGGAGGCAGAGCCAGGCAGATCTTTGTGAGTTCGAGGCCAGCCTGGTGTACAGAGTGAGTTCCAGGACAGCCAGGACTGTTTCACAGAGAAACTCTGTCTTGAAAATGAAACAAAACAAAAATACTGACATCCAGGTGGAACATGCCTTTAAGCCCAGCACTAGAGAGGCAGAGGCAGGTGGATTTCTGTGGACTCTGTGTATTTGAGGTTATCCTGGTCTACATAATGAGACACCCCATCTAAAAAGATAATAATCCCAATTATCTACCTTGCCTATCAAAACATATAATCCTCCTCAAAAAACCCACAGTGAGTCACATGTCTACATGTAACTCTCCCCCACCCCAGAGCACAAGTTCCTCTAATCCAGGGATTATATCACTGTCCTCTGAACTGACCCTTGTCCTGTGTAGGAGCAGCTCTTACAGGGTGCTAATAACTTACTGCTCAGCCACTGTAGTACCCTTGGTGCTTATCTTAAATCCAGCATTTTCCTGCATTTTCTCAACTCTTCAAAGGTACCCCATTGATAACAGCCTCCAAGGTAGCCCACTGATAACATTGATAAGGAAGTCAAGGTCAGGGAAGCTAAGTGTCATGCACATAAGGACACAGAGTGGGAACGACAGGCTGGGTTTGAGTTGAGCCCTCTGCACCCCAAACCCTTCTTAGCAATAATAGTCTTGCCAGAGTGCAAGTTGATAGCAAATGTCAATGACTAAGTGTGTATTTAATCTTGGCGTTTTCAAGCAGGAGTATGTGCACAGCCTTGATACAGGAAGGCTTGTTTTGTAATAGAGTCATGCTAACATGGTTTTCCAAAAATAAAAGCAACTGCTAGCCTCAGGGCAAAACTCATGGCCATGAGCTGTACATCTGTCACTACCCCTGCTGGTCAGCTTTTCTGTCACCGTCACAAAATATCTGAAACAGTCAACTGTAAAGAGAGGGAGAAGTTCATTTGGGTTCACAGTTTTGGTCAGCTTGTGTGCTGCCTTTGGGCTGTGGCGAGGCAGCACATCACGGTGAGAGCGCCTGGTAGAGGAAGACAACGTTCACCTCACAGTGCCTGGAAGCCAGGGACGAGGGGGAGAGGCCCACTTTCTCAGCCAGGGGCCATGGCCATGACATAGCACCTAGCTTCCTCCCACTAGCACCCCCTCTTAAAGATCCCACCACTCCCCAATAGTGTCATCCTGGGAGTCAAGTGTGCAACACATGGGCTTTGGAGGCTGCTGTGGGATAGTTTGATCACATTCCAATACTCCTGAGACTGTCAATAAGGTTTACCTTGAATCCGAGAGCAGAGTTAGCTACTAGCTGACCAGAGGTAGCCATAGAGGTTTTGGAGGACCCAGGACAGAGAGATACAGGAAGTAGCAGGGAGGGGCTTAGAAGGATTTGCAGCCCTTTTGGATCGAGGAAGCAGAGAGAGAGGAGGTTACCGGTTGCTTCTCCGTGACTTCTCTGATCAATCAGGTTTTTAACCACGATACCTGACTCCCAAGTTTTATTTAATAATAGAACGATATAAGTAATTGCTTCATCTGGTATCCAACTCGGGGCATGAGATCACAAGGCAGCCGCTTGCTGGTGGCTTTGCAGCTGCCTGAGTTGCCACTTGCCGCCAGCTCTGTCATTCAGGTGGCTGACGCCCTCCTTCCCACCACTTGGGTTTCTCCTGCATGCTCTCCGGTGCCTGCTTTTCAGGTGGCTCTTACTGCTGCCGCCACTGCTGCACACCCTCAGCCCCCAGCTACACGAGAGCAGCTGCAGCTGCCCTAGGCCTGGCTGTGCACTACCTGTGTTCTACACCCAGCCATGAGGCGCAGTAACAGTCAGTCTCAGCCCTGGACCCCCGACCCCCACAGCAGAGCACCACTGCTGCAGCTGACCACCCTCACACAGCCCATCCTTCAATCTCATTGTCAGCAGATATGGTGAGACACCTGGGAATTTTTAAAGAGGAAAATTAGTTGTTGTTTTTTTAAATATCTTTCCCATATTAAGAATGGGAAACAGTATTATGATGCAAGGAGTTAGGACTCTGTATGGTTCCACAATGGATGGTTTGAAAATGGAAAAATTAAATGAAGGGATAAACAACTTAGCTAGGATTGACATAATGTCAATTATACTATCAGTTTAGTATTTTATGTTTTATCCTTTAAAAAGTGGTTTGATATCTGTGCCCAATATGAAAAATTGACCAATAAGATATAAGCCTTTAAAAGACCTACTAATGAAACTATGAAAAATATTCACACACAGCCAGAGGAATTTAGGACAGAACCTACTGCTCCATGGCGTTATGAAACTGAAGAGGAGTGGTCCAAGGTTATTAGAAAACCAACCTTAATTTATCTAGTTACCATACAAGATGTGGACACTCCCAAGACTATCAGAAGTTAACTGGTATCCTGTATAATGTTATATTTGAAGAGATTTAAGGAAACAGTTTCATACAGTATGCATTCACCTGCATTTATGAAGCAGATGTTAAATTCATGGGCAACTTGGAACAGAATTACTCCACAAGGCTGGAAGGATTTAACTATAGCAACATTGGAAGATGGTCCTCAGTTACAATGGAAAACACAGTGGAGAGAGGAAGCTAGGATCTGAGAACAATGAAGTAGGGCTAGAGGTATTGAAATTCCCAGTGGAGGCCAATATGCTGATTTGCAGATCGTTTAGATTTGATGATCACACCTTGGCCCTATGCCATACTGCAGCTTTGAATGCTTGGGATAGGGTGGAAGAATTAGGAAAGAGGACTGAGTCATTAAAATTATACAAGGCTGATTTTTTTTACAAAGATTGACTTCAGCTGTAAATAGAATATCAGATCCAGAAGTTAGACAAATATTAATTGAATCTTTGGCTTTTGAAAATGCTAATTCAGAATGCAAAAGGATGATTAGGCCTTTAAAGACAAGATCAGCACCCATAGATGAATGGAATTAAAATACAGCTGATATTGGATCTCACACTTATGATGATACTTGGATAGGAGAAGTGACTTCTAAAAATTTTAAGAAAAATAAAAAAGTCAGATGTTTTTATTGTGGTAAACAAGGTTATCTGAAAAGGGATTGTGGCAAGAAGTTCCTAGAAACAATTTTCTTTTTTTTTTTTTTTTTGATAATCCAAACAGAAGACCTCAGCTTTCTGCAATATGCAGAAGGTGTGGCAAAGGCTGGCATTGGACTAATGAATGCAGATTCACATGGGGCAGGCAAGATAATTCTTTGCCATCAGGAAACACCTTAGGGGGCCTCTCACAGGCCCCAATGTCAAATTTGGTTCAATCACTTTATCAGCATTAGAAAAACTCCTGCACAGAGCAATGAACAGACTGTTAAAAAACCACACTGCTGACAGAACAGCTTCAGTAGATAAAATGAAATTTTCAGGAGAGATCATAAAACAAGTATTTTGACAAACTTCTATAAATGATCAAAGACCAAAGCCAAAAATACAAATAAATGGCGTTGTGATTGAAGGTTTACTAGACACAGGCATGGATGTAACAATAATTTCACCAAAATCTTGGCATCCAGATTGGCCTATTCAGGAGGTAAATATTCAGTTTCTAGGGATTGGAACTTTATCCCAGGTAAAACAAAGTACAAAATGGGTCAAATGTATAGTGGCCAAAAGAACAGATAGGAAAATTAAAGCCATATGTGGCTAACATAGCAATGAATTTATGGGGACGTGATTTGTTATAGCAATGGAAAACACAGGTGAACATTACTCCAATCTTAGAAAAAAACCATAAACTATGGTATGCTTCCAAGAAAAATACTAAAAGGTATTATCAAAGGTTGGACATAATCAGGGCACAACAGCTGCTGATCTTTCAAAGGTACCAACTGCCCTACTTTAAAATGGTTAACTGACACACCTGTCTCTGTGTGTGTGTGTGTGTGTGTGTGTGTGTGTGTGTGTGTGTGTGTGTAACAATGGCCTTTGACATCAGAAAAATTAAAGGCACTAGAACAGCTGGTATAGGAGCAGGTAAATGCTCAACATATTGAAGAATTGACTTGTCCTTGGAATTCTAAATTTGTCATTAGAAAGAAATCTGGAAAATGGAGAATACTAACAGATTTCAGAGCCATAAATAAGGTGATTCAGCCAATGGGCTCTTTACACCCTGGAATTTCCTTGCCTCCTCTATTACCTAAAGAATGGTCTACTATAGTGATCAATTTAGAAGACTTTCTTTTATTATACCTTTACAAGAACAGGATAGAGAAAATTTGCCTTCATAGCAGCTACTTATAATAATTTCCAGCCTATTAAAAGGTATCTGTGGAAAGTTATTCCACAAGGGATGCTAAACAACTCTACCTTGTGTCAATATTTTACACAACAGCTGTTGGAAATAATTTGGAAAGTTTCCTCATTCTATAATTTACCATTATACTGATGATATCTTACTAGCTGATTCATACTCAGATACCTTTCTGGGAATGAAATGCCCAATCTAGTATCAACACTTCAGACACCCATCCCAAGTTTCTTTATTCTGGGTCTCCCTCAGTAGTAGACTTCTGTTTGCTAATTCTCTACTGCAAGGTACATGGAGTTGGCCTGGCCCAGCTGCCTTGAGAGGCATGTCATAGGTTTTTCAGGTTAGAATCTATCTTAGGGTTTTTATTGCTGTGAAGAGACACCATGACCATGGCAACTTTTATAAAGAAAACATTTAATTGAGGTTTGCTTATTGTTTCAGATTTTCAATCCATTATCATTATGACAGGGAGCAAGGAGGTGTGCAGGCAGATGTGGTGCTGGATCTGAGAGTGCTATATCTTTCAGGTAATAACAGGAAGTCAACTGAGACACTGGGTCGTTTCCTGAGAATAGGAAACCTCAAAGCCCACCCCCACTGTGACATACTTCCTCCAATAAAGCCATACCCACTCCAACAAAGCCACACCTCCTAATAGTGCCACTCCTTAAGAGATTGTGGGGGCCAATTACATTCAAACTACCACAGAGTCCATGGTTCCTTGGGCACATGTGCCTTCCAGTTCCTGAGAGACCCATGCACTCCCTCAGGCAGTGAAGCATTCAGGCCTCTTTGTGTTTCTTATGTTTGTTCCCTTAGTAGTCAAGGAAGCATGGAGGCTTGACAGGACAATTGGTCTTAGACATTAATCTTGTGTATCCTGTATAGCTTGCAAATCATTGTATCCTGGTTACTACAACTGTATTGATCCTGGCAATTGCCATTATATTCTGTTTCTGGTAAAGGTATAAGAAGTCTGGTTGCTCTCAATAAAATTGTCACAGCCTCATTCTTGCTGTGGCTCCTCCAAACCACGCCTGGTTGCATTCCTCATGGCCATATCAGGTGACCTTGGCCAGGTAAGTAAGGGCGGTTGTTACACTCTACCCCACCATAGCTTTTCCAGGGTAGTTATTGGATCTGGAGTAGAGGCAAAGGACAGAGAAAGCCCCTGGGGTGTGGCTGCTTTTATGAACTTCTCAAATCTTTTCTGGGTGCAATGAGTCCCCAAATGACTGTGTACTGATGCCTTGCCTCCCCGCCCCCCTGCTCTCTGCCGTCCCAGCCTCTTCCTGACACAGGGGCCCTGAATCAAGCTCATCATGTAGGCAATCTCTTCTCTTTCTCCCCCTCCCTCCACCCTGGAGAAGGAGAGTCGTTTCACCGCCATGGCATCTCTGGGTTGGGCAGGTGTGATGCCCAGCATCCTGGTGTAGTTCTTCACTTCCTTCTTCGTGTGGCAGTACTGGAGCTCAAACCCGGGGCCCCATGCATGCCAAGTACACAAGGTACCCCTGCACTGCACCTTAGCCCCTCAGACTGGCCTTTTCTTAGTAGCAGGTAAGTGGCTGGTGTGCCAAAGTCACAGCCGCTTCCTGACCTTGACGTTCAGGACTGTGCGAGCTGTTCTTGAACCCTAGCGATTCTGTGAAAGCCTGAGGACATGGGACAAGTCAGCACCCCAGTCATCTCACGTGACACAAAGGAGACCCTTGTTAGGACAAGCAATGCACAAGTCCAGAAGAGAGGGAGACAACGTGGCCTTTGAGGGAAAGGAGAGGCAGTGATGGCCATGATGTCTGCCAGGTGAATCATCTAATGCTCCCACGGGCCCTCTGGAGGAGTGTGGACCCTTTGCTAACACTGGGCACCCCATCTTTTTACACAACAGGAAAGTGATCTTAATCATCCACAAGAACTCAGGATGGCTCGTGGGATTGCCAGCCTGTGGAGGGATCCATAACACAGACTCAAGAAGATGAGAGGAAAGACTTCCCAGGAGAGCTACAGATGGAAACCCCTGTCTCTATAGCCTACAGGCAAGGGGGTGTCCATGGTGCCTTTAGGAAAGTAACTGCGAACCTCTTCTACCTGTGTCTTATGTCAGAGCCACTTGACATCCTAGAAAACACCTTGCTGATTTTAAACTCTTCTGCTACCATTCCAGGGCCATACAGCGGCGAGTTACTCACCAACTTCTTAGTAGGAACCTGCCCCTCCCCCAAACTGCTTCTTGGCTCCGGTGCCACCCATGTCTCCTCAGAGCAGAGTCTGTGGAAAGAGGGGACACCTCTCTCCCAGTCACTCTCCTTCAGTATTTGCTATCTCTCATCAAGACCCAACTTACACCTCAAACTTTGAACTCCATCCCGTCCTTCAGTGGTCTCTCCCCACACCCGGTGGTGAGAACAGGGTTCATGGCCTTGCAGTTGGTACTGATGGACACTAGGTGGCGATATTGCAATGGGAAGATGAAGCGCTAATACATTCCTAGGAGAAACTAACGCTCAGATGAAGAAATTGGTTGATAAACCAGGCTAACAAGCCCAGCAGCAGGAAGGCATGTTAATGCAAAACCGAGTAAGCAGATGAGGTCCGTGTTAGTGGAGAGTTGCCTGTATTTGACTGTTTACATTTGATTTCCCGCATAGAGCAATCCTGTCACTGTTTTCCTAGGGAGAAACCAAAATCCAAGGATGCAAAGTAATGCGTTGGAACTATTTATGTTGTACTTATGTCAAAACTATTCATGCCTTGAAATCATTTTATTGCACTCTCTGATACCTATGGTATAATTACCTCTTAAGACAATAGGTCTATCCCACAGCACAATGACCAAGATCAATAATGGTACACTGTCACTTTCAAATTGCTGGGAGAACAGACGTTTAGGGACTCTCGCCAGGAGAATGAGAATGGGGTAGATATATTAATTGGCTAGACCTGGTCATTTCATAATGTAGACATACACCAAAACATTGTGTTGTACACAATCAATACCTGCAATTAGTTGTGAGTCAAAAATAATAAACAGATAAGCAAAACGTAAAGGGTTAAAAACAAAAAAGAAGACTACAGGTAATGATGGGGCAGAATGAACATTCTGAGCTGACCAAATTGGCCCATATCTGTAGGAAGGGTGTAGATGTCACCATATGGCCAGCATCAGCAAAGAGCGCCTACTATGTATACATGATGCTTCGAATTCAAAACTCCTGCAAGCCTTAGGAAAGGCCTGTTTTCTCATATTCTGGGCTTCAGATTAGCAAACAGAGACTCAGAGTAAGAGACAGTGCAGTATTGACCCTGGGAATCTGAGGAGACCAAGGCAGGTGACTGTTCCCTGTTCACTGTCCACCCACTGTGCTGTACAGCCAGGACCACTCCTGAAGGCTGACTTGGGGGGTCCTGGGCTCCCAAGAGGACTCAACTTCCCTCTTGTAGGTACCCTAGCTGAATTTGGGGATCTCCCCTGCTCCCTGACCCTTGTGTCCAGCTGAACTTTCCCATTAAGACAGCCCAGGACAAGAGGGGCACCACCTGGCACCCCTCAGCCATAGGTTTGTCCTCTGAGCATAAGTCATAAAACAGTGGCAGATGCGTTGACTCATGGACCTTTCCTCAAATGTGTATCTCCCCAACCATGCAAACAAGAGCAACTGTTGTGATGTTGTTCTCTGAGCTCCTGGTGCAGCAGGAGAGAGAAGCCTTTCTGTCCCTAAGCTGAGAGAACCCATGAAGCCATCGTGGCGGAGATACCCACAGCATCTTGCTGCCTCCTGGCTACTCTTCTTCTGTTGGAGCCCAAGTGATGGCCAAGATCACTCTTCTACTAAGGGGATATACAGAAACACAAAGAGACCTGAATGCATCACATCTGAGGGAGTTCATGGGTCTCTCAGGAACTGGAAGGCACATTGTGTCCCAGGAGCCATGGACTCTAACCTGACAAATCTGACACATGCTTCTCAAGGCAGCTAGGCCACACCTTCAGTTACCATGCACAAACTCTGGGAAGGTGATCCTCAGAAAGGCCCACAGACCCCCAACTCAGGGAGCAGAAACAAAACCCTTTTTCTTTAAAGCCAACCATAAAACTAAAAATATTGGGTGGGAAGTCCCACTAGGTCAAAGGTGCTTGCTGCCTGGCCTGGCCACCAGAGTTCAGTCCCTGGAACCCACATGGTTAAAGGAGAGAACTAATTCATTCCAGTACACTTACACACACACACACACACACACACACACATACACACACACAAGTATACGAATGAGTGTGAAAAATTAAACACCGGATATTACCCTCATTACCTCTGGCTGTCTGGGTCACTGTAATACAATTCTGACACACCATGCTTGGTTGTAGGTTCTAAGACCTCCCATTCCAGAATAGCCCTGCCTCCCGCTCCGAAGAAAGGAAGACTGTCCAAAGAAGTCACAAATGGCCTCGACAGACAGCCTCCATGTTCTTCCCTCACCTCAATTACTATTAGATTGCGTTCTTTTCCTTCAACCTTGTGTCTACGTAGTTGCCCATACTTCACCAAAACCAATGGTAAAATTTGGTTTATTATAGCTCTTTTGGGGCTTTAAATCTGAAGACTCTTTGGGGGAGGGTGTCAAGACAGGGTTTCTCTGTGTAGCCCTGGCTGTCCTGGAACTCCCTCTGCAGACCAGGCTGGCCTCGAACTCAGAGATTTGCCTGTTTCTGCTTCCCTAGTGCTGGGATTAAAGGCGTGCGCCACCGCTGCCGCCACCACCACCTGGCATTAAATCTGGAGACTCTTATGTCATGAAAAATATATTAAGTTTGTCATTTCTGCCCCCCCTCAAAAAAAAAAAGGAAAAGAAAAGAAAGGAAGGAAAAAAAAGGGAGGAAGGGAGAGGGAGAGGGAGAAAGAGAGGGGGGAGAGAGAGAGAGAGAGCAGATAAATGCATCGGGACTCCCCTTCCTCCTCACACCGCATTGACAAGGCACTGGTTTGTTGCACTGACCTGGGTACTCCCCTGCTGTCACTCACTGAAGAAAACAAGCGCAGAAAATTTCTTCAGATAGTGACCGTGAGTCCTACTGATTTGTTTCCTTTCCTTTTTTTTTTTTTTAAAAAAAAAAATGATTTTATTTTTTATTTCATGTGCATTAGTGTTTTGACTGAACGTATGTTGGATCCCCTGGGACTGGAGTTACAGGCAGCTGTGAGCTGCTGTGTGGGTGTTGTGAATTGAACCCGGGTCCTTTGGAAGAACAGCCAGTGCTCTCAACCTCAGAGCCTTCTCGCCAGCCGGATTTGCTTCCTAACTGACAAAAACAGTGTGGTATCACGATGTGCTGGCAGACGCATACCTTGTGCCGTACCTGAAGTTGGGGTGTTTAACCTGTGTGTTACCCCACATACTTTTGGGGGAAGGGGTAGTAACACTTAAAAATCTGCTCTTAACAACTTTGAAGCATTAAACCCTTTGGTGGTATCTGTACACCACGCCGTACAGCAGGTGCCCTGCCTGACCTTTCTCCTGCTGATGGAAAGTTCGTCTCTCCAGCCACCACGTCCCAAGCCATCAGCAAAGCCACTGCACTTTCACTGTTTTTGAAACCACGTCATTTTAGATTCTACATACCAGTGAGATCTTATAGCATGTATCTGTCTGAGTCTAGCTAAATTCTGGGCATAAATATCGCCAGATCCATCCATGTTGTCATACATGGCAGACTCTCCATCTTAAGAGTGGATAGTATTCCACTGCGCATACCAAGTGCATTTCCTCGAGCCGTTCACCTGGAGGTGGACGCGTAGGTTGATTCTAAAGCCTGGCTCTTGAGTAGAGCTGCAGCATGGAGTGCAAGGCCTCTCCAGCAAACCCATGTCTCTTCTTTAACCTACACTCTCGGTAGCAGGATTGCTGGCTCATATTGTAGCTGTTTTTAATACTCGGAGAGCCTCAGTAGCGCCCCCCCCCCCCCCCCCCCGCATGGTGACTACGCCATCCTACTCACCCTCCCCTTTCCACATCCTTATTTACCCATGCCACCTGCACCAAGATACCTTTTCATCACCGACATGACCGGAGAGCCTCCTGCCCTTCCTCCTGAGACACCCTTCAGAACTACTTTCTCGTAATGTGGCCTTGATACAAAGCCAAAAGGGAATTGCCCTCTCCTGGAGAAGTAATGATCCGTCTAACAGTGTGCACAGCGTAGGGCTCTCTCATAACATTCGGCGGCTCAGATATGAAGGAAGAATCAACACATATTTCAAAGACTTTAGCCACACTGAAGTACAAATGAGCCTGGATGGTTTTTAGCTGTGTGGCAGCCAGGCCCCCAGCCGTCCACCGCACATGAAGAGCCAGCCCTTCGGTGTCATCTCAGGTAGGACCTCGCAGAATGCACCCAGCATTCATTCCCATCTCTAAAAAGAATCAGCACCAACAAGGGATCTGTATTTAAAAGGATTTCCTAAGATGAAATTATGTTTCTTAAACAATTATTATCTATGCACAAACAAGTTACCTAAATAGTAATAATCAGCGAATGATTGATTAGCAATTAGATGCTGTAGATGAGAAGCCCTAAGGTTGTAGGAGGTAAGCTGTGGAAGAGGCTGACTTGGCTCACAGGCCAGATGCAGTGATGGGCACCCCTGTGGGCGGGTCTGGGAGCTGGCACACATTGCTTCTTCCTTTTCTCATACTTAGTCCTAAATGTCGCCTTGGTCTGGAATCTGACCTCCTCAACAGACCAGTACTGCTCAAATGGTGATCCTGGCCAGTTCCCAGGAACCACACTCACTCTGCCAACATCTCCTGGCCTCTTCAGTGCCCCATCAGCAGAGCTGCCTGGAGCCCAAGTGTGGCACAGGACTACGGCTAACTGAGCCTTTGTCCTGCCTGGCTATCTCCCAGGGCCACTCAGACTCACTATCAAACAGCACCCAGAGTCACCCCCATCTTCTTCTCATTCAGCTCTGGGCAGAAGTGTGTGGATTGTCTTGGGGGTGACTAAGATAGAGCTCCATGTCCTGAGGGGCACCCAGCCTCCACACAAGCCCAGCTTAGTGCCGTAAATGTGAGAACGGGAGCAGACAAGAGGGCCCAAGGGAAGGTGGGGGTGGTTGGAGGCAGTTTGGGGATGAGGTAGTGTTGGGAATGAGCCTTGAAAAGCAGACCAAGGGGAGAAACAGATGGGAACACTAGTCAGTTTCCCATTGCTGGGACAAAACTGGGGTCTTCAGTCTAAAAGGAGGAGAAGTTTCCCTTTGGCTCAATTTCAGAAGTTTCAGACCATGGTCCTTGGTCCTGTGTCTTTGGGCCTCTGGTGGCACAGCACATCACGGCACAGCACATCACGGCACAGCACATCACGGCACAGCACATCACGGCACAGCACATCACGGCACAGCACAACATGGTAAAAGCATGTGGCACAGATCTGATCATCCCATGGTGGGAAGCAAAGGAAGGTAGGAAGGGACTGGGTCCCAATATCTCCTTCACGGACACATCCCTGGTGACCTTAATTCTTCCCATTAGACTCCACCTCCTAGAGGTCCCATGCTCCTGTGGTGGCTGGATTTTATGTCAGCTTGACATAAGGTAGAGTCATTAGGAAGGAGGGAGCCCTGAATGGGAAAACGCCTCCATTAGATCTGGCTGTAGGCAAGACTGTTGGGCATGTTCTTCCTTCCTTCTCCTCCTTCCTTCCTTCTCCTCCTTCCTTCCTTCTCTTCCTTATCCTCCTTCCTTCCTTATCCTCTGTAGCTGGAGTTTTCCTGCCTGGCCCACAGTCAGGACAAATCTCTCTCACCTGCCAGTCCCACAGCCGCTCAGACCCGACCAAGTAAACACAGAGACTTATATTGGTTACAAACTGTATGGCCGTGGCAGGCTTCTTGCTAACTGTTCTTACAGCTTAAATTAATCCATTTCCATTAATCTATACCTTGCCACGTGGCTCGTGGCTTACCGGCATCTTCACATGCTGTTTCTCATTATGGCGGCTGGCAGTGTCTCTCTGACTCAGCCTTCCACTTCCCAGCTTTATTCTCCTCCTTGTCCCGCCTATACTTCCTGCCTGGCCACTGGCCAATCAGTGATTTATTGACCAATCAGCAACACACTTGACAAACAGACCATCCCACAGCAATCCTCCTTCCCTCCCTTCCTTCCCTCCTGTGTTTTCTGTTTGTATTCTTTTGAGACAAGGTTTCTCTGTATAACAGCCCTGGCTGTCCTGGATCTCTGGATCTCCCTCTGTAGACCAGGCTGGCCTTGAACTCACAGAGAGCCTCCTGAATGCCTGGATTAAAGGTCCAAGCATTTGTACCACCACCACCACCACCAGTCATTTTCTTAGTTAGTGATTGATGTGAGAAGGTAGTGCTATACCCCTGGGCTGGTGGTCCTGGGTTCTATAGGAAAGCAGGCTGAGTAAGCCAGTAAGCAGCACCCCTCCATGGCCTCTCCATCAGCTCCTGCCTCCAGGTTCCTTCACAGTTTGAGTTCCTGCCTCAACTTCCCTCAGTGGACTGTGATCCAGGATATGTAAGCCAACTAAACCCTTCCCTCCCCAGGTTGTTTTTGCTCTTAGTGGTTCATCATCATCATAATAACCCCAACTAAGACATAAGAGTGCCGCAGCTAGGGACCAAACTCTTGAAACACGGGTCTTTGGGGGAACGTTCACAATGTAAATATAGCAGGTACTAGAAGAGAGACCTGAATGAGCTAAGACAGGGCCAGGGTGAGAACCCTGGGGGCAGGGCAGTGGTATGCCCCTGCTGGCTACAGTGATCGCTGTGCACTGGGGATTTCTAGTTCTTAAATCTTTGATAGCTTGAGATTGGGCTATTTTAGGAGGATTTATGCTACAGAAAGTGGCCAATGTTACAAATTGGGTTTTAAACTTAATGGAGCATCAGTTGACCTGCATAGCACTGGACTTTGTATGTGAAGCACCAAAATTAGCTTGATTTCAAAGCAAATGGGCTCTTGGTCACAAGTAATAGGACATTGTGCCGGTGGTGCTGGGCTCTCCTGGTGACTCCAAGGATGAAGCAGGCCTGCAGGTAGAGATGCAGCCAAGAACTTAGGCACGGTCCAGACTGCTGGCTTCCAGGTCCACCTTCTTCTGGCCCATGTCTCTGACTCTGTGCTAGCTTTTTGTTTGTGTCTCTTTTTGTTTTGTTTTTGTTTTGTTCTCTCCCCCACCTCCTTGTTCTCTCTCTGTGTCAGTTATCTGGAAAACATGGCTGCTAAGGGCCTTATGGCTTAACTGTGGCAGCTCCAACTCCTGAAGAAGACTCACTTCCGGCTTCTAGTTCCATGTCTGGCAGATGGCCATTCACTTCCTTTGGCCTGGTCCCCTTTTCTCCTGTCATACAGTAGGAGGTGTGAAAGGCCAGCCTCACAGTAGGAGGTGTGATTCAGGAAATGGACTACTGGCCCTTCATTGGTCAAGTGTGAACATGTCAACTGTGGCCAGCAGCTAGTCGGTAACTCAGTCCAGGGAACCTGCTGGGGAGGAGCCCCGAGATCACATTTCTGTTGTGGATTGCCATGGCTTGGTTGTTGGGGGGTGAGGACATACAACACAAGCCAGACTTGATGTGATGGCAGTGATTATCCAGCAGCTGCTCTCACCCAGGCGCAAATGTCTTCACGTCATCTTACCTCACCTTCACAGTGCTGAACTGGGCTCCCCCTTCCTTGTGGCTGACTCCATCCTGATGCTATTCATCTCTCTCTTCCCTGGTCACTTTCCGAGTGTTTGCTGTACTCCTGGTAACCATCCTCCACCCAAGGTCACATGATGCAGACTCTATCTACACATGCACAAGAGGCCTTTAAACCCTCAGTGGCACCTCCCACAATGACGTGGAGTCTCTGTCGTCTCTGCTTCCCAACTTCACACACCTTCAGGGTGTGTCTTTCCAGCAGCCTGGTGCACTGACTTCAGGACACC
The DNA here is from genome assembly GCF_007827085.1 of Peromyscus californicus insignis. NCBI lineage: Eukaryota > Metazoa > Chordata > Mammalia > Rodentia > Cricetidae > Peromyscus > Peromyscus californicus. Next base: position 66,260,848 of record NW_026294436.1, on the reverse strand, counting down.
TTATTCTATTTGAATAAAAAAGCGGCATTGCCCAGCGGCAGGAATATCAAACAGGAAGTCGAAAGGGTCGAAGTAGGACTGGAGAGAGGTGGGAGCCGGTCCAGGGGCAAGGGCTTAACTAAGTTCCAGGCTGAGCTGCAGAGGGAAAAGGAGGCCAAGACAGAACAAGCCGGGAGCTCTAGAGACGAGCTGGAGTGGGGGAGGGGCACTAGGGGAATTACGGCTTCCTTACTTGGTTGTTTGCTGATGAACTGTATCTGCACCCGACTGAACCTCGTGGGGCTCGAGACATACACGGGTTATAATTTATCAAGCCTAATTATAAAAGTTATTGTTTAAAAAAATTCAAGGAGTTTTGGATTTTTGCTTAAAATATGGAAAAGAATACCAAAGTGATTGAGGCTATGGCTCAGTGGTGGAGCATGCGCTTCGTGTACAGAAGGCCCTGGATTCCATCCCCAGCACCCTGTACCTCCCAAAAGAATATCCCCAGCACCCTCTAAAATTAACTAATTTTAAGAGTCAGACTTCATATCACATGCATTAAAGCTCAGGGTTTGTAGGCAGAGGCAGAGGATCAGGAGCTGAAGGCCAGCTGCAGATACATGGTGAGTTTGAGGCCTGCTTGTGCTACATAAGATATAGAATCAATAAAAGTAATTAATGGCCGGGCGGTGGTGGCGCACGCCTTTAATCCCAGCACTTGGGAGGCAGAGCCAGGCGGATCTCTGTGAGTTCGAGGCCAGCCTGGTCTCCAAAGCGAGTTCCAGGAAAGGCGCAAAGCTACACAGAGAAACCCTGTCTCGAAAAACCAAAAAAAAAAAAAAAAAAAATGGTAATAATATCATGAGCTTGAGAGATGGCTCAGTGGCCAAAGCGCTGATAACACAGCCCTGAGGACTGGGTTTGAGATCCCCAGAAACTGTGTAACAGACAACTTGGCAGATGTGGTTGTAATCCCAGAAACAGACAGGGGATGCCTGGGACAAGTTGGTTAGTGCCACCAGTCAAAATTGGCAAGCTCAGTTCAGTGAAGCACCCTGCCTCAACAGATTAAGAGCAATCAGAGAAGATACCTGACATCAACGTGGTCAAACACATGCACCTGTTTATGTGTGCCCACACACATGAACATGCGAACATACAATGCTTGCACATACACATACCACAGTAAACAGCTCAACGGACTTTTACAAACGGCAATTAGCACACAAATAAATGTTCCTAGCACCCAGGATGCTCCCCTCATAATCCCTCTTTGCCACTGCTAACCTACAGAGCCCTCATTTCTAACAAGGGGAATCAGTTGTGTGGCTTCCAATTCTGTGTGTATAAATGGACCAGTACAGCACATTCTCTTTGGCTCCAGTTGCTTTGGTTCAGTATCATACATGCAATGCTCGTCACACTGACTATGGAAGCCATGACTCCCTCTCATTAGTACAGAGAAGTCCGCTGGATGAACACACTGTGACTGATCTCTTCTGTGTGCGCTGCGCTATTTCCAGCAGGAGAGACTTTGAGCAGAGCTGCTGTGGCGTACTCGGTTGACTGTGAATGTGAAGACTAGTACTAAACTCCTCGTTCCCTGGACCTTCTTCCAGTGATGTGGCATCAGGCCACACAGCAAACTTAGGGAGCCTGGGTTTAGCCAGCTCAATCATGGAACAGAGGATGATGAAAACAAAATGTCATGGAAGACAGAGACTGATGGAGGAAAAATAAAATAAAATTTTGCCCTGTGCTACATAGAATTTCAGATATCACAAAACTATACCATACTTTAATCTTCCCAGGACTCCCTCTATACACCGATTCTCTAGACCAGCCTCACAGAGTGACAGAACAGTGGAATGCCTCATGTAACCCCTGACCAACATGCTGTGGTCATGTGGCCCTCAGTATTACTAGTTTTTGTTACAAGACAAACCCAAAACCTACTTGTTTTACTGAGAGAGACACTGTCCTGTTGTCCTGATTGCTTACCTGCTTGTTCCTTTCATCTCCGTGTGTGTTTGCTTTTATGAAGGAACTGAGCCCTCCGTTATACAGGAAGTAAAACGCAACGATCTCCGAGAAGCCAGCCCACCCCTCCGCCTGGTTTGTGGTTAGAAACAATCCCTGCTGTAAGAATTTCTACTTTATTGGAGTTGACATTTACTCCTGCATTTGCATTGCAGAAAGCCACTCTCCCAAAATAAACTCTGGAAGCTCTGATGACCTTGCCATCTGCATGAATTATGTAGTAGCAAATGTTAGGGTCCCATTCATGGCTGTGCCTAATGATCAGAATTCCTGTTTCCCTATGTGAAATAGAGAGGAGGGCGGGGTGGGGAAGCCGGAAGAGGGGACGCACAAGAGTAGACATCTCAATGGCCCTTAACTGAATCATGGTGATGGCACCAGGTAGCAGTCACGGGTAAGAAGCCTATAGGAGCATTTATAGTTTGCAGACGATACCGGCACTCTGTCAGTTGACTCAATGTATATAAATTCGGTGTTTGGGGTAAGAACTGGGGAGGAGAGTTCTGTCAGTAGTCCGAGATCATTGGTCAGTTCTTCATTTGGAAGGTAAATGTTGGCTTGAACAGCTTTGTGTTTTGAAGTAGGTTTTGGCCCAGGAAAGAACAAAAGATCAAGAGCCCGAAGACCAGGCTGTTGGTCCTGCCGCTGTCCTGTGTGTACTGTTCACTACAGCCCGATCGCTGCCTAACGGCAGCCTGAGTTTGCCCTGGGTGAGCCAGCCTCACTGAAATCATGGCCATCCACAGTACCAATGTTTGCTCTCTGGTCTCTCGTTCTTTCAATTCTGCCTGTGGATTCTGGGTCTGTGAGGAAGGGCCACACATATGCACAGGTGAAACACTGGACACTAGAAATAGGTTTGGTTTACCCCCGCGACGGACTTGGTTTCAGACCTGCAGACCTTGAGTGTGTAAGTGGGGTTGTTGGAAAGCAGAAGGAAGGCCCGGGCTTCAAGACCATTGACAGTGTTTTTAAATTAAGATAATAGTTAGGAAGCAAAGTTCATTTCTTTTCTGGAAGCAGGTCAGTGACCCTCTGAGGCACACCATCTACATCAATACAGAGTGATAGCCTCTTCTGGGGGGTCCTTGGGGAGCCTAGAAAGCCTTTTTAGTTGTAAAAGATTCTGCAGCCACCAAATACCCAAAGTTCTAGCTCCATAACTTTTTAGTCAAATGGAACCCTGTTGAGATGAGTTTAATACTAACATGGCAGGTAGGCAAACAGCCATGCCTGACCTTGGATGGCATAATGGACCTTAAGGACCATGGGATGGGTGTGCCAAAAGAAAGGAGAGAGAAGCCATGCTTTTTTGTGGCAAGCCAACCCAGCACTCGGTGCTAAGGATGAAGACACAATGTCTATCTTCAGGGGGTCAGTTTAGTGATAAGTCAACTCGTAATAATGAAGGTGGGATGCACAAGATACGGAGATCTGTAAGCTGCAAGCCAATATTCTCCATCCACACGTGAGGAAGCTGAGGCCCAGAAAGAGGACAAACTGCCTGACCGAGGTCACCTGGCTCCCACCTCAGACACAGTCTCTCTTTTCACCAATTCCTTCCCAAACATTCTCTCCCAGAAGAGCTGCTGCTAAATACAGTAGCTTGAGTGTCGCACTGCAAGTCTTACATGGGTACTGGGCCTTTACTCCTGGTTATGGCTTGGATATGGCTTGTGACCTAAAGGTTTGTGTATTAGAAGCTGGGTCCTGTGCTTGTTGGTATTAAGGGGTGATGGAACTTTTAAGAAGTGGGTCCTAGTGAGAGGTAATTAGGTCATTAGGAGTGTCACCCTTGGAGGGGACCAATGTGAGTCCTGAAGGAATGGGTTAGGTCTCTCAAGGCTGAACTGGTTACTTACGATGGCTATTACAAGGCAAGTCTGGCTTCTGGGCCTCACTCTCTCTGGCTTTCTTTCTCACCTTGTGACCCCACCTCCACCCCTCCACCCCCGCCCATGTGCCCTTAGCATATGCTGCCATAGGAGACAGCACTGCCTGAGGCCCTCACCAGGGGCTCTGGAGACCAGCCCTGTGGTGGTGTCTCCTGTCTGTCAGTCCAGAGACACAGTTTCCATCTGTCAGTAACAAGTGAGCCCAGGGCAAGGCTCACCAGCCTCGGAAGTTCCTTAGTCCTATGACTCCGTTCTACTAATGGAGGCATCTGTGCTGTGACCCCAGCCCCAGCTGCACAAGCAGGGAATGCAGACCCCCATCTCTTGATTAGGGAGTTAGGGGTTGGTGAGAACTGGGAACACGTTTTGTTTGGTTTCTGGCATCAGGGTACAATACATCCAGCCACGGGGACACTTGTGATGTTGTGAACTCTCTCAGTGGATATTTTCTTCTTTTTCCTCTCTCGTTGTCAGGGTAATATAGAAAACTAGCTCACTTTGCTTGCTCTTTGACCTATATGTTCAAGATTAAAACAAAAGTTCTCAATTATATGCGGAAAAGCGACCATCGATCATTATTTGTTGGGGGATAAAATTATTTTCTTATTGTGCCACAGGTGAACATGATCTTTGACCGGTGGGACATACACTTTCAAGGGCTTTCAGAATAAATCCTCTTGCTATCTGTACATACATCAGTCTGTGGTTGACAGGGTGATGGCCCAGCCCTCTTTAAGGTCACTGGAAGCCAAACTTGGTTGTAGCAAAGGCTTCCGCAGAATAAAAGGGCCGAGTAACTGTCTGGGCTTCCATGCACTCCAGCTAGCTAAGTGCCCCAGGAAAGGAATGGCATTTTATCATGGCTCCTCACAGCACTGAGGAAAAGGAAAGCTTTGGACTCAGCAAAGGGGCTCAGTGACCGTGCTTAGCATGTGGCCCTGAGTTCCCTTCCCAGCATGGGAAGAACACTTTGGACAGTGAGGAAACCCAAGCTAATTAACCTAAATGACGTACTCATGATTGGTCAGCACCGTTGAATTTGCCTTCAAAAGGAAAGCTGACCCTTTTCTCCGTGCTTCAGAGGTTCACTGTCGGATCGGCAGTGGCTGTTTGGCTCATGCGGTTGTCCTCGGCTTGCTGACTCATCTTGTGAGCATCCCCTTTCCTTAACCTTCCCGCTTCAGCTCCTGCCCCTCTCTCTCCTGCCTCCATCCTGGTGAGGCCTCCTGTTCCGCCACGTGAAATCAACCCACTGGACTCTGTCTCCTTCTGACCTTCCCATCCCCTCCCCCCGCTCCGGTTCAAGAGCCTTCCGTGGCTGTGAGTTAGATTTGTTTCTTCATCCTGCCCCAGCCTGATCCAGCATCATCTCCTGTTACGTCCCTTCATATAAACTTTCCTAAAAATAAGCCAGTGAGATCTGCCAGTGGAGCCCCTGGAGTACCTTCCTGCTGGTCTGTCCAAAGCCTTCCTATTTTTCAGGATCCAACTCAATTGCTCCATGCAGCCTCCCTAATCCCTGTAGCTGATGGGGACTTAGCCCTGCTCTGCACTCTTGGAACACTTTATCACTATCTGCTCATTACTCCAGCTTCCATTTTCTGCCTTGGATTGTAGCTCCTTAAGACTGTCCTAATTTTCTCATAAGACCAGGAGCTTCCACCTGGGTAGAGGGTATGGGCTATGTATATGATTTATCTTTTTTTTCTTTCCTTTTTTTTTTGGAGACAGGGTCTCACTATGTAGCTCTGGCTATTCTAGAAGTCACTCTGTAGACCAGGATGGCTTCACACTCACAGAGATCCACCTGCCTCTGCCTCCCGAGTGCTGGGATTAAAGGTGTGCGCCACCATACCTGGCTGATTTGTCTTTGAAATTGACAAAGCACCTAGCAAGCGTTTGATGGCTGGGGCTCAAGTTCGACATTTGTCACACGCACGGTTATCTGCCTCCCTGGAGATCTGTCCTTTTGACTTCTCCCTTCTGCTAATGAAGCCACTTTCTTTCCATATCACAGCACGCACACACACACACACACACACACACACACACACACACACACACGAACACACACACACACACTCACACACACACACTCACACACACACACTCACACACACACACACGCACGCACACGCACACGCACACACACACACTCACACACACACAGAGACACACACTCACACACACTCACTCACACACACACACACTCACACACACACACACTCACACACACACACACTCTCTCTCTCTCACACACACACACACACACACACTCTCACACACACACACACACACACACACACACACACACCCGGCAGCCCGTCTCCCTCCTGTCCCCCTTTGCAGTTCTCGGTACCCATTTAAAATTGCCACGCCCCCCACCCCCCACCCCCACCCCACCGCCACCTCCCTGCTCTACTGTCTCACAGCCTCGCTTTTGTGAGGTGCTCTGATCCTCAGCATCCCTCAGGTCCAGTTCACCTGACCGAAGAAGCACCAGCTCAGAGTCACAGCGGTACCACCATGGGAGTGTCCCCCCCTTCTCAGGAGCTGTAGGTGACCCTGACTGTCCTCACCTGTCCGCACAGCCTAACTGGAGGCTGAAGAGTCCTTCCAAGCCTCAAGCTTCAATTTCCTTCCACTCCCACCACTTGGACCACGTTGCCTCCCGATTTCTAGCTTTGCCTTAAAGCAGTGGTTCTCAACCTGTGGGTCTGGACCCCCATGGGAGTCAAACGACCCTTTCACAGGGGTCACATATCAGATAGCCTGCGTATTAGATATTTACGTTATGATTCATCACAGGAGCAAAATTACAGTTATGAAGTAGTAATGAAGTAATTTCCTGGTTGGGGGTCACCACACCATGAGGAACTGTTCAAGGGTCACAGCATTAGGAAGGTTGTGGACCACTGCGTCAAAGGGGTCCGAGCCCTCGTCAGTCCTGGCCACATTCCGTATCCTCAGCAGGCCTTGGGTCTACTCACCAGAGCTTATCTCTGGATGAGCCAGTGCATCTGTTCTAAGGCTCTCAAGCCCACCCTTTCCTGCACTCGGGATTTCAAAATGACTGTAGGAACAGTTCTGGAAGGCAGCCCTTATTCATTTTTATTATAGTCTATGACTAACAAGTTCAAATTTTATGAATAAGATTATTAAAACCTACGATTTTAATAAACCATTTCTAAATATGCATTTGGTTCTTTCTCATAAATCTTATTTTCGCCACCACGGCACCTCTGCCAAACTGGCCTAGTTTGGAGACTTTTCTGATGGCCTCATCCATTCCGTGGGCAGTCTTCCAGCAAGGGGACTCTACCAACTTCCGGGACAAGATCTGCATCCCTTTGCCGGGGGTGGGGGTGGGGGGGTGTTGGAGCATCAGTGGTGAACTAATGCAGCCATGGAGCAGCCTTCAGTCAGCCACTAAGTCCTCACATGAGCTCAACCTGAGTGTGACTTAGGTGGTAACCAGAATCACCTGGGACTGGAGCTTCAGCCCCCACAGAGGTAGCGGGCCCGACGACACACTGTAAATGCTTCCCTTCCCTAATCCGTGCCTTCCTCACCCTCTCCCTCCTGATGCCCTCTGCTCCTCCCAGTCAACCTATGAATCACTGACTCTGGGTCCACTCCAGAGCAGGCCACAAACTAGGACCTACATGTCAGAGGCACGGCCCATCTCCTTAGGCAGCGAATCCTGGGAGGGAGGAATGGCCACAGTCCAGTTTACCATGAAGACAGATTTCCCCGTCTTTCCTCACAGACAAGCAGTGTGTCTACTTCATATTGGACCTTCCCCATCTCTGGCCTCCACCCCCACTGACTTATGCTCAGCATATAACCCAGATGGCAGGGCCCTCTATACTGACTTCTTGCAGAGAGCGTCTCTCCCCTAAAGATTGATTTCTATAAAGTTCTCAACCTTGGTACCCGCCTGCTGCACCTGTGGAAGAACACAGGTCAGGCGCCCTCCTGCCCTTCCCTACACATCTCCCTTTGTCACATTCCAGGGCTTTCTGCAGACAAGGAGGCTCTCTCCCCCACCCCTCTGTGCTGCTCATTCCTGCCTGAAGGGCCTTCTCCCACATCCTTTGTCCAGGAGAAGGCAAACACCTCTCTGGGGTTGCGGAGTTGGAACACTGAGAAGCATCTGCTAGCGCCTGTGGGTCAGAGGAAGGACTTTCATTTCTGTAAACTCGGCCCTGTCACGGCCGGACTGTGATTCCTTGTGTCTCATGTCTTATGGGCTGTGCTGCCTTAGAGGAGAGGCCATATCCATCAGAGGAGGGCACAGGGAAGGGCTGGTGCTAATGCTGGGGATGTAACAGGTGGGAAATAGCTTACTTACAGCAGCAAGCATGTCTAGACTGGAGTCCACACCCACACCCAAACCACGCATGGGTCTAGAGCTAGACAGAGTTCAAATCCTGCAGCATTAAGCCACTATGTAACCTTGGACAAATGCCTTAGGCTCTCTGTGCCCGTTTTCCCCTCCTGAAAGGTTAAGATACTAGTACCTAACTCAGAAGGTTTGCATGAGGGTTAAAAATGGGTTGAGGGCTAGAGAGAAGGCTCTGTGGTTAAGAGTGTGTGCATGCTGCTTTTGCAGAGGACCAGAATTCAGTTCCCAGCACCCATGTCAGGCAACTCATAAACACCTGCAGCTCCAGTTCCAGGGTGACGTAATGCCTTTGGCCTCCATGGGCACCTGCACTCAGGTGCACAAACCCATACATAAACCCATACACACGCAATTAAAAAAATAAAATAAAATCTTGTGACAAATAGGTTGAAAATGCTACACCACTCAAAAGCATCTTCCACAGAGATAGCACCTGATAAATATTAACTATTTAAAATCACAATGTTCCCAGTATTAATACTATTTGTCTATGTGTTACAGCAGAGACATCTTGGAGGGGAGCATGCATTTGTGAAATTTCCTGGCCACTCCAAACCGGCCATATCAGAATGCCTTGGGATGCAGATTGGATGAGACCAAGAAGCCGGGACAAGTAATGCAGTGTAGGATCCTAGACTATCATGAACACACACATGCTGCAATTTGCAAAAACATAGATGAGTCCCATAGACTGATTAATAGCGTCATGCTGAGGTTAGTGTCCTGGTTTTAGTAACTGTGCCATGAAGAAGACTTATTTGGGGAATGCTGGGTGAGGGATATAGCATATGTTATTTTTGATATCTTTTCTAAGTCTAAAGTTAATGCAAAATACATTTTTAAAACTCACCTGGGCAAAGCATGTGTATTACCAAGACTTTCCATCAAGGAGTGAATTTGATGTGTACCCTCTCCCATCAGACTGTGCACAGCCCAGTGGGGTACCCGCTCCAGTCGGTGAACTGAAGTACATAGAAACGAGGAGGGAATATATATATATTTTTACTCGAGGCTGGCCTTTCAGATAATAGAGACTTTCCTGTCTCAAAGTTACATCTTGGAGTGCAGGGTATTCAGGCTTACAGAAAGACACTGTGTGGGAAATTCTATAGGGACTCAGAACTTTCCAGATCATCAACTCACATGACTACATCTACATACAAACACATTACTTTTCTGTAAGTTGCATCTCATGAGGGACTGGAGAGATGGCTGAGCCCTTAAGAATGCTAGCTGCTCTTGCAGAAAACCCAAGTTCTGTTGTTAATACCTACATGACTACTTACAACTGCTTACAATTCCACCTCCAGGGATCCACATCCTCTGGACTCCTTAGGCATCTACACTTGCGCATGCGCGCATACATACACAGAGGCACACACATGAACACCATTAAAAATAAATCTTTTAAAAATCCATGTGAGCCAAGGGAATGAGGAGCCTGACCCAGCCCTCCCCTCGGACTTGACCGCCCATGTGGAAGAGATCGCCGTTAAGAGGAAAATTCCTGGGGAGGGAAAGCCGGGGACATGCACCCCCCTTCCTGTGAACACATTAAGATACGTTATGTGTGCCCTTAGTGACCAGTTAATGCCATGTGTCCCTTTGGCCACCTTCCCTATGAATTTACAAGCACCCTATAAACATGACCATTTAATTCTTTCGCTGGCCCACAGGACCCAACACCGTTATCCTGCAGACCCAGCAATGTACAGCGGTTGTTTTAATTAAATGCAATGAGTACACTCCCTCCTATGTATTCCCAGAAACTGTTTAGATTTCCGAGGAGTACAGACCTCTTTCTAACTCCGCTGAGTTCCTTAAGTTTATTACACAATCTCAGAATACTAATGAGCATTCTTGTACTCTCTCTCCACTAAGTTTACGTTTTACTTTGAGAAGTTTCTAGAAGTGAAAAGGTTTCAATTTAAGTTTCTCATAAATGCTACAGTTCATCATAATCTGAGTGGAAAGGGCTACTCTTTAGGGAAAAAAAGCCTACTGATTTAATATTGAGAGGTGTAAATGTAAAACATGGCTCTTGCTTCAAAGAGAAGAGAGAGAGTTTATTCTTGAGCCAAGTATGATGACTGTGATGTGGGATATACATTCGGACTGATAATTACATAATTATATGAGTTGTCACTAGTTACAGAACAAAAGGAAGCCATCAATCAAGGCAGTTACCAAATATATTGGGGGGGGGGCACAGGTAGGCAAGTTACCTCAGGCAAGCCAAGCAGGGAGAAACGTCTGCCATAGACATCAGATGCTTTCCAATGACTTTCTTAGCTTTGGGGAGTGGTGGAAATTAGTGATCTTCTAAGAACACATTTCAAAAGTTGACTGATCAAGAGATCTGAGGTCAGACAGGGGTGGCTCTGAGGGGACTAAGGACAGCCCAAGACAACCTGGCTCTGGATCTGCAACATTCTAACCTTCTACAATCAAGAAGGAGAATTCTCATCAGCCATTCAGCCTTGTAGAATGTAGAATATTCAATGCAAATGCTTCTTTCAAACCCTGGTTTTCTGAGGCAAGAAAATTCTGTAATCCCATCTCCCAAGGGCCTGAAACATCACCCATGTGTGGAATTACCCAGGAGGAGCATGAAAAAAAAAATGGCATGTCTGACTGAGCCCCACGTGGGCCAGCCCAGGGCAGCTATCATATCCTGTTTACACAGGCATGGAGACAGGAGGATGGAACCTCTCCAAGTAGGGCTAACTTCAGGTTTGCTTTGTCACACAAGCTCACAGAAATAAAAAAAAAAGATGAGGAGAACTACAGCATCAAGCCCCGTGACATCATGTTCATAATTGCCCTTCACGCTCTACTACCCAACAGGGCTGATTAGCGCCTGAACCACATCCCCAGCCCTTGCCCGATGTGGTGATTTGGGTTCTTTGCAGCAAACGATTGCTTATTCTTCAGGCTGCATTTGCTATTGTCAAGAATGGATGTTTCAGTAACAAACCGCCGGGGGAAAAGGCAACTTGAAAAACATTCTTCTGGTAAGCCCTCTTTATAATCTAAGATGAATCCTTCAGTGTTCTCGAATTCTACTTCCCAAAGCAGTACTATTTCAACATAGAGGTTTCTAGAGACAGGATGGGGGGCGGGCCAAGGAAGGGAGGAGGGCAGAGTGGTAGAGGGAGAGAGGAGGAGAGGGAAGAGGGAGATGGAGGGAGAGAAGGAGATAGAAAGGGAGAGAGGGGAGATGGAGATGACAAAGGCAGAGTTGGAGAAAGGGTAATGGAGAGGAAGAGAGGGAGAGCAAGGAGAGACACACAGATATAGAGATGAGAGAGAGAGAGAAAGAGAGAGAGAGAGAGAGAAAGAGAGAGAGAGAGAGAGAGAGGAGAGAGAAAGAGAGAATATTATGCTTATAACCACTGAGCCATCTCTAGCTCCAACTTCCCGATTTTCACTTGGCTTAGGCCAGAAGAACGCTGCCCCCAGGAAGACCTTCCGGCCCCCGCTCTGTCACCACGGCACTTTGTCTCTGCCTGCCTCCACTCAATACACTAACAGCCATACGTTACCACTGTGGTGATACAAAGACAGACACAGCCCAGGGTGTAATAAACTCATTATTGTCCTGGAGTCACCCTCTCTCATTTATTTCTGAGACAGAGTCTCGCTATGAATCGGCTTCCTCTCTCCACCTCCCAGGTGCTGAGATTACAATCGTGCACCGACCACTCCTGATCTTTCCTTTTGATTTTAGAAGAAGTGAACAAGAAAACAGTTCTGTGGTCCTCAGGAAGTATTATGGGTCTTAGTCACTACAGCTACAGCAGCTCATAGAGAAGTCCACTGCCTATCACGATCTAGCGAGGTGGCCTGGAGCAAGCTGTACGACCTTTGCATGAACCTGCCTTCTTGTGTACAGAGCTGCCCTGCTTGCCCCTCAGCCAGTGGGAACAGGATGTTGGGAACTTGCTGCCCTGCTCAGCATCCAGCCAGGCAGAACATCCATATGGGGACAGGCTAGCTCTCTGGAGAGGGACAGACACAACAAGGGCATTCCTCATTGCGGAAGGGGCTCAGGTGGCCAGTTTTGCACACAGACACCTGTCACAGCAGGCAGCGGTCACCAGGAGCCAGCAGACCATGGTGTCCCTACCGGTGCAGGAGCAGAGCTGTAGCTGTTGGTACAGGTGATCTGAGCACATGGTGCCAGGCCCACAGATCCCACAGCACAGTTTGCCCATAGTCTCAACCTCCAGGTCCCTATCTTCTTGCCTCATTCCAAGGGTGCGGCGTCCCGAGCTCCCTCCCCCTTCCTCCCTTCTCCTCTCCCTCCAGTCCTTCTGTCTTTCCCTTCAACTTCTGCTTTCTCCGCCCTCTGTCTTTGCATCTGTGTTACCGTTCACAGTGGCACTCTTGGCTTGGCCTTCACTAGGCTAGTGATTCCCGGAGCTATACCTCCCAGGGCCAAGGTGTCAAGAGTGTTGTTATTCTGGCAGGCAAGGCCTTGGCCCGTCCTCTGTGCTGAGACTTTTCAGGGTGAGACCAGACTGAGAGGTGACAGTTGAGTGTAGCTAGCAGGGGGGCTGGGAGCCCCAGCAGAGAGCAGCAGGGCTCAGCAGCCACCTCAATGCCCTGGTTTTAGACTCTGGTCGCACAAAGAAGTCAATGGAACAGCATGCAGCTATCACAAAAAGAGAAGGGAAGAGCTCACAAAATGAAATGAAGTGATTTCCGGGTCCCAGCACTGTGAGAACAAAAGCAGAGGGCAAAGGGGTGTAGACAGCAGGGCCTTTATAGAAGAGAAAGGCCCCAGACTTGCTGGCTTCTGTGCGGGAGAGCCTGGGAAGGACCACTGGGAAAACAATGTGTTTACTAACACACTGGTGTGTCGGTGTGGAATACCTAGGTGGGCGGGGTGGGATGGAAAGAGGGTAAAGAAGGAGGACGCTTTGCTGAGTTTATCGTTTATGCAGTTGGGAATTTCAGAGTATTTCACATACTCAAAAAAATAGTAAGTGGAATCACCAAGGGCTTGGGCCAGTTGTGGGGGGATTTCAAAATGAAATATAAACAGAGGCAAGTGGCCTTAGCTATTGCTGGGGATGTCTTTCTGTATGCTGTGAATGTGTTGCTCTGATTGATTGATTGATTGATTGATTGATTGATTGATAAAACACTGATTGGCCAGTAGCCAGGCAGGAAGTATAGTATAGGCAGGATAAGGAGAGAGGAGAATTCTGGGAAGTGGAAGGCTGAGTCAGGAGACGCTGCCAGTCACTGCCGCCATGAGACGTAAGATGTAAGGATACCAGTGAGCCACGTGGCAAGGTAGAGATTTATAGAAATGGGTTAGATATAAGAACTAGATGGCAAGAAGCCCTGCCAAGGCCACACAGTTTATAAGTAATATAAGTCTCTGTGTGTTTGCTTGGGTCTAAGTGGCCGCAGGAGCCGGGTGGACATGGGAAAACTCCAGCTACAAGCTCTACTGCCAATAAAAGAATGATGACACTTCAAAGCAAACAGGAGTGTCCGTTTTTGAAGATGTGCAGACAGGTAATAAACCACAGGCTGGGGCCGTGTTTCTCAAGTGGGATGGGTTTCCAGTGTCCACACTACCTTAGGTGGATTCTAAAACAGACCAGATAACGATGTGTGTTTCAGGACACACGCGTGTCATGTCTCTCACAGTTGGTAAAGACAGTTACAGTGAGTAAAAGAGGTGAGTGAGGCTGGTGTGCGCCTTGTGGTCTGTTTGGGGAAAGGCGCAGGCTTGAATTCAGTTGAGGTCAGTACTCACTCTCAAGCATTTCAGAAGTAACTGCGCGTGTGCAGGCACGTGTGGCGTGCATGTGGACAGAGAACGGATGCGTAAACAAGAGTAGAACTCTTAGTGAAGGGCGTATGAGAGAATTCTTTGTGCTATGTTAAGTAAGAAATTACTTCAGAATAGTCTTAAAATGCAACATGAGTATTAGTGGCTCACATTAACAATGAAGGCACCTTTAAAAAGTTCTATTCAAACTGTTACAATGCAGTTTCTAAGCTGACAAACATCATGTGGCTTTAGAACTGGGGTACAGCGTTCTTTGCCCTGCACCATTTTGACATTAAGAAAATGTTAATGATAAGCCATAAAATGCTCCTGTCAATCCAAAGAATCATTGATGCTTATTGAAGAAAGGGACCCTGAACAATCAGTCCAACATTTCTTTGTCTGTAATTCCTTCCGGACTCTTTCATTATAATTGACACCAACTACAGTTTATTTTCAAACAAACAAACAAACAAACAAACCAGAGGGCCCAGGGCCCTGCGGACACCCAGAAGCCTATCACAGGTGGCAGGAGGGGACACCAGAAAACTTCACAGCATTACACACCACCTGAACCCAGCCCTGGCAAGATGTCATGACTCAGAGGACAGCGCATCAGTCTGTCTCTGGGGCCACGTGTCTTCATGTGTTGTTTGTCCCACCTTTCTCCTTATGGCAGCCTCCGCTCCTGGGGCTCCACTCCCCAGGCCTTTCTCACTCGGAGACTGATGGGAAGTTGTTCATTCTCATGCCTTAATTTACACAGGACGGCAGCTGATTGGCCAACAAGCTCAATAAACTCTCTTTGTTCTCTTACTTGGACCCTCCCCTCAGAAAGACTAATGCAAGTGCAATTTTTATACATAATCCCACATGCACGAGAGTCTGAAGCATAAGCATAAGCATGGACCCCAGGTGAAGAATCTCTGGTTGGTAGAGTTGCTTAGTTTTGTTGTGTTCTTTGTTAGCTCCTGCGTCTTTGCCTCTCTTACATGTGAAAGGTACAGGGAAGTGAGTCATGAATGTTTGCACAACATAAACCTGGCTTCATACCCCGATTGTAGCAAAATGCTACTTGGATACAAGCTAAGTCACAGCAACTATGGTTTGCATCTAGTTTCCAAGTGACGGCAGCAAGTGCACGTCTTCACCAGCCATTCCTGTACAGCCCTGGCAGCTCGGGGCCCACCTGCAGGGGCAGCAAACAATGTTGCCACGGATTGTTTAGCTGTATCAATCGCTGCTGCCTCCGCACTTGCCGCCCACGTCATCCTCTTAAGACGCGTGTGAATTCTAAGCTCTCCTTCTCTCTCTCCCACCTGGGTGCTGTGACGTACTGAGCTCCATCACAACAACTTCTCCCACTTTGCTTTCCCAAGTTCCAAAGAGCCTTCTCCCACACCACCCCAAGCTGCATGCTTTGGTTAGGATTCTGAGTCACGAAAGCAAACAAGAAACAGAAATAGAACTCCAATTGACTTGAAAGAGAGAGACTTGCTAGCTTATTGCAGAAGTATTGGCTTATAAAACTGAAATAGTCCCAAGGAAGCAGAACTGATGTTAGATACAACTGCATTCAAACACTTAAAATAGGTCATCCAGATCAAGGCCACGGCCAACTTTCTTCTCATCAGTCCCATGGATTATCTCAGACAGAACCAGTCCACAGTGGTGATCTCGTAGCAGATCGACCTCAATCTGCCTTCTAGCATCCCTGCCAGAGGGAACACCTCTCTGCTCCAACAGTTAGAGGAATAGTGATCTCACATGCAGCCCCAAGCCAATCACCGTGGCTGGAGAGACTACTGTAGATACTCCCTGGCCAGGCAGCGGTCACGTGGATACCTGGGAAGTTGGTCCAGGTCCATCTCCCCAACTAGGACTATGGAGTGAGAGATGGTTCCTCAATGAGGTGTCAGAAGGAAGGGATAAGAATAGACGCTGAAAACCTTTTAACTGCTATTCCATTTCCCTCCACTTTCTTCCTGAAATTTTAGTTTTGTAGCAGCTTCTCACACCCAAAGCAAAGACAGCCACATCAGAGCCCAGTACCCTCCCTTTTCCAACACTGCCCTTATCCTGTGTCAAGCACGTCACAGCGGGGTAATGGCACAATGGGAGTTTATCCTAACAATGCCGATACCCCACAGCATGGACAAGAACACAGATGGATTCGCCAGTTTCACATTGCTATTTGTGGTTTCCTACTATCACGTCATTATTATTAGGGGGTTTATAACCTTGAGAGATAGTCCCGTCTATATGTATGTGGGCGTCACAGTTGGTGACTCAGGAAGCAAGGCCATCTGGGCATAATTAAAGATAATTAGGGGGAATGTAGATGTGACCTAGAATTTGATCTAGACTCACAAAAGGGATTCCGATCCTCTGCTCCTTTTCTCACTGCCCAACAGCCAGTGCTGCCAAGCTCCATCACTCCTTCCGCAGAGCCTGAGAAGAAAATGATTGAACTTGCTTTCCCAACTCTGTACAATGCGATCACTCGCCCTGCCTGCTTATAATAGGATCCATCAAGCAAATGAGATAATGTGTGCGCATGCACTTTAAAAATTACAACTCAAAGGCAGGGCGGCAGGATTATTAAACAACAATTAGAGCCACTTACTAAGTCTTCCAACAATTATTTACAAAATAGATGCCATTTTCAAGCATCGTGGCATTTGCAAGGGTTACGAAAACAAACACCATGGTTTCTGAAGCTGTGCTCTACCCAAAGGCTGTGCAAGCCATTACAGCAACAGGGGGTTGGCTATGTGTGTCGCAGCCACCCATCACCTTGAAAGGGACCCCCCCCCAGGAGAGCAGGGTATTTCAGACAGGCCTCTGAGAATGGGTGCTATCGTGTAAGATGGAATAGGGGGGATAGGATCTGCCTGACCAGACAGAGAGCATGCCGGCAAGCTCCTGAGATTCCCAAGTGAGTTCCTGGTAGCTGCCTTATCCATCTTTGTCCATGCACGTCCACATCCATCATCCTCAGTTTCTCCGTCTTTATTGGATTTGCTGCCACATTGAAGAATATGAGACTAAATAGTCTTTGTCACCTAACATTTGGGATCATATATCTTTCCTTCACTTCTTTCCTTCTTTGATTTTCAATTTCCGCTTCTCTTTCATCACAAATCGTAACTATTTTATCTAGTTGTCCAGGGTAGAAAAAGACCTAGTTTTTGAAACTTAGCAAAGCTAAAACATACGGCCCCCAACAATTGTTACCTTCAAAATTTCTATTATCAAGCCAAGACAGAGCCTTCCAAATTGTGCTTTCTTTAATAAATTCCATGTAGGATTCTCTCCTCAAAATAGGAGAGAGAACTATACCATATAAGCAACTATATTATATTTAAAAAAAATTTTATGTTCCAATCTGGAGAGATGGCTCAGCAGTTAAGAGTAGTTACTGCAGAGGATCCAGGTTCAGCTCCCAGAACCCATACAGGTGGCTAACAACCACTTGTAACTCCAGTTCCTGGGAATCCAATAACCTCTCTAGCATCCTCAGGCACCTACATGTACTTGGTATGCATAAACCCATGTAGGCACACACATACATATAAATTTTTTAAATTTTTTTTAATCCACAATAGCAACTTGATTTCCCCCAACTACGTAGAACCTTTTGTTACTCATCATGACCATGTGTCTTCAGCTCCCTACTCACAACCTCCTGCTCTTGTCAGCCATGTTGTTCAGAAGAAACTCTCCATGTTTATGTTCCTCTCAGGCCAGGTGTGAATTCTGTGTCATTCTCTCCATCCACAAAACAGGCTGAGCCAATCTTCACTGTTATTATAGAAGTACAGAATAAATGAATGCTTTAAGTCAAGGAAGGGAACTAGAGGCAGACAGTCATACAGAGATACACAGAGAGACAGAGAGATTGATTTAGCTTGGACCCAATCCACATTACTTTTATTTATTAGCAGGACTGTTGCTGCAGACATCTCTGGCCAGACCCGGTGATGTCTGGGGCATGCTTCCGGTGTGCCAGAAAGAGTCCTACTCAGATTCCCATTCTGTACCAGGTTATTCTCGTGGGTACAGAAAAATGAATGAAAAAGAAAATTGAGGCTTTGATTGAGGAAGCAGAAACATCCTCTGCCGAGCTGCAATCTAGACAGAATGAATTCGTCTTCACACAATCCACACTCATTAGGAGTGAATCAAGCCATTTAACCACTAAGTGCTTTATTTAATCTCTACTCAAGAAGAGGATGAAAAAACAAATTTCAAAAGCGAGTATCCTCTTGTCTCCATTACTCATCACTACTAGAGCAGCTCTCTAAATCTCTACATCCAGCGTCCGCTGCTTATGATGACATTTTAATGGCTCTTCATTCAGACAGTTTTGTTTGGCATGATGGGAGTCAGTTGGGTTCAGACAATCTGGCTCTGTAATGGCATGAGATTCAACCAGGTCTCAGAGGACATGAGGGGCTAAGCGTCTCTCCAAAGCTGGGCCAAAAAGACATTCTCCTGCTTGTAATCCGGTGTCCTCCATTAACCAACTCATTAGTGCTGTCATTGCATAGAGAACATGGTGGCTGGCCTTGAACTCTGATCAGCTTGCCTCTTCCTCCCAAGAGCTGGGATTAAAGGCTTGTGCCACCACTGCCCTAGTGAGTTCCAGGACAGCCAAGGTTACACAGAGAAACCCTGTTTCAGGAAAGGAAGGAAGGAAGGAAGGAAGGAAGGAAGGAAGGAAGGAAGGAAGGAAGGAAGGAAGGGAAAATGATGGCACCCTGACTTGATATCAAGTCTGGGAGAGAAGAAGGGATTGGTGAGGTGCAGAGCAAGGCGAAGGTCCTGTGTGTGGCAGGGACTACAGCATGGTCCACACACTGCTGGTTTTCATTGATTCACTCACTCTTACATCAACAAGTAGTTATCAAGGGCTTATTGAAAGATATACTACATCAAGATTAGAGTGAGCGCCAAAAATGGGAACATCACCCCAGGGAACAGGTGACCCAGGACAGAGAGGCTGAGAGAGTGCCCCAAATGATGGCTGCTAGGGTGTGGACTTTAAATGGCTCCTAAATGCTCGGCTTGGTCCCCAGCCAGAGATACTGCTGGGAGGTGGGGGTCTTTGAGTGGTGGGGTCTAACGGGATGTCTTTAGGTCACTGGGGCTCTACCCTCAAATGGAAGCACTGGACTTCGGTCTCTTCGTCTTCTTTCACATTGAACCATGAAATGAACAGTCCCGCTCCACTATGCTCCCCCATGTGACATGCTGGGCTGGCATATGTGCAAAGGAACAGGGCCCACTGTCAGGGACTGAAAACTTGTACAACTGTGAAGCAAGAGACCTTTCCTCTCTTGAAGTAAGTTTGTCTCAGGTACTTGTTACAGTGACAGAAAGTGAAGAAGGGAGATTCCCAGAGGCAGGTGACCAAAAGATCAACCAATTGAAGCCGGAGGCAGTAAGAAAGAAGAGCCGATGTTTCGAATATTCAGTGACATGTACAACTGGGAGAGAGTTTATAGACAAGGTAGTAAGAAACGCCTTAAAAAGCAAGCAAAACAAACAGCTGTTCGCCTTAAAAACAAAGGCTACGAAAAGTTACATCACAAAGGAAATGTAACAGCTCAGCTGTGAATATGATATCCATGACAATGACAATGTACGCCTTAGGTATAGAGCAGATCAATATTGCATAAATATATTGAGAGGCTGTGGAGGAGGGAGGTCAACCTGAGGAGCAATCAACAAAGGCTTGAATTCTCACCCGGCCCCCCAAAAGGACGTCAACACATGATATCTGAAGCTGAGAATCAAGACATCATGCATGATACAAGTGTGACATTTAGAAAAATCGAGCTAAACATCCTCTTGCCAGAAAAAAAAAATTACAGGAGCTAAAAATGGCTGCTTTGGGACTGGGAAATGAAGCGAGGGAATAACAGAAGATTTTTTAAAGAAAACTGCATGGAACTGTTTTGTTGTTTAGTTTTTTGAGACAGGGTTTCTCTGTGTAGCCCTGGCTGCCCTAGAACAAGCTCTGTAGACCAGGCTGGCCTCGAACTCACAGAGATCCACCTGCCTCTGCCTCCTGAGTGCTGGGATTAAAGGCATGCACCACCACACCAGGTTATGTGTGGAGCTATTTGACTACCTCAGTTTTATGCACATACAACATGGCTAAAAATACCTGATAAGCAAACAAAAGCAGCTATATGTGTCTCAGTGTTGTTTTTAATCATAAGTCATAGTGCTAGATAAAATACAGAAATCCCAGTTGAATTTGAGGGCTCTCTGTCTCTGTCTCTCTCTTTCTGTGTGTGTGTGTGTGTGTGTGTGTGATGGAACCTAGGGTCTCAGACCTACTAAGCAAGTACTCTGTTACTGAACCCTGCTGTGTGTGACTGGACCTTGAACACCATGAACATCAAGTAATTTTTAAGTAGGTGATACTCCAAACATTGAATGTGATATGGTTTTATTAAAAAACGTTGATTTGAAATTCAAATTTAGTTTGGGTATTTTTATTTGCTCAACCCGACACCCATAAATCACAGGAATGTATGTCACCAGCTATTTTGTCTAGTGTATTACAGAGGCCACTTTGTAAACAGCGGGGAAATTTCTTTAGAGGCTTAGTTCCAGGATGAAGTATGTCATCTCCCAAGCAATGAATTCTTTTTTCCCCTCTAAACAATCTGAACCGTGCAGAGAAATTGATCTAGACTGAAGAAATGTCATCTAAAGCTATCGTTCTGAAGAAGTCTACCCCCCTGGTTGAAATCTGGTGGAGCCACCACAAACTTGGTACTGAGACAATGACCAAAATGGCTACATGATCCAAATGTCAGAAATTAAAACACTGTGAAGAGTAAATAACAAACAAAGCCTCATGTGGTTTTCCAAGCCAACAGCCCCAGAAAAATATTCAGAGCTGGCTGGTGTCCCTCCCCAGGGACCAAGCCTGGAGTCAACATCGTTCAGAAGGCACACAAGTGTGTCTGGGAATAAGGTCTTTCTCTTCACTTCACAAGACAAGCATTAGTCATGACACCCAGGCAGGCCACTCGTTAGGATGCTGAGTTTTGCTCTTTGTCCCCGTGGGAAGAGATTATCTGTCATCAAGGAGATGCTAGCCTCAGCTTCCGGAGAAGGGAATAAATTACCCCTTACTCGGCACCCTTGCTGGCTCATTAGCATCACTGTCCAAAAGCACCGAGAGAGGCAGGACTCCAAAGTGAAATGAACACCCACCAAAAACCTACTTGCCACTTGCAGGCTGACACTGGGCAGATTCTGCTTTGGAGCGACTAGCCAGCATCCATGCAGTACAGAAGTCCTCTGCCTTGCTCGACTCCCATAGGGCAGAGCAAAGAGCAGCACTCTGCCCTCGCAGTACTCACAGCCACATTCTTCTGCTCTGACTTTGTCTAGTTGTGAATGGTATCAAGAAGTGTGTTGGCCTAATGGGTGTGTCAGGGACGTGCCTTGGAAGGTACAGGGTAGGGAGTGTGAGCCCTCTCTGGAGCGAAAAGGGTGTGACACCTAAAACCTGACTATCACTTATAAGTTCTCATGGCTCCATGCGAACCCAGCAGCTGCTGGCTTTGCTTCCTCATCTGCAAAATGGGTATGACAAGTCCATCTCCCTCACACATGGCACAGAGCTATGGTGATATTTTATTTGTATTAAAATATTATTTGTATGTTAATAAAGTTGCCCGGGGGTCAGAGCTATTAGCAAGCCATAGGAAAGCAGGGCAGTGGTAGCGTACGCTTGTAATTCCAGCACTTGGTAGGCAGAGCTGGGTAAGTCTCTGTGTGTTCAGGGATACAGCCATTATTGGATACACATGCTTTTAATCTTAATACCAATCATGGAAAACCTGGAGGCCTATACAGACAGGCTGTGAGGAGGCGGTCATGTGGTTGGGTTTACAACCAATGAGAAGGCAGGACAGGAACTCTATATAAAGACTTTAACACAGGGGTAGCTCTGGTTCGGAGAGGTAGGACCACCGCAGGAGGAAGGGTAAGGTTTTAGCTCTTAGCTCTGACCTCTTGGCTTTCTTCTTTGCATTGGTTCTGTGTTTATTATTTAATAAGAAGGTTGGATACATCTACATTTGGCGCCCAACGTGGGCATCATCTTCACAGAGCAAATCCCAGTTGAATGTAAACTCAACCCTTTGAGCTGGGCAACCTCTCTTCACAGCCATCCCATCGTAGCACCTCCTTAGACCCACTGAGGGTCCCTAGATGATCAAATTTGATCTCGGACCAAAGATGATGGGTGGAACAATGTCTATCATAGCAGGAGTGTAAGATCCACAGCATGACAGGAAGTGTCCATGTGGGTGGAGCTCAGCAGTGGAATTACCAATGGAGCTGCTGGCCGGGATTCCAGGAAACATCTACCTTCTAGAATGTTCCTGACAAGTGTACAAAGTGGGCACGTCCTTTCTGAATCAGTAACTAACACGTTCATGGGATCCAGGAAGGACTTGAAGATGAGGGTAGTCTTGCTGAGCACTTGGCACAAGCTTTTCCGAGACACCTGGTGGGAGGTGGTATCAGAGGTGTGATGACTGGATGAAGCTGGGGAAGAATATTTCAACCTTACGTGCCCCGAGGCAGAGGAGACAGAAAAGGGAGACTTGTCCCAAGATCCCAGTCACCCAGTCCTGTCCTACACAGTATCATACTGATATAATCACCCATGACCTGTGTCTTTGGGGTGGGACACAACGGTTCACGGAGAAATGACTGCTTGCTGACTTCCGTAGCCACTCCTCCCTTCTGCCTTATTGATAGGATCACCAATCTTTTTTAAACTACTTTTACACACAGAGAGAATGAGCGCCTCACATGTATGCCATGGCACATGTGTGGCAGTCAGAGGACTCGCAGGAGTTGATTATCTCCTTCCATCGTGTGGAATCGTGAAACCCAAGTCTCTACTCTCGTCAGGATCTCCACCCTTCAGCAATGTGCACGCACATCCACCTTTCCTTGCCGTGTAGCCAAGGGCTCGTCTGGCCAAACAGAGGGGGTCAAGAGTACCCTACAGCAACTTCCAGAAGATGTCCTTCAAAGATGACAGGCAGGTGGCCCTTGCCATTTTCTCTCAGTCTTCTGCAGTAGGTGAGCGTGATCATGGGAGAACAGAAACCTGAGTCCTTGAGACTAGCAATGGCCATGTTTGCTCTAGATCATTCCTCAGACCTCCCTCTCTCTCTCTCTCTCTCTCTCTGTGTGTGTGTGTGTGTGTGTGTGTATGTGTGTGTGTGTGTGTGTGTGTGTGTGTGTGTGTGTGTGTGTGTGAGAACAGGTGTGGAGGCCAGAGGTTGACATCAGGTGTTTTCCTTCATTATTGTGCATCTTATTTTGAGACACAGCCTCTTACTGAACATGGAGCTCATCACTTCAGCTACACTGGTGGTCAATGAGCTCCCAGAAGCTGCCTGTCTCCACCAGCACCTGCCCCATGCAGCCAGGCACTAAGGTCACAGATGTGTACCATTTATCTGACTTTTATGTAGGTGCTGGGGAGCCTCATCCTCCGACAGGAAGTATTTTGCCCATTAAGCCATCTCCCCAGCCCGGGACTTCCTTTTGTAAGCCAGTTTTACTATGTAGCTTCATCATACACATCTGAACCTAATCCTTCTAACAGACACATCTTCTGGACGAGAAGAACTGGGCCCATTCGAAAGAGCAATGAAAGCAAGCAAGCCAACTCCAACAGAAAGGCTCTCGGGGTGACTGCAGGACCAGATGTTTTCATCCCAGACGACCAGGAAAGGAACTTTCAACCTTGTGTGCCCATTCAGAACATTCGACAAAACCTCTTTCTTTCTACTTTTATTTCTGAGAAAGGTCTGCTCAGTGCCAGGGGTAGATGTGTTTTGTAGTTTTCTTCAAATCCTTGTAATTACCTCAGCATGAAGGACTTCTCTTTGTTTTCAATCTGAATTTAAATTGAAGGCCTTCTGAGTCGTCTGTCTCCATGCTCCGTGTGGCATCAGTGTCCCGTTCTGTCTCTCATGGTGAGGAGCTGCTCTAAGAGAGGCAGCCTATGCACCTGAGGCTTGCCCAGCCCATTTCCTGGCTGGTGACTGTAGCACCTTCTGTTACTGTCTACAGCCAATCATCCGTGTGTTCGTCTCACGGCCAGAGAAATCTGCTTGTGTTGTCCTGCTGAGGCATTGTATGGTTTATCTGGGCTGTTTTTCACAGCTGGCATCTGCTAAAGCCAGTCTCCAACAGATGATTTACCACAATTATCCCAGTTACGGGCATTAGTCTGTGTCTCACATCCTGAATCTCCAGGAAATCAAGGCAGACCATAGGAAGCAGAGCTATTACACAACTGGGGCTTTGTGTCTTATATTTAGATTTCACGGGGACAGTGATTCTAGAAGCCATGTGGCTTCATAATTCTAATACATCTGGCACAGACTGAGTCACGACTTGGGACTATAGAATGAGGAGATATGACCACTGTGCTTCTCAAACTCTCCGATGGCAAGAGTCATTGAATTAACCCCAGGTCCCTCTTTTGTGTCTAGAATACCCAAATCAGAGCCTCACAGGAGCAGTCTGGGAAGCTATAACTGAACAATCCCGGGGCAGTTAGGGAATTACAGATCTAGCTCTCTGTGAAGGCATATCAGTCTTGCCAAGGGAGCCAATGGGGTCAGTGGCTGTGTTACTTCTTAGAGCCTCAATGTCCTTGTCTGTAAAATGGGTATAATAGGTCTCACTTCTCCAGTGCATGCTGAAGACTACAAATACAATACATGAAGATGCTTGGTGCTTAGTACAAGCTTAGCCAATGGCGGCCATCAGCATTATTGTGACAATGATTTTCATGAACTCAAAGAGGTCTTATTTGTGGTCAAGGATGGAGACTTTGAACTGCATACAGGAGACTCTGCAGGCTCCCTTAACTTTGGCACCACTGGGAACTGGGCCTGCAGAAAAAGCCCTCCTGGTGTAGACCACATGTTTCCAGCTCACAGAGAGACAGGACAGAAGACACGGACATTCCACGCACAGTCAAGTGTGAGGGGCTAAGCAGACCTTTTGGCCACATTAGCAGCTGAGGGCTTCCTCTCTTTCACGTGAAGAGCTTCCTAAGCATTAGGCAGATGGTTTCTTTGTGACGGAGAGGGAAGGTAATTCGAGAGTCGTCCCTTAAAGCCACCACTGTATATCCACAGAAACTAATTCTCTAGAATCTTAAACCTGGTTCAGAAATCTTGAAGGATGTTGTTTGTCCCGAATCATCTTAGGTGGTCTCTATGGAGTTTACTGGTGCCAGGCCATTGGTGCTTGTACGGGTCTGGTCTAAAACCACTATTAACTTCGACTCCTCCCTCCTCCTGTAGTGAGGCCTGGACCTGGAATCGGGGCTCAGTATGCTGGCAAACTCTCAAAGTCAGGTCTGTTTTCTCTGCCCTGCTTAGACTGCCATGAGGACAAACACTGTCCCAACAGTGTCTGAACTTTCTGACACTGGTTTGGACAACACTGTGACTTTTTAACAGAAGGAAAAGATCATCAGAAAAGTACATATGGCTGAGTATAAAACCCCCACTGCACAGCCACGACACAATGATGAGCTGGGCATAGGGTGGGGAAGCGTATGACAATCTCCAAACTTCTAGGCATACTGTCATTTAGTCTCCAGAGCTGACCCAGGAAATGAGTGTTAGTCTGTCTGCCCCTTGGATGGATGAGAAAACAGGCATTTCTGCTAGTAACTCTGTAGAACGTTGGACACATTGCTTCACATATCATGACAATAATGCCTAACTTAAAGTCTTACCAAAATTAGAAGTATTTCAAGAAAGAGAGGGGCAGGGCTTCCTCAGTAACTGTTTTGAGAAATGAGGGTAGAGTAAAACTTACTTATCCTAAACCAGGAGGTCTTGATGTCTGGGTTCTTATTCTTCCCTCCCCCTTGGATGTGGCCTCTGGGGAGTTCTTAGCTTCTATGTTTGTGGGGTCTGTTTCATGGCCAAAGTGGGGGGAAAATGTACTCTCTACCTAAAATTTTTAAATGATCAGATGAATTAATTTGTGATAGCGTTGTGCAGCTAATAGGCCACAATCCCATGTGTGTGTGTGGGTATATTCCTCAGTTAAACAAGTTGCCCCAAATCACAACCATTATATCCGAGAGATAAGACACAGGCATTTATAACAGTCCCCACTTCTTTCATGGTAGAAGAAATACAATTTGGGGTTCCAGAGTTATTAATAGCCTCAGATTTCAAGAACCTGGCAACTTCACCGTCAACACACTATTATTAGTGCTACATGGTCAGTAGTACCAAGCATGCCCTGAGGATGCACATGACATAGCCTCTTAGTTCAAGGCACCTCGAAGGAATTGGAGTTAATGGCAAGACTGTGCGATGCCTGGACCCTCCAGTTCTTCGGGAACCTTCTTCCTCTCCTCCTGGCCATCCATCTGCCATAGTCAGTCTCTTCTGCGCTCCCAAGGTCCCCTGTACAAAGGCAGTTTCCTAAATGCTGTCATTCTCAACACCACACAGGGAACTCAAGAAAACTCAAACAACCCACCCCAGCCCTAGGTCTCGCCATTTATTCTGCAGACCCAACCCCCCAGTATTGCGGAGATGAGCCTGGCTATACCCCTGCTAGTGTGTGGAGAATCCCTCCTTCCCACCCTAAAGCTGGGGTGCTGGTGAAGGGCAGATCAGGGCAGATCGCTAAGGCTGGGGTCAATCTGACAGGTTCTCAGAGCTCCATGCTAATACAGCAGGGACCGCAGAGCCGGAAGAGGGCGCTGACCCCTGGACAGGCCCGAGAGGGAGGAGCGGTGGTTCCCAGGAGGGCAGTGCCAGAGGGGTCCCCAGGACAGGGCTGGCCAGCTTGGAGCCAGGAGCTCTGGTCTCCAAGGGAACCCCCAGAGATCAAGGCCAGCCCTGGACAGCCTCTGACGCTGCTCTGAGTGAGCCCTGCAACTTCTTAGCAGGCTGGGCGTAGCCTGGTCGCCTTGACCACCAGAGGGAGAAACCTTGGGAACGTTGGTTCAGGACGCTGTGCCTTGGAGTGACACCCACCACCTGGGCTTGCTCCCTTGCAGTTACCCTCCCTGACCTGGAGATTCCAGGAGCATGCTTGCCCAGAGCCCTAGAAGTACCCCTCCGCCCATACCACTCCTTGCTATTTTAAATGCGTGTCTCAAGCCAAAGCTGCTAACGAGGTTGGAGAAACAGGTGAACAGGAAGACAGCGGTGGCGCTGAAGGAGCTGAGCCAGCAAATCCAAGAAACTAAATGCCGGCGGGAAAGGCTGCTGAAGGACACCAGGCAGCTACTGGAAGAAAAACACCGTGTGCAGGCTGAAAACCAGCTTTTCATGGACTACCTGCACAAAAACAGCGAGCGGTGTGAAAAGAAACGGGAGGCGCTGTGGAAGCAATGTGCCCAGGAGTGTGGCGAGATAGAGCGAAGGAGACAAGAGCTGGCGTCCAGATACACCCAGAGAAATGCAGCCCTTCGAGCACAGCTCCTGCAGGGCAGAAAGACCCAGGAGGACTTAAGGCAGCAGCTGCAGGCACTGAAGACCGTTTACATGGTAAAGGAGAGGCAGGACACGACAATGCAGACCTTGGAGAAGGAGAAAGAGAAAATCCGGGGTGAGACAGCGGCCAAGGACCAGGAGGCACACATCCGGTTCCTTCGGGAGAAGGCCCTGATGGAGAAGAAGCTGCAAGAGTTGGACTTGATGGAGCTGGGGCAGATCAGCACTAAGGGGCTTACGAGGAAGTCCAAGGCCTTGGCGCAGGCCTGCAAGCAGGCTCATTTTGAGTTCTGTGGCAGTCTCCACAGAGAGAACCAGCAGCTACGGAAGGAGCTCCAGCAACTGAGTCAGGAGTACCGGAAGGTGGAAGCTGTGAGAACCGGGTTGGAGAAGCAGCAGCAGCTGGTGAAGGAGCAGCAGTGGTATCTAGAAGCCTTGACCAGAGGGCGGCAGCGGCTGCAGGCAGGACGTGAGCGCCACCGTGCTCATAATCCATGCCTTAAGGAACAGAGTGCTTCGAAGACCATGCTGAGCACCAAATCAAGAACAAATTCAAAGTAACGGCTACCAGAACGGATTAAAGAATTTGAGCACTTGAGATAATCTACAATCCAAAAAGTATCCTGCGTGGAGAATACAAGCGTGTTTTCAGAAAGGGGCAGTTGTGATATCGGGCTGTGCTCTTAGCCTGGGATCTACATTCTGGCTGGCTGGCTGCCTGGGGCTGTTGTGGATTCCAGAGATTTAGAACATTTGGAAAACTTTTTAAAGAGTTGTGCTACTCATTTTTATAGCAACATTTGAAATTCTCAGATTAGTTAGGACGTGTTATTTTAGTTCCAATACAGTTATTTTTTTCTTCGTGTATACTTTGTAGTCCCCAAAGTGTGGTGTATAATTCGGTGCAGTGTATAATTCGTAAGTTCTGTGTATTTTTGACCATTTGAAACAACTAGGAATCATATTTTCAACTGTAGGGGTTTTTTGTTTGTTTGCTTGCTTATTTGCTGAGAGGGTTTGCATGTTTGCATTTGTGATGGGCTGGTCATTTGTTGAACTGTGGGGTCCTGGTCTGGGAGAATGGTCATGTATTTCAGCAATGCCCCTGCATGGGCAAATGCAATTGGCTTTATGTTTCTCAGAAATTATCGGTAATGAAAACTTCAAAGTAACTTTCTAGAATTTTCAGCTTTAATTATATGTAAAATGGATTCATTTGAAATAAGTTTAAAAGGGGGATTCACTTTTCAAGGTGTCTTATCTAACTTTTAACATAGATGGTGAAATATGCACTTTGCCATTAAACAGTATTGTTAAAAACAAAACCTACCTGTGATTATTTCTTTTTTTTCTGTTTTCTTTCTGGTTTTTCAAGACAGGGTTTCTCCATGTAGTTTTGGTGCCTGTCCTGGATCTCACTCTGTAGACCAGGCTGGCCTCAAACTCACAGAGATCCTCCTGGCTCTGCCTCCCAAGTGCTGGGATTAAAGGCGTGTGCCACCGCCGCCCAGTGCCTGTGATTATTTCTTACTCCCCCAGCTTTATAAATGCAGTAGAAACACTACATCTATGTAGTATTTCTATGTAATATTCATTATATGTTTCATTATACTATTATCACCCTTTTGATGAGGTGATAGAACACTTATTGATGAGATGAAATAGGACAATGATGTAAGCATCATGACCCAGAGTTAGGCCACTACATCAAGGCTATTTTCATACAAACATTGTAATAGGCAACAGTCCGTCTAATAAACTAGACAGCTATTGAGTGGCTAATAGGTGGATAGTGTATACAGCATGGATACACTGGGCAAGGATCATTTGTGACCTTTATGAGATGCTAGGATGGTACAAGATTTCACTGTCCTTCTCGGACACATAAAATATATGAATTGTTTCTTTCCAGAATTTCCCATTTGATTTTGGACTGAAGTTGAACACAGATAACTGAAAAAGTAGGAAGAGAAGCCATGGGTAAGAGGAGTTGCCAATCCAGGTCCATCACTCTGCTATACTGTTTATAAAGGAGAAGCGTTCCTATACTTCATTTCTTTTCTCATGGAATAAGTATTGTAAGTTCTCCTTGAGTTTAGAGGTAACTGTAGATCTTTTTTTCCTTTGTGCCTTGAGCCATTTTTATGTTGTCTAACCAACAGGCAGGGCTGACTGAATGAGCTGCTGACAGGTTGCTTCTGGCCTCCAGAGCTGAGATAGGCAATCTTTTTCCTAACAGCCTGGAAAATACAAATAAAAGGCCTTGTGCTTCCTGTGGATTCCATGTGTAACATTCCACCCCACAGGGTAAAACAGCCACAGGAAACAAAGGACGGGACCCTCATGTTACAGCAAGATTGCATTTACAAGAACAGCCACACTTTACCAGTCTCTGCTCTAGGAGAATAAAGGTTTTCCCCAGCTGCTTCCTGCACCGTCAAAACATATATGTGTTGACTGTGAATATGCAGGCGTGCAAGCCAGATGTTAGCTGAAGTACTGAGATGAAAGCGCAGCCACACTGGAGAAGTGCGGGTGCCTCCTCCACTCCAGGAGGTCAAGGATCCTCTTCCTTTGCTTTCTCCCCTGTCTGTGTTCTACACCAATCAGAGAGATCTGAACCCCCTTTCCCTAGCTGCAAGCTCTCACACAACACACACACAGACCCATCCCATCATGCAAGAAACATGTGAGGCAGACACC
Organism: Peromyscus californicus insignis; assembly: GCF_007827085.1. NCBI lineage: Eukaryota > Metazoa > Chordata > Mammalia > Rodentia > Cricetidae > Peromyscus > Peromyscus californicus. The sequence goes on along the minus strand of NW_026294436.1, from coordinate 66,230,482 downwards.
CCTGTGGGGCGTTTACCCACCACCCCCACAGTTCCCCAGAGTTTTCTTGAGTGTGAGCAGCAGGAAATATTAGATAGAAGGATTTATTGTGGAGAATATCGCGGAGATAAACAGATAGAAAATAAAGGATAGCCTCAAGAGGGCCTGGAACCTTTTCCAACGGGCCCCGACTGTCTCTGCCCCAGGGTTTTTATAGAGAAGCTGTGCAGAGAAGCATGGGGATGCTTTGAAATGCTGGTTCAATTGTTCTGCCTAACAAGGTGATAGAAATTCACCTTGTTAGGCAGAAATTTGGGGTGGAACAAAAGACCTCCTCCCCCAGCACAGCCAAGTGCGGACTATCTCAGACACCTGCACTCAGGCCCGTGGTCTAATCATCCTCTATGCGGACCTGCTGGGTAAAGCCACGAGGAACCCAAGAACGCGCTCCCACACACCCCCCCAAGAAAAAAGAATTCCAGACTAACACTGAAACACTGCAAGCTACTCCATATTAAACACACGCTCTTCATTCTTGGAATTCCTTTGGCTTCTTTCTCTTTAAGTTCTAGTCTCCCACCATGCTACTTAGCTTCCCATCTTTCACCTCCTTAGGTGAATTTCTATCACCTTGCTAGGCAGAACAATTGAACCAGCATCTCAAAGCATCCCAGAGCTTCTCTGCACAGCGGCTGGGGGACCACTGCCTTCTCCCCCCTCCCCCCACCCCCGCCACCCTGCAGGAGAAAGGGGGCAGCTCTTGTCGCCATTCATCTGAAATCTCCCTCCCTCTCAACCCAAAAGCCAATTTTTGGGTTTGCTTTTAAATAACATTGTTTTTTCTCCTATGACAGAATTGAAAATCTTTAAGGTTTTGTTTTGTTTCGGAAGCTCTGGTGTAACCAGGAAGAGAGAGTTCTAAGGAAAGAGGGAGGGCCATGCTGGAGCAGTCATTCAGCAAGGTAGAGAGAATGGCCATGACAAGGAGTCAGCGGCACGGGCACTGTCTATTTGCCATTGTATGTGGTGCCCGTGGCGGCCTCTCTCCTGGGGTGTGTTTGTGCTGGACCAGATGCTAAAGAATGGAGCCCATAGTGCTGACAAGAACAGCCCCGTCAACTGAATACATTTGCTGAGCAATTTCCCTGATGAGAGAATGCTATACCATTCTCAAAACAACATTTAAAAAAAACCCTCAAAACCAAAAACAGATGCCTACTCTACTGTGTTGTCAAACACTTCTCAGCCGGAAATTACTCAGACAGAATTACTACCGGAATATTCAAGAGAGAAATATAAGGAGACGAAGGTTTTCCTGTTGTGCGGACTCTCTGTTACTGTAACAAATAACTGAGATAATCATCAATTTAGGAAGAGAAAATGGTTGATTTGGCTCACAGTTTGGGAGCCTTTAATCTGTAACACCTTAGCCCCATTGCTTTTCAGCTGTGGCAAAGAATTGCATCTGGGAGCCAGCACGAGGCACAGCAAAGGTACTCTGGAGACTGAGACAGGGTAAGGAAGAGGCTGAGGTTCCTCTGTCCCTTTTAAGCCTTCCCTCCTCCCAGTGAAGAGATGATCTCTTCAGAAAGTCCCTTGCCTCCCATAGGTCTATGGCCTAGAGACCAGGGCTTCAACACATGGCATGAGAGGTCACTGGTTATCATATCACTCGATGCCTGCCACTGTCTCGGCTCCAACTATATATATAAGGAAGCCTCACCTGAGGCAGGGGTGAGGCATGCCTGACCTCTGCTCACCCCGTCCCACCCCTAGAAACGTTGCCCTGAGTGTGATTGGAAAGAAGACTGTCCAAGTTCTCTGCTTCAGCCTCCTCAGGGCAGCTCTAGCACCCTCTGCCTTTGGTGCCTGGAGGAAGATACTACAAGACCCCAGAAGACACAGGCCTTCTTCCATACTGAACTCAGAGTCCCCAGGGTGGCAGGGCCAGGGGTAAGGCGGCACCAGGGAGCAGAGCAGACAGTCCCCCACCACCTGTGGGCTGCACTGAGCTTCTTGACTCTAAGGGGATGCTAGGCTCTCTGCCATTGACAAAACCTGTGAGGGACCTGTCAGTCTATTTTCTGGCTCTAAAATGCCACAGATTACCTCCCCAGTCAGAGTCCCCATAGAAATTGTCCTAATGCTTGGTTCTGGTCAGGTGCCACACCAGAGTGCAAGAAGTCTGGGAAAGCAACTGCCAGGGCTTCCGAGCTCACACTTACTTGGATATCCCTGTGGATCGAGAGGTTTCAGAAGATAGATTTATAAAAATTTGATAAATCAAATGTCCACCAAGACACCGTGTGGTCACTCATGGGTACTCTCATCCTCAGCTCTAGCTCTTTCGCTACGTCCTTTTGAGAATAAAAAGGAAAATAAATTAAATTATAATTTACATATTAAATCATGCAATTCAAAACTCAGAGGAAACCCTACACACGAGGGGAGTCCAAGAATGAACCCTAGTGGTTTCTAGGAAATCTTAACATTCTGAAAGTAAGGAAAGGTGAGGGGTCAGGGTGCAAGGCCAGGAGATGTAGAGTTCACACTTTCACTATTTAGTTCCTAGAATTTGTAAGAGGAAAAGTTCTATTAAAGTCAAATAGACTCAGTGTGGTGGTTTGAAAGAAAATAGTCCCCAAAGGGAGTGGCACTACTAGGAAGTGTGACTTTGTTGGAGTAGGTGTAGCCTTGTTGGAGAAAGTGTGTCACCATGGAGGCAGGATTTGAGATCTCATATATGCTCAAGATACTGCCCCCCAGTGTCTCAGAACACTTCCTGTTGTCTAAAAGATGTAGGACTCTCAGCTTCTGTTCCAGCACCATGTCTGCCTGCATGCTGCCATGTCCCACCATGATGACAATGGACTGAACCTCTGAACTGTAAGCCAGCCACCTCAATTAAATGTTTTCCTTATAAGAGTTGCCGTGGTCACAGTGTCCCTTCACAGCAGTAGAACAATGACTAAGACACTCAGGGTACACATTTTGGTCCTTCCACTCTAAGTCTTGTACAAGTTACTTAATATTTCCCAGCCTCTATTCTCTTGCTTGCAAAATAATAAAATTGCTCACAGTTAACTAAGATAATGCATGCAAAGTGGCAGGCAAATTGTTGCTGAATGGATGCTCCCCTTCCTCTTCCCTCTATGGAATTAAGATAAATAAGATTCCTATTTGTGCAATAAGCTAGCTTGTATATATTGGTATAATTTTACATATTAACAACTATTTTATGCAAGCCTTATTAACATTGCTATGAAAAAGCATCTATAGTTACTTTTAATAAGAATCTTAAATGAAATTATTTTGTTACAAAGAGACTTTGTTTTAAATGGAAAGCATAAAAGCTATCCAAAAGGATTTTATTATGGCTAAGTAACTGATAGTATTTGATTTCTTGAATAGATGGAGGTAAACTGGCTTTTGTAAGGCCATGTGCCTGTCATTAGGTTAAGTGTTTTATGTTAAATTTTTACCATGCCATTTTACCAGTATGGAAATAAGAGGCTAACGGAGATTAAAAGATATCATCTCAAAGTAGAAGTCTACCAAACATGAAACTCACACTCAAACTACATTTGTAAATTTCTCTTTCGTGCCTGGGTTGTAGATGTCTTGCAAACACACAATGGGTGTGGCCAAGCAGAGACATGGCAGCTGGTGGCCTGCCTGTCCCCATTTCATAGACCTTACCGATGTGGAGACCGTGAGTCCTGGGGAGTTAGAGGCTGTTACAGCACAACATAGAGGATGAGGTTCGTATGTCATCTGGTCCTGTTGTCCTCCAAGGCCCATGGTGGGGAAGAGGAAACAGGTGGACAACAGGGGTGGACAGCACACAGCATGGACGTAACACCTCTGAGGACCACGGAGCTTCAGTAACCCTGTTTGCTGTCACGGCATCCCTGGGGACTTGTCATCCTCCATCCCAGAGGGCCACTGTTGTCATCACTCTGAAGTGTAAACAAGTCTTCCTACGCAGTGGGAAATCTGTCTTTCTCCTGTCCTGCCTGTCTTGACTCTTGGAATGTCAATGAACTGAAGTAAACTTGCCATCAAGGCCCATCTGTGAGTAAAAACTGAGAGACCCAGAGACTGTCTTCCACTCCCAAACCGTAATGAAATGGTAGTACATCAGCCTTGTTTGTTTTCTCTGCCTTCATTAAACACTTATCTCCTCGTTCATGTGCGCATTCAAAATTAATTCACTGACTGAAAACGGAATCATCGGAAGGCTCTGGTCCCTGCTGGAGGAGTCTTTCAAGGAATTAGATGATGCTGTGTGGAGGTAAGAATGTGAGGGCCTAAAGATTTCTCCTTAGGAAATGGATGATCTCAGGCACAAAGCCTCTTCCATTTCCATGACGATTAGGTTTCTTTATTAAACAATATGGAGTGTTTTGCTATATATTAAAATGATGCGTATTTACTATAGAATTCTTTGAATTCATGTAAACATTTTTAAAGGAGTTAATCACTGCTATGGTTTGGGTGACTGGCCTTCATGGGTCTTTTTTGTCACCTTCAAAGCACTGCTGGGAGGTGGTGGAACCTTTAAGAGGTGGAACCCAGTAGCTAGGTGGCATAAAACATACCTGTAATCCCAGCATTCAGGAGGCAAAGGCAGGGGATCATGAGTTAGTCCAAGGGCTACACAGCCAAACCCAGTTATGAATATATATATATACACACACACACATATGTACACATACACACACACATATGGAGACCTTGTAGAGGTTTGAATTAGATGTTCTTCATATTTGGGGACATTTGAATTGAACAGTAAGTGCAACTGTTTGGATAGGTTTAGGAGGTGTGGCTTTGCTAGAAGAAGTACATCGCTGGTGGCCGGGGTGTGGAGAGGTGAGCTTTGAGGTTCTCTGAGGTTTCAAAAGGCATGTACCCTTCCTAGCTCCACCTCTCTCACTTCCTGCGTGTGGTTTTAAGATATGTGCTCTCCACTTGCTGCTCCAGCACCCACGATGGAGATCATAGCATCTCCATTGTGATGGTGATGGACTCCTAGCCCTCTGGAACCACAAGCCCAAATAAACTCTTCCTTCCATAAGCTGCCTTGGTCATGGTGTTTTATCACAGCAACAGAAAAGTAACTAAGACAGACCTACTGGAAAGTCTTCGGGTTATTGGAAGGTGCATCTCCAAAGGAGGCTGTAAGATCATAGCCCTTTTTATATGTTCTGATTCCTGGTAGGATGTGAGCAGTTCGACAAACCATGTTCTCTTGCTGTGTTGTGCTGCCTTGCCATGGCCCCCAAAACAAAGAGACCAATTGATTGTGCCTTGAAACCTCTAAAACTGTGGCCAAAATACTTCTTTTCAAAGGTTGATCATCTCAGGTACGTGTCTTGGTAATGCTAACATAGTTGACCACCATTGTGCCACCCAGACAAAAATCACTGCTAACTTTCTGGGGCTTTCTTCTCGGTGAACTTACAGGGATAGCACATCTGTGGGAACTTCATGTATCTCTCTTTTACTTAATTGCAGTCCTGGTGTGTATGGGAACTTGATTTACTGACCTTTTGCCACTGAATGTTGTTTATAATAATACAAAAACAATTTTAATGGTCACACATTCATTTATCATACATATACATAATAATTTGTTTGGCCAGCCCCTCTTACCCTGTGGTTTTACTTATCACTCTGGTAAGTAGCTTTGTGATCAGCATACATTTCACACTTCTCTCCTCACATATCTGTTCATTTCATTATGATTGACAATAGCAAGATTATTAAACTAGAGGATGTAACTATATTGCTGAGCTGCCCTCTGGACACACTGTATTATTTTACAATCTCCACCAGGGTCTGGAGAGATAGATGGTAATAGAGAGAAGGGTAGGATGGGGGGAAAAGGAGGATAAGACAGAAATGTAGTGTAGACGACACACAGCTGAATTACTCGTAATGAACCCCAAACTTTGTTTCTCTTCAAGCACTCGTCTGTGAATGTGCTAGCCAGGCACAGGTGCCCATTAACCAGTGCTCCCAAGTCGTCCATCATGGCTGCCTGGACTTGAGTACATGTACCCCGAAGGCCCTTGTGCCGAAGGCTTGGCGCTCAGGATAGTGTTACTAGGAGGTGGGGTAGACGTTTTAAGTAGAAGAGGGGCTTAAATGGAGGTTCTTAGGCTAATGTGGCCCTATCCTCAGAGGGGATTGTGGGATTCCAGTCTCCTCCTCTTTTTCTCTTTACTTCCTGGTGGATGAGAGCAGTTTTCTTCCAGCATGTGCCCACCCATGATGCATTGCCTCTCTCCAGAGAGCAAAATCTGTGATACTGCTCCACTGTGAACCTTTAGAACTCTGAGCTTATTTGGCTCAACTGTCAAAACTGTTGTTTATCAGTTCATTATCTCAGCCAGCTCAATAGGGATAGAAATCTGACTAATTAGGGGCCAGGGGTGGCGTTCCCATCTGAATTCTCAGAGTCTAACAATATAGGAAGTTACAAGTCAGGCCTTCAGTTTTAGAACCTAAATGATTTCCCCCCCTCCTTTGAAAGGGTTTTCAGATGCTGATAGGTGTCATAACTTCTGAAATATTGGCTAAAATCAGTCACTAAATAATTTTCAAGTTATAAAAGTCCCAGACTTTCCTGGGTTTTCCTTTCCTAAATTTATATCCTTTTATTTTAAAATATCCTATACTGCAGCTCCAGACACTGGAGCTTAGAGCAGATAATGTTAGAGATAAGCCAAGAGCACTCTTCACAAACACAGTCACTGGCAATGTTCCTTCCCTTCCAAGCTTTTATTTACATATGTGGCATGTTTCCATCTACATAGCTGTAAACATGCTATCAGACTAGCTGGGCTCTATTGAGAACAGTAATCCAAATCTCTGTAGACTTCCTCTTAGGTCACTGGAAGTCCTCCTTTATAAGCCAAGTATGCTGACACCTTTATGAATAAAGCTAATTCCATAGGCGCCTTTGAGTTCACCGGGTTTCTAGACATAAAACAGTAATAACTAATTAAAACTTACCAAATGCTTACTTTTCTCAATAACTTTACTTGCATTATACAATTCACAAAGGCAGAAATCCAATTTCTTTAAGATGTAAAATGAACCCAGTGATTAAATCTAAAGCCCCCATTGTTCAAAAAAAAAAAATCCCTAGATTTTCCTCAAACAGTACCAGTATCACACCGAATCAAGGAGAACAAACACCTAAGTGTCTGGACAACGGTGGTCTCATTACTTCTGCCATGCTGCCCTCCACTTGGAAGGATTTAATGGTGTGGATTTAGGACTATTGCAGTCTTAGCTTGTATTGCTATATGCCAGTCTTTCCCTCGGCTCTAGGCTTTGAAAGTTGGTAAATATCCTTGACTTTTTCACTTCCATTTTTTCTATAATTTGTCTATTAAAAATATATAGCTTATTTTATAAAAAAAATGGTTTAATATGTTGAATTTAATAAGTGTTATGGTAATAACTTTTTCCTCAAATTCCTGATTTCTTGAAGATAGGATGGACACATATTGGATTTTTACATGTGATAGCATGTTTGTATTAATCCAGTACCCACTGCATACTAGATACTCACCCAAGTGTCTGGATAAAATGATGGAAGCTAATGAGTTTACAAAACAATTAAATCAACATTTTTTGAATTATAATATTCTTAACTGCTATGATGGAAATAGTGTTCCAAAGGTTCATAGCCCAGGTGAAAGGAGAAATGATGTTTATCGCCTTAAGAAAATAACACACCATATTACTCCATTAAATAAAGTGATCAAGTTACAAAGAAATGCCGTCTTCAGCCAAATGTGATGCCTCGTACTTTAGCGCTGCAGAGGCTGAGATGAGAGGGTCGTGAGTTCAAAGCAAGCCTGGGCTAAACAGAGAGATCCTGTCTCAAACTCCCAAAATATCACACACACACACACACACACACGGGGGAAAATCAAAGTCTCTAACATACTCTATAATTCTGAGTCTATATACACACATACACAGGAGGGGGAAATCAAAGTCTTTAACATATTCTTAACATATTCTATAATTGTGAGTACACACACACACACACACACACACACACACACACACACACACACACACGCACGAGAGGGAAACCAAAGTCTTTGACATATTCGGTAACTCTGAGTCTTTTTTATAACTAACAATCTTGTAGTTTTCTACAAATACATTGTTCAATTTTCATTGTTAAGGTTATTTGTAGCCATTTTGTAACTACTGCCATTGTGATCTGGTCTCAGGTTTTATTATATTTTATAACTTGTTTTTAATGTTATAAAAGCAGTCTATTGATCTGTATGTAAGTACTTAGGTATTCAGCTACTTTATCAAGCTCATTAAGGCTTATGTATTTTTTTCCAGTGTCACTTCTTAGAGTTTTCAGGAGCTATAATCTCTCCTCGGCACAAAATAACAGCTTTCCTCTCTGTAGCCTTATCTTTGCTTCTTTCTATTCTGTTATCAAGTTGGACAGAATGTCTAGAAAACTAAATGATAATGGCAGTTATGAGCCCTTGACTACACCTGACTTGATGAAAAGGTCTTCATTAGCATCTCATTTCATCTGGTGCTGGCTCATGCTTAAGTATGATAATTTTTAATCAGGTTAAGAGTTACCATCTATTCCTAATTTTTAAGGAGCTTTTATTAGGAACAGATGTTAAATTTGGCCATTCCTGCCATCCCTTTTGTGCTTCCTTAATGATCGCTCACATAATGAGGTCATTATTCCTTAAGGTTATTTGGTCCTGCCTTTTGCAGATTCTTTCTTTTCAATGCTGCAACATTCCCTGTGCCCTGGTGGCATCCAGCAGCCTTGGAGAGGAGCAAAAGAGGCAGAGTTTCTGACTCCAGTGGTGGGGCCTGCAGAGAGAGCTCAGGAGTTTAGAGCGTTTACTCCACAATCATAAGGAACAGAGTTCGGATCCCAGCACCCATGTAACAAGCCAGGCCTCACTGCAAACGCCTGCAACCCCAGATCTGGGTGGCACAGAAGCAAAGGGATCACCAGGACTTGCCGGCTTCCAGACTAGGCAAGGAGATGCAAATCATAGGTGCAGGGAGAGACCCTGCCTCAAAGGAACAGGCAGGGAGTGACGAGGCAGACACCTGATGCTCTCTTTGCTCTCATTTTTGCTGACAAGTCCATCCCTTCACTAGCATTAGAACCTACTTCTTCCAGATTCTGGTGTATACTAGAGACCAGCTGAGACATCCAGCCTTGACGAACTACTGGATTCTTGGACCTTCTGTTGGTAGACAGCCATTGTCAGACTAGCTAAATACAACTTGTAAGCCATTCTAATAAATCCCCTTTACATATCCCGATTCACTAATTGTGAGAGGCAATGGATTTGGTGACTCTCTATATAAAATTTTAATTTGTAGAAAAATAAGGATAATGATGATGCTGGTTGGTTGTTCCTAGAATCACCAGATGAATTGACAAAGGAAAAGAATGCTCTCCATGATAAAATTAACAAACTTCTAGCACCTCAGAATATGGTGAAGGACAACATGGGCCGGCTCCAAACGTGCCTAAACAATCTAAGGATTTCTAAGTGTCGTAGTAGTCAGGGTTACTATTGCTGTGATGAAGCACAATGGCCCAGAGCAACTTGAGGAGGAATGGGTTTATTTGGCTTACACTTTCACATTGTAGTCCATAGTCAGGACAGGAACTCAAACAGAGCCAGAACCTAGAGGCAGGAGCCGATGCAGAGGCCATGGAGGAGTGCTGCTTACTGGCTTGCTCCTCATGGCTTGCCCAGCCTGCTTTCTTACAGAACCCAGGACCACCAGCCCAGGGAAGGTACCACCTACAATGGTCTGGGCCTTCCCCCATCAATCACTAAAAAAAAATGCCCTACAGGCTTGCCTAGAGCCTGATCGTATGGGGGCATTTTTAATTCAAGTCCCTTCCTCTCAGATGACTTTAGCTTGTGTCTAGTTGACATAAAACTATGCAGCACAGCCCTGGAAGAGAATCTTCTCTCCAGCAGCCACAGAGTTCAAGTTGAGGAAAACAAAACTGAAGCCCTCATTACAGGATTGGCTGAATTACAAAGAAAATGCAAGTCCAGGGAGAGTGCTGGTAGTCAAAGGAAGGACATCAGTTGGTAAAGAATGGGATCCTGTAACTTGGGATGGAGATGTGTGGGAAGACCCTAGTGAGGCTGAAAACTTTGAACCCTCAGAATCTCAAGGTTTATCTCACCCGAGGAAGCAGTTTCTCTACCCTCAACAGAAGATGTATCCCACCCCCATGCCCTAAAATAATTGCCTTTTCTGGTTTTGACTGAGTAAATTAATCCTTGTCTGCTAAACCAGTAGTAACTTTCCATGGAGAATATGCCCGGCAAGACAATAGTGATGTCCCTCAGGGTCCACCAACCATTCCCTCTGGACCTATCACCAGACATAAGTCTAAGCAGGTTCCTACAGGGACGGTAGAAAGTGTAGTCCACGAGGAGGCACACCACATCACTAGAGAGCATAATGAGTCCGCTAATTCATTCGAGCAGAAGTCTGGGGACTGTGTGTTGGATTGTGTTTTAAAGGTGTGGGATAATGGTAGAAAGAACATAAACTTGACCAGACTGAACTTGTTGATATGGGCTCACTGAGTGGAGATTCTAGGTTTAATATGGAAGCTCACACAGTTAAACAAGGTGTCAGAAGCTTGTTTGAATGGTTGGCTGAAGCATTTGTCAAAAGATGGCCTACTGAGAAGGAGATAAAGATGCCTGATATCCTTTGGCTTAGTGTTGATGAAGGGATTTTTAAGGCTCAGGGAAACTGCAAATACTGAGGTGGTATGCTGTATAAAACCTAATTCTCCACAATGGGAAGGCTCAGAAGACACGCCCTTCACTAATCCTATGAGACACAAAATGGTGAGAGGGGCACCAGAACATTTGAAGAGCTCTGTTCCACACTTTTCCTGTGCCAAACTTTAGGACTGGAGACACTGCTGCTCTGTTGGATGAACTAAATGCAACATAAGTAAGCAAGCAGGGCCCGACTGGCAGCACAGAACCACCAAAGGCCAGGTGATTGTAGTTATCATAATGGGCAGCATAGGCAAAGCAGTGTCCATAATGGCCTCGTCCGCAATGGGCAAGCACAGGCAAAGTGATTTTTATGGTGGCATGATTCACATGGATCTTTGATACTGGCTAATCAATGATGGTGTTTCCAGGCATAAAATAGGTAAGAGGCCTACTTTATTTTTGTTTGATATGTATAAGCAGAAAAATTCTCAAACAAATGAAAGACTCTACTGGATAGTGGCAAAAGAGAATCTCAGCCTGTGAACCAGTTTCCAGACTTGAGTCAATTTGCAGAGCCAGAGCCCTTAAATAAAAGGATGGCCAGGTTCCTGTGAGAAAGGACCTTGATAAAACACCTGAAAGTTTTACTGTTAGCCTTTCTCTAGTCCTTCCCCATAGGGACCTATGGCCTTTTACAAGGGTAACTGTCCACCAGGGGAAAGAAAACCATCAGAAATTCTGGGGTCTTTCAACTGGTTCTGAATTGACACTGATTCCAAGAAAAATTGTGGTCCTTCAGTTAAAGTAGGGGCTTATGGAGGTCAAATGATTAATGGAGCTTTGACTAAACTCCAACTCACAATAGATCCAGTGGGCCCCAGAACTCATCCTTTGGCTATTTCCCCAGCCCTAGAATGTATAATTGGGATAGATATATTAAGAAGTTGGCAGAATTCTTGCATTGATTCCCTAACCTGTGGAGTGAGGGCTATTATGGTTGGAAAGGCTAAATGCAAGCCTTAGAGTTGCCTCTGCCAGGGAAAACAGTGAATCAAAAACAGTATTGCATCCCAGGAGGAACTGCAGAAATTAGTGCCACCATCAAGGACTTCAAAGATGCAGGGTGATGGTTCCCACCACATCTTCCTTTAACTCTTCCATCTGGCCAGTACAGAAGACAGATGGATTATGGAGAATGACAGTTAACTATCAAAAACTCAATCAAGTAGTGACTCCAATTGCAGCTGCTGTACCAGATATGGTGTGTTAATCTGCTCAAGTAAGGACATCTCCTGGTACATGATATACAGCTATTGATCAAGCAAACGTCTTTTTCTCAGGATCTGTCCATGGGATCACCTGAAGCAATTTGCTTTCAGTTGGCAAGGCCAGCAGTATACCTTTACAGTTTTGCCCCAATTTTGAAGATGTATTAACTCTCCAGCCCCCTGTCATCACTTGGTTTGAAGAGATTTTGATCACCTGTCTGCTCTACAAATCATCACATTGGTCCACTATATTGATGACATTATGTTGACTGGACCAAGTAAGGAGGAGGCAGCAACTACTTTGGTCTTCTTGGTAATACATGTGTATATCAGAGGATGGGAAATAAATCCAACCAAAATTCAGGACCCTTCTACCTCAGTGAAATTTTTAGGCGTCCAGTGGTGTGGGGCATGCAGACATATGCCTTCTAAGATGAAGGATAAGTTATTGTACCTGGCACCATGCACACAACATTTAGTGGGCCTATTTGGATTCTGGAGACAGCACATTTCCTCACTTGGGTGTGTTACTCCAACCCACACACCAAGTGACTCAGAAAGCTGCTTTTGTGTGGGGCCTGGAATAGGAGAAATCTCTTCAATGGGACCAGGCTGCTGTGCAAGCTACTCTACCACTTGGATCATATGATCCAGCAGACCTGATGGAACTTGAGGTGTCAGTAGCAGATAGAGATGCTGTTTGGAGCCTTGGCAGGCCCCTGCAGATGAATCACAGAAGAGAAAGACCTTTGGGATTTTGGAGCAAGCCTCTCCATCATCTACAGACAGCTATTCTTCTTTTCAGAGATAGCTCTTGGCCTGGTATTGGGCCTTAGTAGAAACTGAACATTGGACAATGTACCACCAAGTTACCATGATGCCTGAGCTGCCCAGTATGAGCTGGGTGTTATCTAAGCTACTAAGTCATAAAGTAGGACATATACAGCAGCAATCTATTATCAAATCAAAATGGTATATACATGATCAGGCCCAAATAAGTCCTGAAGTCATATATGAGTTACACAAAGATGTTGCCCAAATGCCTATGGTTTCTACTCCCATTACAAAGCCATCTGCTGCCAAGTATGCACCTATAGCCTCTACGGGTGTGCTCTATGATCAGCTGACTGAGGAAGAGAAGACTAGGACCTGGTTTACTGATGGTTCTGCATGTCATGCAGGTGCCACCCAGAAGTGGACAGCTGCAACATTACAACTTCTTTCTGGGATAATGCTGAAAGACACCAGCGAAGAGAAATCTTCACAATGGGCAGAATTTCAGGCAGCACACATGGTCACACATGGTTAAAAGGAGAAATGGCCAGATGTGATATTTTTCACTGATTCATGTTCTGTAGCCAATGGATTTGATGGATGATCAAGGACTTGGAAAGAGCATGATTGGGAAAGTGGTGAGAAAGATGTCTGGGGAAGAAGTATATGGACAGACATCTCCTAATGGGCAATACACATGAAGATACTTGTGTCCCATGTAAATGCTCATCAAAAGGTGACTTCAGCAGAGGGGAAGTTCAAAAATCAAGCAGATAGGATGACCTACTCTGAGTCAGCCTCTTTCTCCAGTCTTCCTGCCATTGTACAATGAGCCCATGAACAAAGTGACCATGGTGGCAGAGATGGGGGTTATGCATTGGCTTGACAACATGGATGTCATCAAGCCTTGACTGGATACAGCTGCTACAGAGTGCCAGATCTGCCAACAGCTGAGACCAACACTGAGCTCCAGATATGACACCATTCCCCAGGGCGACCAGCTAGTGACCTGGTGGCAGGTTGACTACATTGGACCACTTTCTCCATGGAAAGAACAACACGTTGTCCTTATTGGAGTAGATTCTTATTCTGGTTGTGGACTTGCCTTTCCTACATGGAATGCTTCTGTCAAAACTACCAGGGGTGGACTTACAGAATCCCTTATCCACCATCATAGTATTCCACACAGTATTGCTTCTGACCGAGAAACTCACTTTGCAGGCAGAGGAGTGCAACAGTGGGCCCGTGAGCACAGCGAGCCCGTGAGCACAGCGAGCCCATGAGCACAGAATCCACTGATCTTACCGTGTTTCCCACGGTTACCATCCTGAAGCAGCTGGCCTGGTAGAATAACGGAATGGTCTTTTAAAAACACAGTTACAGCACCAGTTAGGTGGCAGCAGCCTGGAAGGCTGAGGTAGGGTCACCAGAAGGTGGTAGATCCTTTTGTTTCTCCTTTAGCCAGGAGCCACGGGGCCAGGAATCAAGGGGTGGAAAAGAGAACAGTTCCATTCATCCCTAGTGACCAACTAAAATAGTTTTTGCTTCCTGCTCCTGAAAACTTGAATTGGCTTGCGTAGAAGTTTTGGGTTTGGAGCAGGGCAGGAAGGCAGGGCAGGGGGCTCCTGCCAGAAGCTCCAACAAATATCCTATTGAACTGGAAGTTCAGACTTACCCCTGGCCACTTTGGGCTTCTGATGCCCTTAAGTTAACAGGTTAAGAAGCAGTGATTAGGAGGGGTGATTTATCCAGACTATTGAGGGGAAAATTGGATTGCATGTCTACAGTGGGGGTTAGAAGATTGTGTTTGGAGCGCAGGAGGATCCTTTAGGATGTCTTAGTGCTACTGTGCCCTGTGATTAAAGTTAATGGGAAATCACAACAGCCTCATCCAGGCAGGATGACAAAGGGAACAGACCCATCAGGAATGAAGGTGTGGGTCACTCCCTCAGGAGCCAAGACCTGATGAGGCGCTTGCCAAAGATAGAGGAAATACAGAATGGGTCCTAGAGGAAGGTAGTTATGATCTTCCTATTAGCCAAGATCATATGACCAGTTACAGAAACAAGGATTATAATTGACATTAGTGTTTCTGTCATATTTTCTTTTTCTTTCTTTCTTTTCTTTTTTTTCCTTTTGGTTTTTCGATACAGGATTTCTCTGTGTAACAGCCTTGACTGTCCTGGAACTCACTCTGTAGATGAAGTTGGCCTCAAACTCACAGAGATCCACCTGCTTCTGCCTCCCAAGTGCTGGGATTAAAGGTGTGTGCCACCACCACTTGGTTGTATTTTCTTAAAAATATACTTGTACAGATATTTGTGTTTGTTTCTTCAATTTATTTAACATGTGATGTAACATCAATTAAGAAAATATCAGTGATTATCATATTTAAGTTTTGAGGTACCAAAGAACGTCCCTCAAGGGACATTGCCACATATTCTAATTTTTTTAATGTGTTTGCAGTTGTATGAGGAATAGTTATCACATATTAAACTATGTGTGACTATGACCTGATTGTTTTCATTTGGAAATTAAGCGTGACATGATGGAGACATGATTGTGTGTCAAGTTGACCAAGGGTGGACTTGTGATAGCTATTCTTGATTGTCAACTTGCCTACATCTGGAATTCATGGAAACCCAAGTGTCTGGGTACACTTGTGAGGGTTTTTTTTTTTCTTAATTAAGTCATTTGAAGTGGGAATATCCACTTATAATCCAGCTCTTTTGAGGTAGGATGGTCGACCTTTAATGTGAGCTACACCTTCTGGTGGCAGCCTATAGAAAGGACACGGAAGAAGGAAGTTTTTGCTCTGTGCCTGCTAGTTCTCACTCTCACTACCAAGTCTGTCTTCCATGGTGTTAGAGCCTACTTCTTCAGGATTCTGGCATATACGGAGACCAGCTAAGATATCCAGCCTCCTGGACTGAACAACTAGAGGATTCTTGGACCTTCCCTTGGTAGACAGTAATTGTTGGACTAGCTAGATCATAGCCTGTAAGCCATTCTAAAAATGTCCCACCTCTCTATATAGAGTCAGACAGACATACAGATAGACAGATTCATTCTGTAAATTCTCTTCTTGTAGCGAACCCTGACTAGTACAGCGTCTGACTCCACTTTGTAACCTCTGAGAGAATGACATGTTTGATTCCCATCGTTCTGCTCTTTCCTGAAACGGCTCCGAATGAAAGAGGTTTTAAGAACAGAAAATGGGATTCCCATGCTGGAGGAAGAACCCAGAGAGAGAGAGAGAGAGAATATGATCAGGCCTGCAGGAGACAAGCATGCTCTTTCAGCCAGCTTTGGGGCCCTCCAGCCCTTCTCTCCCATGTGGCTCAGGGTGAGGAGGGCATGGAGAGCCACTCTTGGGGTGACTGACTGCCACTCTTGGGGTGACTTCCTTTTCACCTTTCCCAAGAGCTAAAGAGCAATCACTCAGGTCCACATGCTTTAGATTTTACAGAAAACTGTTCTTTGTACTAGATCCTTACTTGACCACAGAGACCAGGATCTGCCCCACAGATTGCCTAGGAGGATGGTTCAAATGAAAGCATGGTTTTGTTTGTTTTTAGGAATTTTGTGAAGAAAAAGAAAGCCCAAGACTTTTGTTCAAAATATGCAATCTAGGACAGGAGATGCAGCTCGGTGGTAAAGCATCTGCCTAGCATGTGCAAGGCCCTGGTGTATGCGAGGTGCTGGAGCATGCAAGGCCCTGGTGTATGCGAGGTGCTGGCATGTGCAAGGCCCTGGCATGTGCAAGGCCCTGGGATCCATCCTCAGGATCAGAGAGAAGAGAGATCTTTCAGACTCCTACTTTTTATTTGTATCTACTCAGCTGGAATAAGGAAGTATAAGATTTTTCTTCTGACTTAAAAGAAAACACAACCCTGATGTCTTTTAGAAAATAGAGATTAAATTTGACTTTAGTTCATTGCCAGGACAACTAAGGATTCAAGAGAAAACCAGTGACAGTCACTGAACTTTTTTCTTACAAGTCTCTTGCTTTTGGAAGTCTCATCTAAAACAATCGCTTTATAATTCAGAATACCATTGAGAAAGTGGAAGAACTGATTTTGATCTTGCTGAGATTATTTACACCTGCAATTGACAGGCTGCATCATTTCCCAACTAAGCAATATTATTTCATTTTCAGCATCTAGGGAAACGTAATAGGCTAGAATCTGAAGACTTACATCTGGGAAGGGAAAGAACAGCGTAGAAGTATTGATTGATGAGTCACAGGCTTTGAGGTGTTTTTCATCTCTATACTTCAAAGCAATTCTACTTTTTACTCATGCTCTCAAAGAATATCACAGAAGACACAGTCCTGAACCACAGCAACACAGTCAAGCTCCTCTGCCCCTTTGCTATCTCAACCCTGCATCTTGCTGACCAAGCCTGTCCGCCTGTCTTCCAGCTGTAGCCAACACTCCTCTGGTAACTCATCCTTGTCCTGGAGCCTGGAGACACTTCCATCCTCACTCCTGGAAACACTTTCTGTTTCTCTTACTCCGTGTTCATCTTCCTCTCTCATGAAAATGTTCTGGTCTTCCCTATTCACTGTCTGGGAAGACCCAGAGGGTATAAAGGGGGAGGCTTTGGGGGCTCTCCTTCATGGTCAGAGAATGTGGCAGAGGCTATAAATCTCAAATTCTAATGTTTTTTCTTTATGATTTGTCAATGTAGAATATTTAATCAAGATAAAAATGAACTCCAAAATCCACCTGGCACGCTTTTAGTCCAGACCTGGGTTGTAGGGCATGAGGAGAGAGGTGTTAGGAAGCAGAAGAGCAAAGCTGTCATTCTTCAGGGGGACCTTCCAAGTCCTGTCCGCCTCTCCATGGAAACCGAGTCTCTTCAGCCATGATCTCGGTTTACTTGCATATTTTGTTGACTTTGTCTCAGCCACCTCCTGATATTTCCACTGCTACCACTCTAGTCCAAGCCATGACCAGTTCCCATGGACTGTTGCCACGGCAAAACCATAACTTCTTATACACTTCGTAAAAAACAGTCAATATCTGGTGGCTTGAAGCAACACTACTATCTTACAGTTCTTCAAGCCTGGATCTCACTGAGCTAAAACCAATGAATTAGCAGGGCTGGTTCCTTTTGAAGCCTCCAGAGAAAAATCCCTTCCTGCCTTCTATCTCCATGAACTGCCTGCCTCTTCTATCTCAAAGCCCACAGGGAAGGCTGTCCCACCTCTGCTTCCCCTGACCTTCCTTTTTCCCTTCCTTAAAGGATTCTTGTGATGACCTCAATCCCCCTTGGATAACCCAGAATTGTTTCTCCATCTTATGAACACCTGACTAACAATGACAACTCCGTTGTGGTGATATTGTGTCTCCCAATATATTGTGTACCCTAATAAACTTATCTGGGGTCAGAGAACAGAACAGCCACTAGACAGGCACAGAGGCCAGAAAATGGTGGTACACACACCTTTAATCCTAGACTTCTGGAGGCAGAGATCCACCCGGATCTCTGTGAGTTCAAAGCCACTGGAAACAACCAGGCATGGTGACACGTGCCTTTAATCCCACATTTAAGAGATGGGTCATGCTGGCTAGCTTGAGAAAAGGGGCCAAAGATAAGGAGTGTGGTTTCTTTCTAGGACTCTGGTTAAACTTGGGCCAAGTCACCAATCCTCTCTATCCCTGGATTCTCTTACTTTACCTAATTTTTAGCTATGGCTGGCCTGGAACTCACTCTATAGATCAGACTGACCTTGAACTCAGAGATCTACCTGTCTTTGCCTCCCAAGTGCCGGGATTAATGGTGTGCCCTATGTGACCTGGCCTCCTACTTTATCTCTTACTGGGATAGAATGAAAATAAGCAAAAATTAGCCAAAGTCCTCGCTACATACATTAAGTCAATTATTCTTTAGCCAGAAAGAGTCATTTCTGCTTCAGTCTCACAGAAGAATCAAATATTGTCCCTACATACACTCCTCTTTTTGTCCCTACATCTACTCCTTTTTTTAGTTTTAATTAAAACTTATTAACTTGCATTGTGATTTTCTCCTTAAATTTAATAAAATAGTTCTATAAAAAAAACCTTTAGAAACCACTCACAGAGACTCTGAACTCATTATAAGAGGGAATTGAATGTCAAATATGGAAACACGGTTTTTAAATTAATTTTGTTCACTGTCTGCTACCCTCATAGTTGGTGATGAGCCTGGAACCCCTGGCTGCCAAACCACCGAAGAGTCTTTGCTGATCAGCGAATCCACACAGATGCTACTACTCCTGGGCTTCCCTTGTGTTTCAGGTGTCCCAAGGTCAAGATAGGAAGTCTAAGTGTGACACCAATACCCCGTCCCTGCTGAGAGGACAACATGCCCACTACAGTATCAAGAGAAGTCCCCCAATCCAACATCACACCATATATCAACCACATGCCAGGACGGAGGGTCAGCGAGATGACGGACACCATTCACAGGCGTGCGTGTTCAGTGTGGTCATCCCCAGCCACGGCAAGGAGCAGATGGCTGCTCACATTGCAAAGCTTGTGTAGCTCAGCATTTGCTCTAACTTCTCAAATCAATCATAAAGTGATTGCAGCTGAGAAAAGCCACACTCGACTACTAGCTCATTAGGTTGGCAACCTGTGTAAGGCATGATCCTGGGCCCCAGGTGCCTTCCAGCAGAGTTGGACATGCGAGAAAAACCACAAGAGATTATTCACACGAGTGTCTCGTAGAGCAAATACCCATCGTGGAATGGATTTGAAGGGCATCAGCTGGCAGTAGTACACGTGTTATTGTTAGTAAAGGTTGCTGGGAAATGCCCCAGCACCTGCCCCGCTTATACCGTTTGTCGTCTTGACACTTAGAAGGGCTAACAGGGGCCTGCGCCAGAGTGCAGTGTCTGGGCAGAGGCTTAGGCTAGGTATCTGCTCCTGCTGTCCGGGAGTATGAAGAGTGAGAACGCCAAGAACTGAGGATGTGCCAAGTGTCAGAGCTGGGGGATCCTGGGAGGAAGCTAGGGCCCAAAGCCAGGGAAAAATGCCATTGGTGGGTGAGAAAGGAAGTAGTCAGTCAAGAGCCAAGAAGAATCCAGAGCAAAAAAGATGCTAATTTAGAGAAATCAAAGGAGATCCTGGGAAGATGTCTGAAACAATGCCAGCTGGGTACAGCCATGTTTAACTACCAGACAGCCAGAGGGTCAGGGTTTATAAATGATGCTATAGGACAGTGGTCCTCAGAGTACAGTCCTGATGCCCAGCTGGGTGACTCCTGAGACCCAGTTGGAAGTGCCGATGCTTAGACTGTGCCCTGGATTCACTGAAAATGGAAGTCCAAGGATGAGCCTAGCACCCACAGTAAGGAACTGTAGTCAAGTAAACTACAGATCTGCTCTACCTCCACCGTGTACTAAGAATTGCCCAGGGAAATTAAAAAGCACCCTAGATCAATTTGTCAAAATCTTGGAGGGATAGGGCTGTGAGGCATTGACAGTTTTTAAACTCCCTGGGAGAGTGTAATGGAAAACCACTAGATCTGCAAACCTTCCTAGGGAGAAACTCCTCCTAGATTACGAGTATTAATGTGTCCTAGTGCCCGTGCTGGAGACAGTGGAGGAGTTTACAACCATGTGTCGTAGTTTATCAGTCCTAGCCTTCAGGGTCCATGTAGCCTTAAATGAGATGTCTTATTGAAAGGACACTTAGCAGCTCCGACTGTAGCCAGCCCCAACCCGCTGAAGACCTTCCCTCTCCAGTGTCAATGTGGAAACTGTGATCCTCTAAAATCAGCAGAGGCAAGGTTTTTGGAAGCCTGGGACCATCAGTGAGGTGACTCTGTGTCATCCCAGGTGACCCAGTAAACACCAAGATTGGCCCCTTTAACTGAGGTGAACTCTGAAGTTGGTACACTCCGTGGTGATGGAGGCTTTGCTCAAGTCGTTGGAGCTGTGGTCTTACACTGTCTGCTCAGCCTTGCAAGCTGGTCTGGGATTTTACGTGTCTCTCCTGAATTTTCAGTCAGTAGAGGAAAAGGTGGTGCCGTGCCTGTGTCTTCCTTTCTGGCTTGCAGCCTTTCTGACCCACCCTTGCCCTCTTCCTTAGCCCACCGCAGGATCTGGGAGATGCTGTGTGTGTTTGGTGCCGACTCCACATCCCGGGGACCGAGGCTTATCTGCGTAAAGCCCACTTGCAGCTCCCACCAGCCATCACAGCCATTGTAATTAGATGCAATTATTTGCTAAGGGTGCTTATAAATTTACCAGAGAGATCTGATTAATTCCACTCGTAATACCCTCCAGCCTCCCATCATATTAAGGGTCCACTCGCTTCCTTCTTCTAGACTAATGAATCTGAAAACAATCCATGGTTAATCGTCTCTGGAGAATTTCCGGCCCGCCCACTCTGCCAAGCTCAGCTCAACAGAGGAGCTCCCCCAGGGTCTCCAGGGCAGCAGAGCTCACCCCACACCCCCCATATACTAAGAAACTGCCTACCCAGCATCCTCCTCAGGCAGCCTCATTGTCCGTGGGGCGAGCCAAGCCCCCTTTAATAATTTATTTAATTATTTATTTAATTTATCTGGAGATGTGTTTCCTCTTTTGAATATGACCAGGTGAGACAGAAACGTAAAAACAACCCTGTCACTCCTGCAGAGCTGCCCGTTCTGTGCTCAAGTGTGACATCTCAGTCAACAGAAGGGATAGGGGGGGTGACTGGCGGAGGTGTGTTGACTGGGCAAAGTGTGAGGAAGGCAAGCGCCCTTCCTTTCAGTGGTTTTCAACCTGTAGGTCGCGACTTCTTTAGGCTTTGAACGACCTTTTCAGAGGGGTCACCTAAGACATCTGCACATACGATATTTACATTATGATTCACACAACAGCAGCAAAACCACAGTTATGAAGACACAATGAAAATAATTTTATGGTTGGAGGCACAGTAACACGAGGAACTGTGTCCTAGGGCTGTGGCTGTGTACCCCTCACACCTAGCCACCTCTCTCAGAGGCCCCACCACCAACCTCACTGAGGATTAAAGTTCAGTGAGTTTTGGAGGAGACAGTCAAACCACACCAACCATCTCAGTCCTGGGTCACCGTGTGACTCGCCCCCTCTAATCAAGCACGGGCTCCTCTCATCTCTTCTCATTGCCTCACATCCTAACACAAATTTCTAAGAACCATTCCTGTAACGGCCAGCACTTGGAAGGCAGAGGCTACAGGATTGGGAGTTCAAGGCCAACCTGAGCTATATAGTGAGACAATCATTCCAAAAAGGGAGGGAGGGAGGGAGAAGAAAACATGAAACAAATGGACAAGGTTTCACTTCCCTGCTGGAGCAGAAGTGGTATCAGGAGTGGGGTCTTATTCTTTTCTCAGTCCCAGCACTGTGCCTGACATAATGAGTGAGTGCTGGCACAATGTCTGTGCAGTGTTCCCAAGCCACCCTTCCTGCTTGGTGTTCATGGTTTCCTGAGCTCTCTGTGGATTCTTTGTGTGCCTGTGGGGTATGGAGACCCAGGCTCTCATTACTGACCATCTTGATATGCTAACTGCTCTGCTACCTCTTCTGTTGCCATAGTCACGGCCCCACAGCTTCCTCTGCCTTCGTAGCATCCTTCTTCTGGTAGCTCTGTGCTCAAACTCCTTCCTCCCTTTGGCTTGCTTCCCCTGCCCTTTACCCCCCTACTCCCTTGTGCTGCCTCCTCTCCACGGCCTCAGCCTGTCGAGTTCCCTCACAGCCACTTAGGAACAGTGGGAAGGCCAGTTTCTAAACTCGATGACTTCAAAATCTGAGCCACTCGGTTCACATTGGAGCCAGTAGTGTGATATTATCTCTGGTCACTTATGCTCCAAGATGAACATGGTTAGCACACACTGCTCCCCAAAATGTTGTCCATCCTCAGCGGCAGGAACAGAGAGATGCCCCATTCACAGCTAGCATTCACTCATTTGGAGGCACTGGACTTACAAATGGGAAGGAAGCCATGCCCTGAAGCATCTCTCGAAGGTTGATATTGAAATCGTCTATATCGTATTCTGCTGGCAAGCAGTGAGAACCAGTTAAAAATCAGATTCCATGAGGCACGAAAGCAGGGGGATGTCTATTTTGTGGAAGGAAAGGGACCAATGAAGAGAGAGACGGAGGGAAGTAACGGGAACGAGCATGAGCAAGGTACACTGGTTTACCATATGAAAATGGAACCCATTGGTTTGTATGCTAACTAAAAATATTTAATTAAAATCATCTCAAACTCCAGATTTCTGGAGCTCCCCTCAAGCCCATCAGAGACTCTGAGGGAGGCTCTGGGATTGGAGTTTTAACAAGTGGTGATGTAGCTCATGAGCCCCTGGACCCTTTGGATTGCCATAGCCTGGATCTTGGATGTCTCCCAAAGCCTCCTGGCTTGGTCCATAGCATAGCACTACCAGGAGTCAGTAGAGTCACAGGTGGAGGGGGCCTCATGTCTTTTGGGGCATACCCTTAAACAGGACTATAGGACTGTAACCCCTCCTTCTCTTGTTCTCTGGTCCCTAGCTCACGAGGTAAGTGGGTTTGTTTCTCCACATGCTTCTGACATGACATCTCACCATGGTCCCAAAGCAATGGGGCCTGTTGACCCTGAACTGAAATCTCTGAATGATAATCCAAATTCTTTGTTTTTGTTTTTTTTTTGTTGTTGTTGTTGTTGCTATTGTTGTTTAGTTTTTCAAGACAGGGTTTCTCTGTGTAGTCCTGGCTGTCCGGAACTCACAGAGATCCCCCTGCCCCTGCTTCCCGAGTGCTAGGATTAAAAGCGTGCGCCACCACTGCTGGCTGACCCTTTGCTCTTTACAAGTTGCTTATCTGGGGTATTTTGTTACAGTCCAGGAAAACTGACTCACCAGAGACTGATTGGGTTTAAAAGTCCTGACTTATTTCTCTGTGCTTCCCTTCATCTGCCATAACCTGGGGGAGAAAATAGTCTGTTTCTCGAAAGACTATTGAGGGTAACTGAAGGCGGTTGGGAAGCGTGGAGACCAGCGCAGAGTAAGGTCAGCCTGGAGTGAGCTGCACCACAGGTTCCACAGAGGGAAGTGCTGCTTTGAGGCCACTGACCATGCCCACCCCCAGCATCTCCCTGCAACCTCAGAAGGAATGGCACCTCACTGATGGGTCGGGAGGGGCAAATGGCTGACTTGCTTCCTTTTCCTCTAAGGAACAGAGCCACCCCCTCAAAGTACAACTCATCTCTGCTCCTCAGGGTCTCAACTCCCTCTTGTAAGAAGATACAGGTGGGGTCAGCGTAGTAGGAAGATGGTGTCCCTCTGACCCACCCTGACTCTGTGACTGGCCAAATTGTGGCATCTAATTCAGATTCACTAGTGTGAAGCTGTTTGCTGTCATTGCCAGAGACCCGTGGGAACCTTGTGCTTCTCGTTGCATTAATCCTGGGCTTTTTAGATTTACAATCCAGGTTCGGATGGGGAATATTCCCAGCAGAAGATGTAACTAAAGGAGTATTGAAGATGCAGATGCTGTCATGGCATGTGGAGCTGGCACTAAGGACATAGCAAGAAATAGAGTCACCATTTTGGCAGGGGACGTGACATTGACCAGCACTTGGAGTGAAGACCCATAGGATAATGAGGATCAGAGAAGTCTGGCCCCCATGATTTGCTTTGCACATGTTGGTGCTACCCTGGGTCAATTTTGATGGTGAGTGGGCAAGCCAATAAGATTCTCCCCGACTACCGCAGGTTGGTACCTCTTCTCAGAACACTGCTTGCTGAGGTTCTGCGCCTGCCCCTGTCTCTGAGAACTACTTGGATGAAGCTCACTGCCTCCCAAAGCCATGGTCCCTTTAACAGCTTGAACTCAATGGAGTGGTCCCTACAGTGGTCTGAAGACGCAGCATGCTCCTTGGAATCTTCTAAGGCCTTTGGAAAGGCCACATCCGTGTTCATCTTCTCCCTCTACCAAGAGCATGCTTTTCTCCACCCTCCCCCCTTCCTGCTGGTGCAGGTGTGAGGAGAACTCTGAGGAACCCATGTGCTGGAGCTCCACTCTGAGCTTGCTGACCAGCGTCCTGCAGTGGAACTCCATCTCACTCCTACACGAAGTGACCATCTCCAGTCTGGAGCTCTTGTCTAGAGCTAGGATGACACTGGCACACACCTTCCTGGCTCTGCCTTAGCTCTGACTCAGAATACTGACAAGAGACAGGGCACCGTTTATTGGAGAGCTTTGAAACCCCAATGATTGATCTGATCAGGAAATCTAGAGAAGTCACGGGACACATACAGCACTCTACCATCCAGTAAATTAGCACAGATCCCATCAGGGGGCAAAGTCAAGGGAGCCAGGGCAGGCTCAGCCACTGCCAGGAGAGACCCAGTTCAGTTCTATCTTTCCTCAGTGGTCTCTCAGAAAGGCACCTCTCAGCTAAGGATAGACCAAGAGTCACTCAACGATAAGAAGGAACAGAGTCTTAACACACACACCTGATGACCTCTTCTTCCTGGTGTTCCTTGGCAGTGAAAACTGGGCTGAAGAACTTGGCCTTTGGGGCAAGAGTGACCAATGAATGGTTCCCAACTTCCGTACCATACCTGCATGACCCTGAGAAGACACTGCACTTTGCTGAGCCTCCTTCCTGGTCTGTAAAGTAGAAGCAGCTCTGGAGAGCTGGTGGGAGGATTAAGTAAGCTAATGTATGTAAAGCTCCTAGCACACAGCCTGGCTCTCAACCACATGGAGGCATTAGGATCTTCCACATCAAGTGTTCTTAAGCTTCTTGATGTGACGAGTTATGACTGGTCTCCTGTAACTGATTCAGTTGCTTGCTACTGCACCAGTTCTAAATGGAGAGACCGTTTACACTTG
Organism: Peromyscus californicus insignis; assembly: GCF_007827085.1. Lineage (NCBI taxonomy): Eukaryota > Metazoa > Chordata > Mammalia > Rodentia > Cricetidae > Peromyscus > Peromyscus californicus. The sequence goes on along the minus strand of NW_026294436.1, from coordinate 66,204,827 downwards.
AGCAAGACACGAAGTTGGTTTTAGGCAGCTATACGGGGCAGGGAGCCATCTAATGAGCATAGATTATTTTTACCTACCATCTTTGCATTGGAGATGTTGCTGTTTTGATACAGGTCAGCCCTTCCTGTCTGGCCCCCACTCACCCACAGTGTGGGAATTAGATAACGTCACTTGACCTCAAAGGGTATGAGGCAGCTGACTCCCAGTGAAGGAGGCAGAGCTCTACGTAAGGCCAGAAGGCCAGGGTGAGGAACCAGCTGAGACTGTGGTGTGGTCAGGACCAGGCTGTCACTGGGACAGTGCCACTCTGGAAATGAAATCTCCTTGGTCCAGTTGTGAGTCTGAATTCACTGACCATCTCAGTGGAGCACTGTAGGACAGCAAAGTCGGTGGTTAAAGAATGTGCTTTATCCCAAGTGGAGGAAATGCAAAGAGAAAATACCACGTGCATCCGAGAAATCAGGGCTTGAGGCTTCTACCAATGGGACCCACATCCTTCTCAGCCCCGTCATCACCATATCCTTCAGGGTTCTGTTAGCAGCGGCAGCTTTGGCTGCACCGTTACCATCTCCCCAGTGTGTCCCAACAACTAGGGGCTCCAGCTTTGCAAACAGAGAAATGGGCTTGGCCTAAGGACAGAACACGGTGAACAGGGTACTTGACCCCACTCCCACCTGAGAGGCCACTGGGCACGTCGGTAGGAGCTCAGGACCGAGAATCAGTGGTATCTTGGAGGACAGACCATCTTGGCCACCCACTGAGGGACTCCGAGCTCCTCTGGCCCTATCTCGTCCCCAAAACACACTGCAACAAGCCCTACATCAGGACGAATGCCTGGGACAGAGACTGTGGCTGTATTCCTCGGCTTCTTTCCACTCCTCACTCCTGACACTTCTCGGAGGGAGAAGCCTACACTTGATTTCTTTGCTGGAGTCGCCTCTTCCCAAGTGATTTAGTGGTTGATACCCATGACTGAGAAATGGAGGCCTATGACCTATGTTGATGGCAACCAGAGGGGAGGGGCCCAGGTACTCTCAAGGCCTGTGGCAGCCCTGACTTTCGTGAAATCATAGCTCAGCCACCATACAGGAAATGGACCCCCCCATACACACACGCACAAACACCTGTTGCCTTTGCCTTCTAGATCACATCAGCATGAGTATAAGATGGGATCCTTGGACAGACTTGAGAACCATCAGAACAGTGGTTCTCAACCTGTAGGTTGCGACCCTTTTGGGTGTTGCATATCTGATCTCCTGAATATACAATTCATAACGGTAGCAAAATTACAATCATGAAGTAGCAATGAAATGATTTTATGACTGGGGGTCGCCACAACACGAGGAACTATATTAAAAGGGCCACAGCATTAAGAAGGTTGAGATCTACTGCATCAGAACAATAATAACGCTATCCACTGAGAGCTGTCCAGATAAAAAGCTTCATGTGCATTGTTTCAACTTCCCCAATACCTCTTTCATTTTTTTTTGACTGCCAATATGTAATTCACACTGAGGAAGACCTGGAAACATCAGGGTCTTCTTCAACATCTCCTCCAAGCACCAAAGCACCTCACCTAGGACACCCAGATCATCCTGGTGGCATGCCTCTCTACAGGAACAATTTTTACACATTATCTCCCAGGTCACTGCGGAGAAGGTAGTAAGAGGCCATACCACTTGAAGATGAACCAGGGCTTCTGCTCAGCTGTCCACTTCAACCAACTGTGGACTCTAGACAGTAAACACACACACCTAAATGTTGCCCAAAATAAAACTGGATGGTGCCCCATTGTTGACATGGTACAGTCAGGCTTTTACCAAGTTCTGGGGAAGGGGAACCTCCTTAAGCTGTCTGTCATGGTGAGGGACAAATTCTTCAGCAGAAACACTGAGGAGAAAAGTGTTAAGTGATCCTATGTCCTGGTGGCTTAAAGCCACAAAGAGGGAGATTTGTTAAATGCTAAGATTTTTAAAAATTGTTTCCCAAACTCCTATGAAAACTGCCATATTTTTTTGCCCATTTTATGGATAAAGAAACTTTGTCTGTCAGCTTTGCATTGCTGTAGCAAAATACCCAAAGGAAACTAACTTCTCAAGAGAAAGGGATTCCTTTCTTCAAGTTCCAGACCAAGATCAGGCGGCCCCATTTCTCGCTGGACCTCTGAGGAGGAGCGCTGTCGTGGCGGGAGCATGTAGTAGCTCAACACTGCTCACCTCACAAGCCAGGAAGCGACAAGGAAGAGACAGGGGCTCCATTAGCTCACACCTGAGGACCTTCCACAGTACCTCACCTCCTGAAGGACCGCCGCATCTCCCGTCCTAGGGACCACGCCTTTACGACAAGAGCCTCAGGAGAACAACTATGCTGAAACCCAGCGACAACCTGAGGAGGTTAAGGGACTCCCCTGCATCACACAGCTAGCAGGTGGCAGAGCTGAGACTGAACCCTCAGCTCCACAGAGGCCAGAAGTTGACACCAACTACCCCCCTTAACCATTCTCTACCTTATTTTGCAGCAGAGTCTGCCTGTTACCAACACTGGGAGTTACAAATTTAGATAGACCTGCTAGTCAAGCTCCAGGGATCCTCCTGTCTCCACCTCCCAGACCTGCAGTTACAGGGGTGTGCAGACACACTCAGCCTTTTACATGAATTCTCGGATCTGAACTCGGGGACTTACAGCTTTTTACATGAGTTCTCGGAGCTCAGGGACTTCCACTTGTGTGGCAAGCATTTTACCAACCAAACCATCTCCAGGTCCTGAACTCCTTCTTCTGATGCCCACAAAGACACCCGTGGACTCATCTAGCCATCCTGTTCTAACACCTGGAATCCACACTGTAGTCTTCTGGCCCAGCTGGCTTTAAGCATTTCGTCATTTGATCCAATCCAGTGTCACTGGCCTGGTTTGGCTCAGACCGTTTTAAAAATTTCAATACAAAGCTATGAACAGGCCAGAGTCATTCTCCCCAGGACTCTCCGGAAATCCAAACTCTTGAAATGGAAGGTGTGAGTTCCCTGAAGTGAGCGGCTCAGGCCACAAATTGCTCTGACCCTTGTGACAGCCTGAGCAAGGACATGCAGGAAATGAGTGTTTCGAGCAGTAAATGCTCGTCCCCAGTGTGGCGGCAAATTATTCAAAGCCAGAATGATAATCCTTTAAATAGAACCACAGGTCTGCCTCTGCCATCATGTCCTTATCTTAAAAAAAAAAAAAAAAAAAATAAGGACTAACATCTCCACCAGCTGGACTTTTTTCAGTAATTTCTAGTAAAATTAACCAAATATAAGTATCATTTTATAATTAGCCCAGCTACCTGTGACAAGTGGGAGAAAGGGACTGTGCTGGACGCCAGCATAAAACTCAGAGTCTCTAAAACTCATTTCAAGCCAGGCTTGGTAGCAAACGCATATCATCCCAGCACTTGGGAAGTGGAGGCAGGAGGATCAGAGTTCAAGACTATCTCAGGCTACACAGTGAGTTGAGGTCAGGTTGGGTTATGTGAGACTGACTCTACTTCATGACCCCCAATCACTCTAAACAAATAAAGGCTGAAGAGATGCCTAAGCAGGAAAATACTTGCTGTGCAAGCGTAATGACTGGGTTTGGATCCCCAGCACCATGTTAAAGCAGGCAGAGACAGGAGGATGCACTGGCCAAGTAGTTTTATCAAACTGGTGTGCACCAGGTTCAGTGAGAGGTCTCTCTCTCAAAGAATAAGGCGAAGAATAATGGAGAAAGACACCTGATATTGACATCTGGCCTCCACATACACACATATCCATATGCACATGCACCCACACCCACATGTGCACACATATGAACACACACACACAGAGTAACAAAACTTTTCAAATAAATAAATAGCTAAAACTAATTTCTGCTGATGCATTAACCCAGTCCAGGGCTCAGACATGCCCAAGAGCCAGACCCAGCCACCATGTGGCTCATTCTCCTGCCTGCCTGCCCTTCCTCCTTTGCAGCCATCGAGTGTGGTGCCAGCTCGTCTGTGGGATTATCACAAGGTTTAGTAAAATAATCCAAGTGAGGCCCTTGGCCTGGTGTCAAGCAGGCAGAAATGTATCAATGTAATTAAAACCATTCAATTAAAAAAAGTACTCCCAAGGGCTTTGCCCCTGCAGAAGTGAGCTCTGCCCGTGCGAGTCAGCCTCCTTAGCTGGCAGAACCAACCTGAGGAGGCTTGCTGAAGTGGAGAGGTACGTGACTATGGACCTGTCTGGGATGAGGGGAAGTGTCCCAGGACCCCAGCAGACACCCAAATCTCAGATGCCCAAGTCTGCAGAGGATCCCTAGAACCAGAAAAACGCAAATAAATAAATGAAATGGCTAAGTATTTGTTTATAACCACACATCCTGCGCGCGCGCACACACACACACACACACACACACACACACACACACACACACACACACACACACACTTCAAGATGACTTACAATCCCTGACATAATGTAAATGCCATGGTAAAAGCTGTTACATTGTATTGCTTAAGGAATCATAAGAAGTTTGCACGTGTTCAGTACAAAATTATCCTAAATGTTTTCTGTTCATAGTTGGTTGAACCCAGGGATGCAGAGTCCATGGATCCAAAAGGCCAATTATAAGTCTACTTGTGTGAAGATGGACAAGATGGGGTTTGGCTGTAGGTATTGTCAGAGTGGCCTCCTGGGGCACCCGGATGTAAGCCTTGCTTCCTTGCTACACTGTTGCCTTCTTGTCCTCAGGCTCCAGGCTCACACCTCTCAGTCTCGTCTCTCTGTTGCCAAAATGACCTCAGGCCTGTTCATACAGTGACACAGCTATGACGGGATTCTCTTCAAACCAACCACATGCTCTCCGTCTACTCATTTCTAAGACTGCTGGGGTAATGGTCCCTTATCCGGACAGTGAGACATCTTTGCATCTGGGCTAGAATGAGCCTTGGAACCAGGATGGGCAAATCTTCAACAAGGTCTTCTGGGGTCCCTGTTTTGCCAGGAAACCTAGTCTTAGCAGCAAGCATTGTTGCCCCAAGGGAACCCTGCTGGTCCCCCCAGAGGTGGTATCTGTGCTGAGGTACCAGGCAAAGTCGGGGGTAAGGAATAGCCCGACTATGTTCACTCCGGCCAGCCCTTGTTACTTAAAGCCCATGGTTGTGTAAGAGTTTTGACGTACATGAGGATCCTTTCATTTCACCCTGTCTTCGGCAGATCGCATGCTCGCCCCTCCTCTGAGCCCCACACCACAGTCTCCTGTCCCACTTGGATCCTCTGACCCTAGTTTGGAGTCAGAGGATAGGAGACTCGAGAAGTTTTTACTCCTCTGCCAGGTGGAGTTTCTGTCTCAACAATCTAGGTGCGAGTGTGGTGTCTGGGGCCAGAGCCACAAGGTTCTCATCCGAACTTGGCTGAGTCCAAGCACTCATCATGCACACCCAGTTTAACTCTGGGCTTAAGGGGTGGGAAAGTGAGGTGTACAGCAGAAAAACGTCCAGCACAAGGCAAAGCTAAACTGGGGGGTGCTTCCTGCAGAGCCCCCCTCTTCTTAGAACCTCCCCATCGGGGCTCCCTGAGCGCCACCCCCGAGGCTGCATGTAGTCCTGGGTTATCGGAACCTGGCTCCCCTGAGAAGCCTCCCCAGCCACTGCAACAGCTCCTGCCATATCCGATGATCACACCACAAAATTTTACACTCCGTGGCTCTCTTGTTCCTTTTTATGTGTGAATTTTCCTTTCCTAAAAACACTTCCAGATCTTTTTAGGAACAAGAAGCCTGTCTTACATTTTTTAAGAAATGCCTCACAACAGCTGTTAGGGCGTCAGAGAGCTAGAAGAACTCAATAAATACCATCGGAGGACAATGAATGGGTTCGGAGCGGGCACTCATCCAGCACGAAGCTTGTACACCACAGGGAATGAATGAGCACCCCTCCATCTCCTACTTTATTACCACGGCCCTCTTAGTTGCCACTGCGGTTTTCAGAGAAACAATAAAAATACAAAAAGACAGACAAAAATGTAACAAAGTGGGATGACTTCGTTCGGTAGTTAGAGAGAGCTCTGCTTCCCTGGGGGATTCCTGGCTCCTTGTCCTCTCCTTTGCTGGCAGGAACTGAGACACACATTTGGAAAACACATCCCAAACACCCATGCTCTGGGGCTTTTGCTTGAGTCTCTTTTCACACCGCCCTGCTTCTCCAGTAGCTGTAAAGCAAGCCACGGGATGGCAAATTTTAACATAAAAAAAAAAAACCCGCAGCATACGTTTAAACTGATGGTGCTCGGAGAGAAAAGCCTCGCGTAGTACTTAAGTGCTTTTAGCTGCGAGCTGCACCCTGCACAAGAGATTTCTGTTTACTAATGGTGGCAATTAAGGCGAAGTCTTAGGCTTCACAAAGCCACTGCTTACTCTAGCAGATATGCTAATCAATTTTCCTGCCACGCATAATTTTTGGCTCTAGCTTAGTCTGCTGTGTGTGGTGTATCCCCAGACTAGGCAGCCCCCATTCTGTGAGATCCCTCTTCTTGGACACACCCAAAACACGGCTTGGCAGTGACCAGTGGAGCTCTGGTTGAAATCTGAAATGACTGGCGCAGAAATGCTAGCCCTGTCACGGTCGCACATTACCTCTTCTGCTTCCTCATTTGCAAAAACAAAGAAAGAAAAAAAAAAGAACTCCAGACGATGCTGCAATTGCATGTACTTGTCTGCATAAAGCACTTAGAATGAATGTTCATCATTGTGAGATATATCACATTCCAATACACATATTGTGGTGTAAGGTGAAATGCAGCAGGACTGTATTAGGCCATGAGCACTATTGGAAGGAAAGAGATCAAAGGAACCCCAAATCCTCGCCTTCCCGCTCCTGGTTCTGCTGGGCGTTTGCTCTCAGGTGTTTATAGACTTGACTGTTTCTGCCAATAAATGTCCCCTTGTATCCAGCCTCCAAGAGGCCCCTCAGTGACATTCTCGTCCTGGATATTGTGTCCACAAACAGTTACCCACCTCCAAGGCTAGATCATAAAGGGCACCGTGATTTTTCCCTCCCTCTCTTGGGTCTTTCTGGCGGAAGCAATGAGCCCACTGTGAAGAGGGGCAATAATAGGAACACAGAAGCCTCCAGCTGATGCCTGGGAGGGGGCCACCATAGGTGCAAATCCCATCCCAGTTAAGATGTCACATGGCTACAGCTGGCCAATATCTGGGCTTTGACCTCAAGAGAGGACCTGTGCCAGAACCTCCCAGAGAGCAGTTCCAGATCCTTGGCCTGTAGAAACTGGCATAATGAGTGTTCACTGTGGCACACAGCTAGGTTGCAATCTACTGCACATCAATAGATTATAATGCATTCTGTAGTCCACACGAACAGGCCTGGATACTTACTCTAAAAACATTGGCATAAGATACAGAAAGGAGTCCTGAACTTGTAATTCTAGTTACTAGGAGGCCGAGGCAGGAGGATAGATCACAAGGGCTACAGAAAGCCCGTGGCAGGCATTGCCAACTTAGGAAGACCCTGTTTCAAGATAAAAATCACAAGAGGGCTAGAGATGAGACTTAGTGTAGGACCCCTGCCCAGCATTTACCAGGCCCAGGGTTCAAGGACCCCGGTACCACACACATATTACACACATATGCCCCGACATCCACACAAAGGCAAAGGAAAGAAGTGCAAACAGAATTCTAGTTTTTAAAGCATCTCCTTTCTTGTCCTCAGGGATGTAGAGACTGGCCCGGAGTGCGCTCCAGTGTCGTCTGTCAGCCATCTTTCCTGTCACACTCCCCTTTCTCCACATGCGTCTGGAGACACAGTCTTCAGCACAGGTAAGCTTTGCAGAGAGAAAGACGGCATTTGCCTTCCTTCCCACAGCTCCTTTTGGGAAAGCATTCTCGGAAAACTCCTTTACTCACTAACCAGGGGCAAGAGGTGAGCCTCCAGGGCCTGTTTTATTCAGTACAAGGTGTAGAGCACAAGTGTGAGGGGGGAGTGTGAACAGCCATGAATGTTTGTGCCTCAAGAGAAGAAGCACAACAGGTGTGAAGCCAGAGGGAGGAGGGTCAAAGGTCGAACCCTGTAAGACAGGTGAGCGTGCATCAGAGGAGAAGTCGATGAAGGGACCAGCCTCTGCAGCATCACCTGTGTGTCGGAATAAAGATGGCCCAGCAGCTCTAAGGCACAGAGAGTAGGAGACCAGAGGAGCTGTGGCGTTTCACGGAGCTGTCGCGGAGGGGAGGGAGGGCTTTTGAGGTCCTCGTGGGCATCCTAAACGGAATGGTGAATGGAAGGAAGGATGGGAAGGAGGGAGGAAGAGGAGGAGGAAAGGGGAGAGGGATGCAGAGAAACAGATGTGAACTCTTAAGGACTGGCAACAACAGCCACCTCTTCATCTTTGTACATTCAAGCTTATCCAGGGCAGAAGTTTTGTAATCATTCATGGAATAAAAGAATGAGCGAATGAGTATATAATACATGAACAAATAAACAGGTCAATTAACTTGCAAGTCACAGTCTGATGTAAGCACTCTAGCTATCCGCTCTAGCTATCCACTCGGGGCTGCAGTGAGCCTAAGGGCTGCAGTGAGCCTAAAGTGTGTGACTCTGTTTCGTGAGCTTACACAATTTGTCATTGCATAGATAGCTATCGGCTTACATACATACTGCCCATAACGTCATGCTTCACTGCTTACAAAAGACATAACCTCTCCTCCTGGCCCACCAGGCATTCTGTCCTCACTTCCTGCCGTCCATCTAGGGCCAGCGAATGGGGTGGGATGTAGAACGAATGTCACGAACAAATGCGTGGGTCAGTCTGCAGGAAGCAGAGCTCAGAGGCTACAGAGCATCGCTTGTGAGATCAATGCCTTGTCATTCCCTTCCAACATCGCTCAAGGACTCGGGAACCCAACATGCCATTCTGCTCTGCATCTCTGAGCCATCACGGGTGGGGTATTTGAGTCTTCCACCCGCGAAGTTCCACAACAGCCGCAAAGACTACCTCCCCACACAGCAGCTCCACCGTGGGCACCGGCTGCTGCAGATTAGCTCAAGCCGAATGTCTTTCTTCCTAATCACAGGGGGAATTTCAATAAAAAGGAGATCAATCCAACAGCAGCTGTCAGCTCTGGCGCAGTCCTGGTAATTACTACCTTGTTAGACCTTGAAATCACCCCGCAGTCCACACCACAGTCCTGAGTCCATCTGAATTTATGACTTATTTGCAGAGATAATGAAAGCGATCAGATTACTTTTCAACTACATTTGAAATTAAATTAACCAGCAAGACCATAGGCAAAGATTCTCACATCCTTAAAATAGCAGACCAACTCCCTTCTCTTTACTCAGGCTCTCCAGCTAGACCACCACCCCCTTTCACTTCCCACTGAAGTCTCAGAAGGACAGTTAACTGGAGGAGCCAGCCCACTAGAGGTGTGCACATGATTATGAATGCACACGTGTGTACATATACAAGCATGTATGTACATGCACTGAACTTGAGGAACCATACCATTAGAAAGTGTGCACATTTTTATGAGTATGCACATGTACATGTATGAGCATGTACGTACATGTGTGCATATATGTATATATATGTATATGTGTGTGTGCTTGTGTGTACATGGATGTTTATGTATATGCATGCATGTATGCGTGCATTATATACACGTGCATGTAGATGTACATGTATTTGTATGTACAGCTTAAGCTGACTTGAAACTCATGGTAGTCCTCCTGCCTCAGACTCCCATGTGCTGGGGTTTCAGGAATGAGCCTCCGTGCCAGCTAACAAGCTGCTTATTAAGTTCAAAGGGAATGGTATTCAGCATCTTCCTGTTCAGTCTCTCTCTCCCTTTCAATGCCCACTACCGGTGGTGACGTTCTAGAAACCGATCCCTGAAAACTAAACAAAAAAAGCCACTATGACACTAGGGTCACTGCTTGTCTTCCTCCTTTCTTTCTGTTTATTGTCTAGTAGGTGACTTATAAATGTGTGATTCTAGCCTTCTCAAAGTCCTCCCCTACCTTCTAAAACATCTCAGTAGCTCAGTGACATCCAAACACAATGTATCTGTGGCAGCTGCACACTCACCAACCCCTGCCTGCTGTGTGGGTCATCAGGGGCACACAACTGAATTCTGATCAAAGAGGGGGGGCTGAAATACCACTTCCATGCCCAGCTCATCCAAACCCTGCCCTGGGATCTCCTAAGTCTGCTCCTTCCTGCTGCTGAACAGGAGAATTCTGTAGACCTTGGGGACCTAGAGGGCTATGAGATGGGAGGAGCATGGATCTGCCTGACTGGACACTCGAATGGAAGCCACAGATAAACCTCTACTGAGTTTGGGGTTTGCCTTGTACCCTGCTTGGCCCCCATGGAATGGAGACTGAACCCAGCCTGATCCTCATTCTGCTTCCTGTGCTGTAGCTGAGGAGGCTACTCCTATACCATAGAGACGTGTGAAAGAGGCCCGCTGCTCACACAGAGAAAACTCCCAGGAGGGCAGGGTAGGCCCTCAGACAGGCTTAAAAATGGCTCAGAGGGCAAAGAAGATGCTGGAGTCTGCTTTTGTTGTGCTTCGAAGGTAAGAGCCAGCAGGCATGGATTTCCCCCCCCCCCCCCCAGCCAGGTTTTCTGTAGTCTGGACTTCCAGATGGTATAAGAGAAAGGAGGGAGGAGGTAGTGAGTGATGGGGCTTGAAAGCTGTCAATCATCAAACATGGAGTCACACTCTCTACTACCCTGTAGCTAGGACTGCCATATTCAACATTAAACTGGCCACTAGCAGGTCACCCGTGCACTAGTGGACGCCCCCCCCCCCCCCCCCCCCCCCCCCCCCCCCCCGCACAAATGGGCAACGCTGATTGAACTCAGGGAGTGTTCTAGTTTGCTTCCTGTTGCTGTGATAAAATACCACAACCAAAAGCAACTCGGGGAGGAAGAGGTTTATTTAATCTTACAACTCCCAGGTCACACTCCGTCACCAAGGGAAGTCAGGCAGGAATTGAAGGCAGGGTCCTGGAGGAATGATCTGAAGCAGAGACCATGGAGAAAGGATGCTTGCTGGTTTGCTTCCCTCTGGCTTGCTCAACTGCCTTTCCTACATAACCCAGACCTACCTGCCTAGGAATGGCACCACCCACAGTAGGCTGAGACTTCCTTCATCAAAGAGCAATTCAGAAAAATACCTCAGGGCACAGGCCCATCTAGCCTAGGTCATTCTTCAGTTGGAGTACCACCTTCCTAAGTGACTCTAGCTTTGTGTTAAGTTACCACCTTACATATGACTGGGATTATTAGTAACCAAAAATAGGACATGAAGTTGGGAGGAAGAAGGGGTGATGGGCACTAGGGGGAGCTACAGGGAGGTAGTGGTGGGTAAATTTGATCAAAATACATCTGTATAAATGTACATTTTCAAAAACTAAAAAATATTTTTTAAAAAAAAGGAATAGCTCTCAAACCCACCAAAAACATCCCCTTTCAGACAAGACCCACAGTTCCTATCTTCTCATGCAGCCTTCAAAATTATCCTCTGAGCCACTTAAACACCCTAGGAACCACGGGCTCAAGCCTGAAGCCTACTCCCTGGAGGTGAATCCTGGACACAAATCTACCAACTACTAGTTTGTTGTCTTGGAGAACACGTGAAGTCTGTCACTTAGGTTTCCTCATTTGCTAAGAATTAGTGACAGTACCTACCCCATGGAGTGACTGTGAGGATACTATAAAGTTCATAAAACGTTCAGGCTACTGTTTGGCACACAGTAAGTGTTCTATAAATGCTTGATCTAGACACCTTTGTAATGTGTCTCTCACCTATACTTGTATAGTCTCTGCTATACTTGTAACTATCTCCCAACCCAGCCACCACTCTAGAGCCAGAGTGAACTTTTGACCTTATGTGGTGGTTTGAATAGGTATGACCCCCATAGACTCAGGTGTTTGAATGCCCATAGGGAGTGGCACTATTAGGAGGTGTGGCCTTGTTGGAGGTGTGGCTTTGTTAGACAGAGCCACTGTGGAGGTGGCTTTGAGGTCTTCTTTGCTCAAGCTATGCCCTGTGTGGGATACAGTTCACTTCCTGTTGCCTGCAGATCAAGATGTAGGACTCTCTGCTCCTTCTCCAGCACCACATCTGCCTGCACGCTGCCATGCTTCTTGCCATGATGATCTTGGACTAAACTCTGAAACTGTAAGCCAGCCCCAAGTCAATGTTTTCTTTATAAAAGCTGCCATGGTCATGGTGTCTCTTCACAGCAATATAAACCCTAAGACACCATACAGATCTACCGTGTTTCTGTCCTTTTTCTAATGCTCCAGTCATATTGGAATATTCTGGCCCTCCATTGTACTAACTCTGACATCTCTACTTTACTCTAACAAAAAAGGCCCAGTAGAATAACCAGTCAAAGATACAGTCAACCCCAGCCTAGCAGCCATTGAGAAATAATCAAACACAATGGCTGATACTATCCATACACAGCAGCTAATGCTATCCATACACATTAAATATAAAAATAAATGGTCATTCCTGAATCCAGTGATAAGTAATATTACTGGCAGAACTAGTCAGAATAAAATAATCTTGATAATGCTTGAAAACTCTCTCCTATGATAAGACACGTGAGTTATAGAGTTACTGAAGAATTACTTCTGATCCATAACTGTGGAAACTAGAATTTGATATGGATCACCACCAAAAAAATAGAATTGGTAAGGATTTCACCCTTGGATAAAAGTTCAGCAGGCTGAAAAAGCACCCTATAATAAATCTGTTAGTGTCTACACACTGATATAAGAATTTGGTATTGCAAAGCCTGACTCAGGAAACTTGGACCTAGTAAAATTATTGGTTCCACGTAAAACTCACAGTGGCAGAAGCTATAATTTTAGAAATCTGACTAATCTTCTTCATGAATTTTGCACAGAAGATAATTGATCTCAGTGAAAATTTTAGGAAAATGATAATGGAAAGATTTGGAACTGTTTTAATGAAGCTATGAATTAAACCAGCTGAACATAGTTCCCTACAGAAATAGCTTTCTCAGTAAAGTCATCAGCATGGGTGAGGTTCTCATTTAAGGACTCAGATTTTTAGACATGGGTAAAATCCTAATCTTGGGGGTAATGTCAAAGTACAGTGTCAGAAATGTTTGTATTCTACCTGCCAACAGTCTTACACAGGATGGGATAGTCTACATGCCAAGGACAAACTTTCAAAGAGCAGCAATTTGTCTTCCTCTGGCCCAGCCTCTCAGCCTTTCCATCTAATAATCTATTTATTTATTTATGCACTTAATTTGTTGGTCTCTAAGCCTTTGTAATGTGTCTCTCACCTGAGTCTCTGCTGTACCTGAAACTTTCTTCCAACCCAGCTGACACACTACAGCCAGAGTGGACTTTTGAACATACAAATCTACCATGTTTCTGGCCTTTTTCTAATGCTTCAGTCATGTTGGGACATTCTGGCCCTCCCTTATACTAACTCTGACATCTCTACTTTGCTCCAACTTTAAAACGTGCCCATAAAATTTTAATTTATGCATTCAATTTTTTTCCAGTGCTGGAGTTGAAACCAGAGACTTGCACATGCTAGGCAAGCACTCTACCACTGAGCCACATCTTCAGCCCTTAGACTTATTATTGAAAATTATTGTAGAAAAACTCCTGCTGTGACTACTATGTTAATAATCCCTTATAACTACACTGCATATTCCACCCTATAAGTTGATTTCACGTAAATAATTTTATTCAATATTCATGTCACCCTTGTAAAACATTCATTAGTGTTCCTCCCTCACAGCTGAGTGAGCTGAGAGTCAGAAAGGCTAAGAAATGTGACCAGCACCACAAAGCCAACAAGAAATGGAGTCAGGTCCTCCCCACATCAAGACCAGAGCTCATGCAATGATGTAAGTGTTTGTAGACTGCCTGGTCAACCACACAGCCCTGATTGGAAACTAGGCATAAAGAAAGTATCTGGTGATGGAGCCAGGGTCCCTACCACTCCTGAATGCCTTACACCCCGGTATCGACAACTCTGAATCCTCCGATTCTATTCCACCTCTGGCTGCTCTGGAGCACTGTGAGTGAAGAGGTTGTGGATTTGAATAAACCCAGATTGCATCTCGTTATACACCTCAAGCCTTCTCTCCCCTACTTCCCTTGGGGCCAAGCTGATCAATGCCCCCAAAAGTTGAACCTGCACAAAGAAGGGCAAGAGAGGAGGCTAAAGTCATCCCCTAGGACTGCCCATTACTCTCTTCCCTTCCGGGATCCCCATATCCGAGAACTCCCACCTTGGACATAGTGGGAGCCACTGAACTTGTTAACCCATAACAGCCAACACTACAGATGACTCCAGGCCACTTGACGGCACCTGGGTACGAGGCATGAGATTCCTGCACGTTACTCCTCAAAGAATACTGTTTTGACCACCAGCCAAGACTCTCTCAAGCCAACAGACAACATCCGAAGGCCAGCCCTTTGCTCTCCTTGGCTCAAGGTTTCCTACATTGTCCTGTACCTGAAAGATAATGATAGAATTCCGTCAGTCACTCTGGGTGTGGAGGGCCAGCTGTCTGCTCCCTTAGGTCTAAGAGTCCATATTTCAGTGATTAGAAGATTCTAGAAGTTTGTACTAATGAATCAGTCTTCTCCATGTACCTCTGTCTATCTGCTACTGAACACAAGAATGTCCTGGGGTATAGCACATAGGAGGTCCTCACATAGTTGAAGCATTCTTCTTCCAGAAGCTTCTCTGAAATAAAGTAGAGCTAGCATGCTCTGGACAGGTTCACAGTTCTCAGCGTTCTGAGCCCCAGAAGGCAGCAACTACTGCACTAGATTCTCAGTGAATCTTTTCAAGCATACAGCTGCCTGTTGAACAAGTGTCTCAGGGTGAGCCAGGGAAGCCAAGAACCCCAGGGACTCATTCCAGCCTTTTACTCACAGGGCCCAACTCTGCTGTCCTGTGAGGAAGGCAGATTGCACTGTTAACTGCATGAGCTATGAGTCTATTAAACACCACTCAACCTGGCCTTCTGTTTATGTGTTGTATTTCTTCCAGTGTGTCTGAATTTCTGACAGTTTCCTCAAGTCCCTTTTCCCTGGCCTGCTTTAAGTCTTGCCCTGCGTTGATTGGCTGTCTTCATATGCAAACAATGAATGGGGACAGGTCAAGTGCAAGCCCCAATGATGTCCACTCAAGAGGACCATTTATCTTAGGGTGACATTGCTGTGAGAGACAGCATTCTTTCGTCACCTCTCTTAAGCATCCTAGACAGTGCCAACATCCACATGCTGCAGAGTCAGAGTCTAACATGGGTTGACCCTCCTTACCTGTGGAACTGAAAGTCAATGTTGGGGTTCCCAGTGATGAACCCAGAGCAAGATGACACATGTCTTAAAACGCAAAATACAACCTGTGCTCTTTTTTTTATAGTCAGACAGGATTAGTGCCAGGGCTGCTGCTGAGTTTTATCAGTAATTTTTGCATTGGACTTAACAACACAGTCAAATCCTGGCTCTTGGGGCTTGGTTGTTTTAATACAGTTCTGAAATATTCCTTAAGGACAAAGGCTGGTCACTTCAGGTACAGGGTTCCACACATGATCTAACCCACCTGCTGATACCTCCACTCTTGGAGAGGGCTTGATCTGTTTTATGGAGCTTAGAAACTTTGAGGGTCATTTCCCATTTAGCTGTAGGAAAGCAGATTAGCACCCTAAGACTTTCCCATAAGGGCAGTTGATGGGCAGAATCCCTCACCCAGAGCCTTTTTTCAGGCTGTCATCACGCAGGATCCAAACCCACCATCCTGGGTGTGGGCCGATGGCTGTCTCATTATGGTTTACTGTGGGCCTGGCATTTAACTGGGCTCTCCTTCTCTTTCCTCCTCTTGCTCTGGAATAAACACACATCATCTTGCCACAAAGGTGACGATGCTTTTGTGATGTGACAAGCATTTCTGAAAAGGACAAGGATTTACTGTTCACACTTCTGGTGACATTTGAACAGAGACTTGGGGCTGGCATTTAAGTCTTTCTTGCTGGCTTCTCAGGTAGTCAAATTCCAGAGAACATAATCATGTCTGAGACCACTGTGTCTCCCAGTCACAAGGCAGGTATCTTCCTTGAGGCACCTGGGGGTACAGTGTGGGGACTGCAAGAAAGGGACTGTGCAAGGCGAGCGAGCAACGCCCAGAATCAGTTGAGAAAGAAGAAGGAGCGGCGGTAATGGGGCTTGTTTTATGCAGCAAGTACAAGACTGGGTACCTCACAAAGCTCTCTTTCCTCTGGTTTGGACCATTAAGTGAGGTGGGTGGATGCCTATTCTGAGTAACTACTGTCCTCCCAGCCCAGGAACTGCCATCCTGGGGAGTTCAGCTGAGCGTCCTTGCAAAAGGATTATCCCAGCTGGGCTAGTTGGTTGTTTATGTCCCTTCATGGACATTGAGGAGGGTCAAGAGACTCCCACCCGAGTATTCAGTTGCTCTCTAACACCTAACGTATGTAATGCTGGCTTGGGGAGGACCTAGAGTAGACAGGCTAGTGTAACTGAGATGGGGTGGGGTGGTAGGGGTGGTGGCGGGGGAGGTAAGGTGTGGTGATATTTTATTTATGCTGGAACAAATAAAACTTATCTGGGGATCAGAGAACAGAACAGCCACTAAATTAGACATAGAGGCCAGACAGTGGTGGCATACACCTTTAATCCTATCACTCGGAAGGCAGAGATCTGACTGGATCTCTGTGAGTTCAAGGCCACACTGGAAACAGCCAGGCATAGTGACATACACCTTTAATCCCAGGAAGTGATGTCAGGAAGCAGAAAGTTATATAAGGCGTGAGGACCAGGAACTAGAGGCTTTTAAGCTTTTAGGCTTTTAGCAGCAGTTCAGGTGAGATCCATTCAGGTGAGGACTCAGCAGCTTTCAGTCTGAGGATTCATGGAAACAGGATCAGCTGAGGAGTTGGTGAGTCGAGTTGGCTGTGGCTTGTTCTGCTTCTCTGATCTTTCAGAATTCACCCCAATATCTGGCTCTGGATGTTTTTTTTTTTAAATTAATAAGACTGTTTAGCAATTTGACTACTGTAAGGGGGTCCCATCAATGGCTATGGGGAAGCCTTCATCCATGATGGATAAAGGCTTTTCAGGTGCGGCATTTTGGGGGTGGAGTACTCCTGAAAGTAACCCCTCACCTATGCTCTGTAAGGAAGCCCAATAAATTCATTGGTTTCCCCAAGAGTAAACTCTGGTTGGCTCCTAGGAGGAGGGTGGATGCTGCTTACATCTTCCCCTGGGGAGGAACATTACCTAGCAATATATGATTCTATTCACCCCAGTACTCCAGGAGGAGACATGGACCCCACCTGAATGGGGACCCTGAAGTGACCTGCCTCCAAAGAAGAAGAAAGGCCCCAAGTTAGCAGAGAAAAGTGGGACTAGGGTCTGCGGATCAAAGTGTCTTCACGCTTTGCAGATAGGTGTGGCTGATCCTAGCTCCGCCCCGGCCCCATTCCCTGCAGCGCTGGGCACCCTAAATGGCTGCCCTTCCTGTGGCTGAACTTCATTTCTTTTTAAAGGCAGGGTCTCACTGTGTAGCCCAGGTGGTCTTGAACTCATGATTCTCCTACTCCTGCCTCAGAGGGCTAGGATTCTAAGCATGTGTCATCACGCCTGACTTGTAGCTTGGACATTCAGCATCTCCTAAAGGTCCCCAGGGTGACACCACTGAGAATCGGTAGAACCTTTTGGAAGAGGCTCCGAGACCCCAGCCTCTTCCTGTCTTGGACTTTCCACCACGATGTGCTGCCACAAGCCCAAAGGCACGGACGGGGCTGAATAACCACGGAGACAAATAAACCCAGGAGACAAAAATAACTTTCTCTTTATAAGCTGTCAAATTCATGGAAGGCTGGCCGATAACCCCCGCCCCCCGCCCCCGTCATTTCAAGTGGCCAACAGTGGCAGTATCACTGGTGTCCCAGCCAGAGTGGATGACAGGCCTGGTCATGAAGGCAGTGCCACCAGGGGCCCAGACCCCAGACCCAGCAGCCACTGCATATCCACCGCTGCATTAAAGATGCAGCTATGGTTGCCTTGGTTACTGGCTCCCAGGATGTGGTCACACAACTGAGACCAGGGTGCACTGATAGTAAGTGCTCAGCCCGCACTCAGATTGGGGGCGGGGAGAGCAGGACATCTAACATGTGCATTTGCCAAGTTCTGTGATGTCAACGCTTTCATCATGGGCAACGTCCAGGTACTAATGACATCAGTGAACTGGAGGCTGGAAAGGCTGAACAGGAGCACACAATCACATGGCATCCACATTTCTACCACAAATATGACAGCCAGCACTTAACAGAGCACACAGAATGCTAAATGTATGTTAGGAAGTGGGCTTGTAACTACACATCTTTGTCTTCTGCGTAAGTAATCTAAGCTTACATAACTTTGGTTTTAACAGTGGCTGCATTTAACAACTGCCAGCAAATTCCCTATAAAACAGAACAGTTGGTTCCTGTAAGCCCTGACGAACCACATCAAATACACAGCTCCCTGGAAAAGGAGAAAACATGGTTGCCACACGGTACCAAGGGCCCAAGTTCAAGACATAGAAAAGCCTCTCTGGGGCATCCAGGAATGTTGGGGAAGAACTGCATGGGGTGTGGGAGGTGTCAGGAATGGCCACATAGCCTTTGGTCAATGTCTGGAGGTTGTCTTTTGGTTGTGGCTGTTTCTGAATCATAAGCAGCAACTGAGACCCAACGCCCTAGTTCTGATTGAGGTCTTCCTGCACTAACAGAGCTGTGAGGAATGTGCTGGACATTCTCATCCCATCATATGCAGTTCTCTGTGAGGAAAGAACATTCCTCTTCCCAAACAGGGACCCTACCTTTCCCCAGGAATGCCCATCAGCTTCCTGAAGAAGCTCTGCCTTGCTTAGCTCCATCTCCCAGGGAGAGTCCTGTCATAAGAGCAGTCTGGAATCCCTCCCTCCTTACCTCCCATGCTTCGCTTTGGGGCTCAACCTTGGAGCGGACGCCGTGGGGAAGATGGCCCGTTTGGGTCTAAGGACCAGGGGAGGGAAGGCTCTACAGAGTCACATGCCAGAGCACAGTGTGGAACAGAGCAGCCCAAGTCCCCCTCCCCCCCAAGAAAGGGCTATAAAATGGATCTGCGTGATAACACAGTGTGAGTGCAATTAATTGTTGTCAAAGCATTTTGCTGGCTGCATTCATCTCTTACGTGGGAGAATAAAACTGTCATAATGATGACAATTTTATTCAACATTGGTGCAATTACGAAGCCTAAAAATAGGGAGCAGAGGGGGTATTTTTCTTGAGGCTGAGTTGTTACCCCTGTTGCATGCCTGGGACTGTCACCGCCACCCCCTACCCCTACCCCCACCCCCAGGAAGGAGAGAGGACAGGAAGGAAACAGACTCGCTGAGAATTGCTACTATGAGACACATCTAGGTTTTTTTTTTTTTCCTACATAATCCTCTGGCACATCAGAGGGAGGGGCAGTGTGGGGAGGAGGGAGGGGCAGTGTGGGGAGGAGGGAGGGGCAGTGTGGGGAGGAGGGAGGGGCAGTGCAGGGAGGACCAGGAAATGAGATTTTCTGGGACAAGATTATAGAGACAGGCTCTCTGCTGTGAGCTCTCCAGACACAGTTGACTTATCACACCCATGGAGGCGGTATGCACCTTCTGTGACAGACGAGAAAGCGGCGTCTCTGAAAAGTTAAGCACCACAAATTCGCCAACTGTCTTTCTGATTGCAGTCCAGCACCCCAGGTTGCTTGCCGTGAGACACATGAGGCTTGCTCCTCAGCTCCTGTCCTGTCCATCATCACTCTATCTTTCACATCCCATCACCCCTCCTACACTGCATCACTCTTTTGAAAATGCAAAAATATCACGGCCCTAGAGGCAGAAAGACTCTGGTTGGCAACTTCGCAAGTAGGACTTTGGCCTGGGTCCTTGACCTCTGTAAGTTTTGTACCAAAGCTTTCAACTATGACTATGAAGACATTCATAGTTCCTCCTTCATAACATCATTGTGAAGACTAAACGAGATATATATCAAATAGTTGGCAGGAAGCAGGGGCATTGGGTAGCACGTAGATGCCAGGGCAGAACTTCCTGTATAGAGTACTCACCATTACCAGGCACACCAGACGTGAAGTCACACCTTCTTTACAGCAGGCCAGGAGGGAGCCTGGCATTCTTCTCTCCCCTTAGCAAAGGGTGACCTTAAGTGACTCACCACCATCCAGGTCACACAGCACAGCCACATAGGGCTACCTCAGAGAAACAGGGCCCATACTCCAGGCTAGCTCACGCACAGGCTATGCCCCTGAAACACCCTGACCTATGCTTGGTACATGGGTGCTATCTTGCTCAACAAAAACATTTCCTTTGGATTCTTGAGGCTCCGGGAAATTTGAGGCATTTCTCCTGCCTTGCTCTCTCCTTCCTTTCATGGGGCATACAATGAGAGACAAAGCCGCCCAAGCAAAATTCCGTGGGAAGCAGCCTGCATGGTTTTAAAGCCACGCCCCTGACCAGCTGTGCAGGTCTGCAAGCAGCTCTTCTCATTTACGGAGGCACCTGGCACACACCTGCACTCCATCAATAGCTCATCCACCTTATTTCTACCATCAGGAAAATGAGCTTCTCCTGGGGGACTGAAAATTAGTTGTAACTCCTGTGATATCACTGGACTTATTTCCCAATCACAATTGATGGCAGGGGAAAGGTTCGAATGTGTTTCTTTCAGAAAGGTAAGAACTACCATGTTAAAGGCCTATGGGAAGAATTGCTCACATCCCTGAAAGAGAGCCATGCCCCCGAGCACTCCCTCTAAAGCTCAATGCTTTCAAATCCTTCCTCATAAAAGTCAGTGCTAGCCACTGAACTTCGGCAGGACCCCAAGCTAAAGGGACAGAAGGGGCATGTTCTCTTCAATCAGACTTCAGGTTCAAAATCAGGTCTTCAAAGTTTCCTCTCTTTAAAACTGAGAAAACAACTGGATTTTGTGGAGGATTCAGTGTGCCAGGAAAGTATAAAATGTAAAGCCTTGGCGTATGAATTTCCTGATTCCACATTAACAATCTTTGATATTGGTGTCTCCTGTCAAAAACTACTTCAAGCCCTTTTGGAAGAAGGTGAAGTTGGAAACAGACCCACCCTGAGAGGCACACAGACCCCTTCCTTCCCTTCTCCATGTCAGTTGTTTTGGTTTTTTTTTTTTTTTACAAGATGGTGATGGAGTTAGCTTTGCACCTGCCACCCAGACTTCACCGCTTGCTGGCCATAACTAGCCATCCTGTGAATGGTACCCAGCTGAGGTCATGCAGCCTCAACAAGTTACCTAGCAGTAGCAAGGGCTCTGGCCCGGGGAGAACCTCCTCCCCCCACCTCCCTGTAAAGGCTCTGTATGGTTTTATAGTGCTGGGCCCCAGGGAATCTGCATTTTGTTTCTGTTCTTCCTTGTGAGTTTTATTTTTTTTTTCTACCTATTTTGTTTTCTGCAGCATTTTTAGAAACACCGTGTCGTTTTGAAACTGCTTTTTCTGCCTTCTAGTTTGCCAGCCATCTGGAGACACATCCAGCCCGGGATGGATTGAAATGAGAGAGCCGGTGAGGTGAGTCGTTGAAGTTGTTGCTGCATTTTAAACATAGCACACAATGTGTTACACAAACACCATTCAAAAACCTGAGTCACAGGATTCAGATGGGAGCACATATAAATAGCGTGTGTGTGTGTGTGTGTGTGTGTGTGTGTGTGTGTGTAACAGTAGAAAAGCAAGGAGGTTTGGGGAATCAGGTCGAAATCATTGTGCCCAATTTAAGCATCATAAAAATCACAGCCTTGTCACTATTTACACCCCCTCGTACAACTCCCACCCAAAAAAAGGAGCAAAAGCCAAGTGGAAAATTCAAATAAGCAGATGTCCCCACGTTGAACTGAGCAGCACAAAGGCTGTGCAGCATCAACTGAAGTGATAATTACGGTGTCTCACTTCCTGGCTGTCCATACCCTTGTACACAGCAGCTCTCTGCTTCTGGACTTCAAACTGCTTGGAGGTTTGTTTGTTATTTTAGGCTTTGGCTCATGCCAGCCAGCTGATTGGCATGTCATGACTCTGATGGATTTTTGGTGCCGTGGCAGGACACATCTTGGGATGGTGAAGAACTCACACCTGGGACATGTTGCAAACATTTAAAGACTCCATTTTCTCACACTCCCCTCCCCAGTTCACATTGGGCAAAGCTTGCTGCCAATGTGCTGTCCCACACCCAGCTCAGGAAGTCACTGCTCAGGCTCTTGGACATAAACAGGGCCTAAAAATGACGTGACAGTGGGCTCAGGGCAGACCCCACTGGCCTTGCAGTGAGCAAAGCATGAGGCCATAGCTCTGGAAAAAATAGAACAAGAGTCTTGGGCAGCCCGTGGTATCCTTGAGGGTCTCAATCATCTCTGAAGATCTGGCCTTGGCCCTGAGTCATTCTGTCCCTTGACTGGTACCTTCTAGCTTCTGGCCTCATTCCCGCCATCCAGGCAGGCACTCCATGTGAACTGGCAAGGTACTTGCAAGGTACTGATGCTCAGTGAAGTGGAGGAAAAAAGCAACAACCGCATCTCCAGAGGTTGAGTGTTTCATCAGCTACAAGCTGGCACCCCCGATGCTCAGAGGGGCTCTGCAATCCATGTGGGATGTGAACAGCAAAGGCAGCAACACACACAGCAACAACGGACACCCATGGGTCACATGACCCTGTCTGCTGTGTGACTCCAGCTCCTTCCCATCAGTCTCTGCCAAGCTGGGTGTCTCCATCATCCCCATCTGGTCCTTTCCCAGCCACAGCTGCAGGGGTTCCCAGCCGGAGCCTCTCCATCAGCAGGAGTTAGGAGCTCACTAAGGTGTAGATCATGCTGAATGCAAACAGAAATGGGAGAACAGATGTCAGGAGGAGCCTGCGGCTCTCAACAGTCCCCTTCCAAGGCTGGAGCCCATGGATTCACCTCATTCCTGTCTCTATGGTCTCCGACTCACCTACAGAGGCTTTGCTACACCCCACAATGCAGAAATGTTTGTCTGTTAGGATGGCATCCCATGACACCCCCCCCCCCACCATGAAAGGTGTGTTGTCTTTGGATGCCTGTGAGCACACATCACTGGGATGATCACTGTGGCTCATCGCTTTTCTTGCAATTATGGTCCAGGTGCCTATGGGGTGAGGGCACAGCAGATTCTTCATGCCACCAGCTGCTGTCACATGCTCACATGATGGCTGTGTCCAAGGGTCCTCAGGTGATGCTACACAATGTGTCAGTTCCAAGGGTCAGGATGAAGACTGTTGTCACCGATGCGGGCGTGGGTGCATGAACACAGCCCTCAGGGCAAATAACATAAGCGAATCTTAACTTGCTTGGTACAGGTCCCCAAACCTCCTGCTTTAGGGGATGAATAGTGACCAAGTAGGAGGACCTGCATTTCTGTGGTCGGACAAGGACTTCAGGCTGATTCTGCAAGGTGGATGGGTTGACCAGAACTACAGTCTACTACTTTTGTCTATTTAGAAGAGGAAGAAACACAGCTTTTTTTTTTTTAGAGACCCCCTCCCCTAACTCTAACAAAATGTCTAAGAAGCAAAACCAAATAAAAGCACCTGAACTATTTTTGTTCTAACCTTTGCACAACTGGGGAAACCACTGGGCTCCTCTGGAGTCTCACATCTAGAGCCAGACATGGCTGGGTCTGGAGTTAGACAGATGGCTTCTCACAGAACATCTCGTGACAGATCAACCACATTCTAACTCCAAAGCTAGTCCTCTGCCCATTGTGGACTGAGCCTAATTATGGATAACCCTGTTTAACTTATCGTGAGTCTTTTATTTGGGATTCATTGAACACCTACTACGTACCAAGCACCATTCTCAGCGCAGGGAAATAATGGTGAGCGTGTGGCCTGAACCCTGACCATGAGGGAATATGCAGCCAAGCCACAACAACCAGCATCATGGATTTAGTGAATGCCTACTCTGTGCTGTGTGCACTGGGCGGGGCGCCACAGAGATAGAGGAGGTGGAAACAGATGAGTTCTCTGCCATCGGAGACAAGTGACCCATAAACAGTGTAAGTATAGACATGGAGAAAGCAGCCCAGGCGAGACCAGGATGACCCAAAGTAATGGGATGATGCAGCTTCGGTGAATAATGTGGATCAGGGTTACACTCGGAACCTTTCCAGCCAGGCCTGGTGGCACAGCTGCTCAGTAGACCAAAGGTTCAAGGTTAAGGGTGGCCAGGGAGATTCACCAGCACTAGGTCTCCAAATGAGCAGAAAAAGAGCTGAGGGCATGTAACTCAGTCGTAGATTGCTTGTCTAGCATGGGTGGGACCCTAGGTTTACTCTCCAGGGCAAGGAAAGAGGAGAAGAGAGGAGAGGAGAAGAGAGGTGAGGGAAGAGACGGGAATGGGGAGAGCATAGATAAAGGGGAGGAGAAAGGGGGTCACAAAAGAAAGGAGAATGCAAAGTGGAAGGAGAGAGAGAGAAAAAAAAAAGATCCTCCTACTGAGTAGGCAAACTGTCTACACTGGACTCACTCACCCGGTTGACTGTAGCCTCATCCCTGTCCCATGTAACCCGTAAAGGACATTCTGAGAAGGGGACAGTGGTGGGAGCCACATGGCTAGCACAGTACAGTAGAACAAGGCTCATTATTTGGGCTTGGAGACATTTCTCAAGCTCTCTGAGGCCTCAAGAACTACACCTCACTGTCCAGTGGTCCTTGGCTTCAGTTTCAGTGTCTCCAGCACCGCACTCAGCTCAGAGGCGGCTCTGCATGGATCCCCCATCCCTTAACATGGCCCAGGTGAGGGCTCTGCACTCTCTGCCAGTTCTGGGTCTGGGGTTGGGAACTCCCCAGGTGGAAGAAATGGGGCCTTCTAGAAAACACGAGAGGCACTCTGATGTCGGGTGCAGCGAGGAATGCAGGCACACTGAGCTGGTGCATGGGCTGCAGGAAGGCAGAGGAGTGATGTGTGCAACTGTGCTTGGAAGACAAAGCCGTGGGTGTGCTACAAATGCCATGGCAAACTTTCGCTGAGACTAGAGACAGAAAGTTCAATGGCCTATGAAGGACTTAGTTATAGAATTATCACTCCCAGCTAAGGGCCCAGACCCACCAACGTTGTCCACGTAGCCCCATGGCCCAGCAGAGAGTAGACAGTAGACAGGAATTCTGGGAATTCCTCTACCTTTGGCTCCAACAGCTCAAACCCAAAATGAAGGGCCCTGCTACAGTCTCCCAAACTAAGATGGATCTCAGGATAATGGGCCAGGAGCCAGGGAAGGCCTAGCCATGTTCTCCTTTAAAGAGGGTTGCTGCTATCTGGGGACAGGCCACTCAGCCCATGACTGAAGGTAGCCTGTAGCCTCATGAAGAAAATGAGGCAGAGTTCACACCAGAGAAGAAACTCCACCTGTAAGTGGCCTCTGCCTTCAGACAAGCTTTGTCAACCCTCTGCAGTCTCCTGGAATAGCAGCCAGCTGGAGCTGCTAAAGCCTTTAGCCAAAAGGACTTAGGGGAGCTGCTGGTCACCTCAGCTTCTCCAAGTAGGCTCCTGGGGCCCTCAGGCTTCTACGGTTTGGAGCAGGAAGCATCCAGACCCTTCATGAAGGATAAAACTCTGCAACTGGAGTAACCCTTGACTTCATGGAGAAAGCACTAGAATAACTCTGTGACGCCCCCCCCCCCCAACTCCTCATAGCTGATGTGAACCATGAGGCTACACCTCCTGGGCCTCTTTATCTGCTGACCCTGGAGATCGAGGGGGAAAGTAGGAGCAAGCTAGCCTTCCAGAGTGCCAGGTTCCACCTCAAGCACATGTAGCAGAGTCGTCATGGAGCTCCTGCAAAGTGTAGGAGTCTGGACAGTAGATCTATTCCTACTGAAAGGCCTGGGAGTCATCAGCCAACTGCATTGTAATCAGCTTCCTGTCTCTATCCCCTGGTCCTCACTTTGATAAAGACTTGTCCAGGGGTTCTGTACTCAGTTTGAAGTTAGCCTTTGAATCATAATTGGTGTGACCATTATCTGTGACCTTGAGAAATGTTTCTACCTTCACAGATCCAGGGACCTCCTTTTAAAGATGTGGGTAAGGACAGAATGTATCTTATAAATTTGGCAATGCATACAGTGTAGGGGCCCACAGAAGCTCCCTAATAAGGCCTTACTCAAGATCAGAAGGTCTGGGCTTGCTTTGCCCAGCAGGGCTGCATAATAGGATGATTTGGCCAACGGCATGGCTACCAGGGGTTTTGAAGGGTCTACACCTGTTGATACTTTATACCTCAACCTTGACAGGGGGAGGTCTTTTGCTTCTCCACTTGCTGATGTATAAAAAGCCCATCATGAATAAACTCGAGGCAACTGGGTATTGACCCAGGGCCCTCCTGAAGCTATCCTGTGTCTCTTTTTTTCTTCATCTACTTCTATATATCTTCCTATTATTTCCCAATTCCTCACTCCCCCTCTCAAGGGACCCTTCGACAATACAGGGGACCAATGTTTTTGAACGTTGGGCAGTGTAACTCCCCAGCCTGCTACACCCAATCTGAACCCAGGGGTGGCTGTGAAATTAGCACCCCACCCTCCTCTGCCTCTTCAGAGACAGCACCAGGGTGTTCGGGGACATCTGTGACCCTGCAAAGATAGCAAGGTGGTCAGGAAAAGTCCCCAGAAATGAGTACAAAAGGGTGCAGGAGACATTTCCAGAACAGGGAGCCTCCGGAGTACAGACACAGGATGACGGCTCCCAGCGCTCTGCTGAGCCAGGGCGTTCAAATGATGAGGTGAAGAGAGGGGACCCGGAAGCGGAGCTGCAAAGTCGGCAGGATTTGCTCAATTAGGACGGAGTTATGAAACACAGAAGAATTGCAGCATAAGCACTTAATGACCCAATGTGCCACTCTGTGGGGTGTGACTGCCACTGGAGAGAGAAGGGCCACTGTTACAGTACCCAAGAGTCTTCGCAAACAAGCTGAGGGCAAAGGGTAATGAGGCTGGGCCCCTCGGTTCACTGATCCCCCAGTGGGCCGAGCTGCCCGGCTCTGAAGGGCAGGAAGCCCTGCTGGGAAGAAGCCCTTGACAGTCCTTCAGCTGCCTGCTAAGGGATGTTATTAGATGTTTCCCTGAGCTGCTAAGGATGTGCACAGAGGCCTCTTCCTTCCCCAGAAACCCTTGCTCCTGAGTCAGGGCTAGACAACTGGGATCGGATTCAACTGGCCGAGACCTCCTGTCATCGGCCACCTCCCAGAAAGCTAGCTCTCCCAGGCCAGCCTGAAGCCCCTTCCCTCTGCTGCTGAGGCCGAAGCCAGAAGGAGGGTGGGACTCACCAGTACAGGTAGTAGAAGAAGGAGAGGAGGTAGAAGGCTAATTTACACCAGGCCTCCTTCTGACAGTAGCTCAAGGTGTCCGCGTTCATGACAACTGGTGGGTCGTAGGCCAGTTCTGAGCTGTCTGCTGGACAGTGGAAATACCTGCAGGAAAGAGGACATGGTAGTGATGTCTCCGAGGCTCAGGGCTCCCCACACTGTCAGGCCAAGGCTCCCGAGCATAGGACTTTTCCTTGAAAATCTGCCTCCTGCCAAAGTCAGATTCCAATCATTGCTATAGCGCAACTAAGTGAGAACCTTCTGATGGGTGCTTAAGTCCTCCAACAGATCTCTGGTGTCATATAAAAGTGCTCTGGCAGAAGAAAACATGTCCCCCAGTATTATGGTCTGAATGTGAACTCTCCCCCATGGGCTCATGTGTGGGTACACTTGGTACCAAGCTAATAGCGCTGTGTGTATGTATGTGGCGAGGGGATATGGAACCTGTAGGAGGTAGGGCTTCACTGGAGGAAGTGGAGAAAGTTATAGAACAGTCCCACTTCCTGTCGCAGCTCTCTGCTTCCATCTTCCAAGATGTAACAAATAACAGGACAAGTTCCTGCTGCCATGGACACAGCCCCAGCCACCATGCCTTCTCCACCATGGCAGGCTGTACTCCCTCAAGCTATGAGCCCAAATAATGCCTTCCTGCTTCAGGTTGATTCTGATAGCCTGGTATCCCTGGGAAGCACCAAGAGCTCCCTTTGGGTACAGACAGGTGTGGAAGAATTGTATCCCCACCTCCTCAGTGTCTATATTCTGCCTTGAATCCTAAGTGCCTTGGGCTTGCCCCTTTCTCAGGCTCTCATCTAAACTCCTAAATACCTTGGAGAGACATTATAGAGTCATCATTAAGGGCATGGGTTCTTTTGTTGTTGTTGTTGTTTGTTTGATAGAGGGGCCCAGAGAAGCAAATAGAGCATTGACCATCTTTGGGGAAGCTGGGAAAGACAACTGTATGTGTAAGGGTCCTCATCAAAGGCCACAGCCACATCAAGCCCACAGCTGCTGACCAAGGCCAGAGATCACATAACAAATGGGTCCCTCGTCAGTGTCTATAGCTCTTAATTCATGTCCCACCAACATCTGCAGGGCACATCTTCCCTGTGGAGCCCAAGATCCCAGTGCAGCTGGAATGGCCAAGTGCTGCTCTTTGGCCACTGTGGGAAAGGATCCTGGGAGGCAGAGGTCCAGACTGCCTCTCCTGTTAGGCCTGGAATGGCAGCGGTTCTCTGCCCTGAAGAAGCGCCAGGCATGGGCCTGACCTGAATACTGCCATGTTGGCAGACACCTGCAGAGCTGGCGTCTCAGTCACCTCTTCCTCCCCCTTCAGAGAACTGCATTGGCATCATCTGTCACCGACACTATGCTAAGAGGACATCAGAAGCCAGATTCGATGACAGCTGCCAGCTCACAGGCCTCAGGCCACTCACCTCCCCTCTTCTCCAGAGCAGATTTCAAACCTATTTGCTGTCACTGTGGCTTTGTTCCCAGGTGACCTCATTAAGCGGAGGCAGAGCAACAGGGTGACCAAAATGACTTGGTGGAAAGGACTAAGACTGACTCTTTTGCTTGCTGCTCACCAGGCTGTCCTTCCCTGGGTCAGTCATCAACGCAGCCTGGGCTCAGCCATCAAACGGGGATGAAAACTGTGATGCCGATGGAAGGTGATGTATGCAAATAGCCTCCCCCAAACAGCTACTGAAAAGCAGCGGTGGCCAGGCGGGTTTGACTGAAGCAGAGTGAGTGTGAGGGTAGACTTGTCTGCAAGAGAGATGGCATGGCATTGACCTGACGGAAGGGAGGCAGATAGGTCAAGGCTATTAGCTCAGTCTGTTACATGCTGCAAGCAGAGGACCTCGGTCCAGGACCCAGAACTCATGGTAATGCTGGGCATGGTGATGTGCGGTTTTAATTTCAGCGCTGGAGATGTCAAGACATATGCTCCTTGGGGCTCACAGGCCAGCCAGCCTGGACTACTTAGGTGAGTTTCAGGCCACCAAGGGACTTTGTTCCACCACCCACCACCACCACCCACAGGTAGATGGTACCACATGAGGAACTACGTTGGAAGTTGTCATCTGAACTCCATACATGCACATGTACGTGTGCCTGTATATACATAAACACATGGGATTTGGGGGCGGGCAGACAGAGAAAAGAAAAAGAGAGGAGAAGGGGGTGTTCTAGGACTCTAGGTATTTCAGGACTTGTGTCTTCAGTCTGTCTGTTTTTTTGTGATCTGATAACTTCCTAAGAGGAAGTAGGCTAGGCCACCAGGGATCCAAGAACCAAGACAAGGTCTTTACAGGCAATGAGACCATGGCTGCTCCTGACCTCCATGTGCGGGGACATTCCAGGTATGGGGACAATGGCCAGCTCTCCTTTTCCTCCCTTGGGACAAGCGCTGGATCTAAGAATAGAGCACAGATCCAGCGTTCACAAGCTGATTGCCTTTTCTGCATTTTTGTGGGGTTGGAGGTAGAGCCCATGGCTGCGTGTACAGTAAGCACACGATTTGCCACCGAGCCACCTCCCCTGCCACTGACCACATTTTGCTAGGCTTCATCGACAGACTGTGACTGAAAGACCCTCAGGAGAAATTTCTTTCGGAGGGAGGACATCCAGCCTGGGGCTGCGTGTGAGGTGGAGAGGGCACAGATGGGCTCTCACAGGCGAGGTGAACCATCACCATCATGGCCATCTAGTTCAGAGGCTTCCTCTCTCTCACCCACAACCAACCATTGGCCAAAGCCTGTTCAGTTTACTTCTGAAGTTCTGTTCTCTCTCCATGCCAACTTCACTGGCCTGGACCCATCTCCATTATCTCGTCTCCTTTATTTCTTCACCTGGAGTTTTGTCGTATTCCTAATTAGATTTTGACTTCAACACATCTCTGCTGGCCCATCCTTCACACTCTGCCAGAATCACCTTCTAAAGCTCTAAAGCAATGCCATTTTCCTCCTCCAGAACTTCTCATGGCTTTCCAGTCCCTCCAGTCCCAAGCTCTCCATCAAATCTTCTTGAACTCTCCATATGAGATTCCCAGCTGTTCATCAACTGCACCCTCCAAGAACCCCTGTCCAACCATGCGGAAAGATAAAAATTGTCCCCCAAACATGCCAAGTGTTCTCTCACTTATGGGCATTTGCACATGCTTTTCTGGATTTTTCTACACTCTTCAGACTAACTTAAGTGTTTCTTTCTTTACATTCCTACACATCGTCTTCAGATGCCTGTTAAGAATATAATTCCTTCTGCTTCTAGGATGTACCTAGGATAAAGATTCATACATATTTTCATCTAGAAATTCCCCCTCAGTGTCTAGAAAGTAGTATATGCTCCATACATTTGTTAGTGACATAGTGGAATATTCTAGGTGTGGATAATTCAAAGCTATACTTTATGGGAAAGTGGCAAAGATGGACCAACTGGCTTGGGGGTCCAGAGCTCTGGGATTACAGGGTTCGAGGAAGGCAATTGGGCCACACAATTACAATCTCCACTTCTCTGGTATTTCCCATATCTGCTCCATATCTGTCCTACAGAAAACCCACACCATGTGATCCAAAGCCCAGTCTTAGAAGAGAATAGTTAACATCATAACTGCCCCCAGGAAATTTGTGCAACTGGTAGGTGCTTTTTTTTAAAGGAGACAATTTAAACATCATAAAGTTTGCCCTTTCAAAGTGTATATACAATTCAGTGAGTTTTAGTGTATTTATAGAGTTGTACATCTATCACCACTATCTAACTTCAGAGCATTTTCATTACTCTTATCCTCAAAAAAAATTGCCCACTGGCAGTCCTGTTTCCCCTCAGCCCTTAGAAAGAACTAGTTTACTTTAAGTCTCTATAGATTTGACTATTCTGGAACTTTCATATCAATAGACTCATATAATGTGTGATCATTGGGTGTGATATCTTCAACTTCTATTTTCTTTGTGGCCCATCCACACTGTAGCACATTTAAGTACTTTGTGTCTTTTTAACTTCCTTTACCCATTCATCAGCTAATCCGCATCAATGTTGTTTCCATGTTTTGGATACAGTGAATAATGTTATAGCTGCTTTTCACAGTACCCCACATGACTGGGGTTGATTAACAGAGTCAAGAGGTCTTACTTTGAGCTCTGGAGAGTAAGTTTGTTCTAGGTAGCTTTGTTTGTCAGTTTGACACAACTTATAGTCATCTCCCAGGAGACCTTAACTGATGAACTCCCTAGGTCATACTGACCTATGGGCATGTCTAGGGATTGTCTTGACTGTTGACCAATGTATGAGGGCCCAGCCCATTGTAGGTAAGTGGTACTATTTCCTGGTCAGGTGGTCCTGAGTTATGTAAAAAAGCTAGCTAAACAAGAGTCTGCCAGCAAGCCAGCAAGATACAGTCTTCCGTTGTTTCTGCCTTCAAGCTTCTGCTTGAGTTCCTGCCCCTCAGTAACGGGCTGTCACCTTCCCTAAAGTCCCTTGCTCAGAGTTTTGATCACAACAGAATTGTATCTCTAACAAGGTTTCTGAAAGAAAGGGATGAAAGAAAGGCACCTAGTGGCTGATCTATCTGGGCACACTGTCATTGGGTGGGAAACTGAAGGAGGATGGCCCAATCCCAGACAGACAGACAGACAGACCTACCTCCAGAAGTGATAGAAAAGCAGCGGAACGTTCAGCCCCAGGGTGAGCCACTCCTGAGCACACAGGAACATGATGCAGAAGAGGCTGTGGATAGAGTACTCTGGCAGCACCAGCTGGAGAGGGAGCAGAGACACACACAGGCCTGGTGAGAGGGAGGAAGCGTCCCACCCACTCACTGACTCCCTGCACAGGTCTACCCTGCAGCACGGCCACTTCCCTGTGACTGAACACTTCAGGAAAATGCTCCGTGTTTTAGACCCAGTCCCAAGTAGACACAGGCCCTCTGCACTTGCCTAGGAGAAAGGGAGGAGGTTACCCAGCACATGGGCTGTCTGGAAAAACTAGTAGTGTTCTCTGCCACCTGCCACCTGCCTTGCTCTGTGTTTCTGGATCCTCTGTGCCCCCCTCTAGCTAATAGGTGTGTTTATTCCCAATACAGGAAGGTCTCAGGAGTTCCTAATACAGAAAGGCAATGGCTGGTGATGGGAAGGTCAAGAAGAACCAGAGAGAAATGCCAAGTAGCAATGGTGAAGACAGGCAGCCCTTATGTGAAGGGAGAGAGATAAGCTCAGACTCAGAGGGGCCAGATGGAAGAGGGACACCTCTCCTGGGTGGGCACATGTGGCATAAATGAACTGTAAGCTAAAGATAACTAGGAGGTGGGAATTCAACCCCTTCCAGTAAGGAAAGCTACAGGTGTGCAAACACATTCATGTAGGCAGAACACACATACATGAGCATGTGTGTGCACGGCCTGTGCAGCTCACTTAGACCTTCACAGATGCTCTGGCCTTCCAACAAACTCTCTCTTTCAAGGGCCATCTCAAACTTGTTTCTAAGGGAATCCCTGCCCATCCTCTCCTCTCATCTCCATACCTGATCCCTTTTATAAACTTGTATAAAAAAGAAATACTTAAGTTTTAATTCACTGACTGTAGTCTGGAAGGCAAAAAAGAATATTACATTTGTGTGTGTGTGTGTGTGTATGCACATGCTCACATCTGTGCCATAGTACATGTGTGGAGGTCAGAAGACAAATTTGTGGGAAACAGTTCTCTCCCTCCACCATGTGGGTCCCGGGGATAGAACTCAGATAATCAGGCTTCATGGCAAGTGTCTTTACCTGCTGAGCCAACTCACCAACCCTGCCATAGCATGTTTGCTGACCCACCCATAGAGACCATCCCTCAACCTATCTATATGGGGTTCTCTCCCACGCCTGACACACACGTATATACTCAGCCAAGGTCTATCTTATTCCAATCTCCTTTTGCAATGTGCTTTGCATGTTTCCCAATACATGTGACCAAATGTACTGGTCTGACTAGTCACACATGTCTATAGCATGGGTAGTTGTGGTCTGTGGTCACAGCCCCAGACTTCTATGGATGGAAACAACTGCTTCAGATCAATCTGCTTGGGTACAGAACATGGCTTTAGCCTCTCACTGTAGGCAGATGAGCTACCTGACCAGTTGGCCCCTGTAGAAGATAAGGACATAATCACACATTAAAAACAAATGCACACACAGGCACACATGGGGGAAATGTATTTTGTAACTGGGGGCCATCTTTGTTATCACCATCTGGAGGAGAGTGAACTGCATTAACCTTAAGTTACTCAGTCAGTGAGCTTGGTTGGACTCAGAGCACAAGCATCATTCCTCTGGGGTCATGACTTCAGGGGTGAACCAGGCACTGTCTGTGCCTATGAATCTCAATTGTGTGGTAGGAGAGGGGGGCATCTCCCATCATTTCTCCTTAGAGACCTCAAAGCTGTCCTTGCCGGTGTCACCTGTACCCAGCAGGGCATCATTCAGCTGCCTCCCATGCGGGGAGAAAGCCCACATTATTGGAGCTAGCATGCCAGCCTTGCTCTGCCACGCACATCTCTACATTTTGTAACCATCACTTCCAAGCACTTATGCCAAGTAATTAACATGTTTAGAGACAGCTACTTGGGGCCTGAATCATCCATTACAGCTCTATTCCCGTCTCCAATGCCAATGGCAAACCTCTGAATGATGACAGTTCAGAATTCATGTCCCCCTATCAATCACACTGCTCCTCTTTCTTTGGGACTTGATTGATAGTGGAAGCTGTGACAAGTGGGGAGAACCTGTCACTATCCCCTGTGTGGAGGAAGCTACTTAATAGAGGCCAGCTCGCCTTTTAGGGGTGAGAAGAAAAGCTAACAAATCCTTCTGCTATTCTGCATGGTTCTTCCAACTGCCTCTGAGTATCTAAAACAATGAGCAGGCTCCTCCCCTTAGCCCCAGGAGACAACGTAAGGACCTTATTCCTCCCAGACCAGATGGAGCTTAGCTAGGCCACCTGCACTGGCCTTGTACCATGGCCCTTCTACACCATCCCCTCATTTCCACTACTTGGCCTTTGGAGCATAAGATTGTGTCCCAGATCCCAGCAGCTGGGAAGGGGCCCCATGGGCTGTGAGTGGAAACTCTATGAGAATCCTGGAACACTTAACAGCCAATGAAAAATGCCCCAAAGTCTTATTTTGTTCTCTCTGACATTGCAAAGCACAGTTACAACAATGGGTATACTCCATCATCCTGACACCATAGGAAGGAGAGAGGTCCCCAGGCAGCCTGTGATGGGGGAGTGAGAACAAGACATAAACTCTTGTTGTTCTGAGCTACCGAGAGCCGTGCATTGCTACTCGCTACGACACACTTTGCTCCATCTGATGTAGTCAGAGCCCCAGAATGAGAAATCAATGAGAAAAGCAAAGCTGTATGCGTCTTCCCTCTTCATCCTCCCTGAGTGTCCTTCCAGACCTTTGTTTAATAAGCCACTGAGGATGCTGTGACATGCTCCTGTCACTGGGCATGTTGAGCGCTAGGCGAAAGGCCACCAGGCAGGCATAATGCTTATTCGTTCTGGTGGGCGGCCAGCTGGGTGGTTCCCCTCCCAGCTCCAAGAGAATAACTGCTAGATATGCAATTATTTCTCTGGTAGGTTCAAGATGCCCCACCCTTGAACCTACCAGAGAAAGTACAGAAGAGTTGATTGAAACTCTGACCATAACCCTGGCCAATGTCATCCCTTAGCATTGGCAGGTAGATACTGTTTTCTGTAACAGAGCTGTTGAATGGCACCGATACCCCTGGCCAGTGTCATCCCTTAACATTGGCAGATAGATACTGTTTTCTGTAACAGAGCTGTTGAATGCCACTGATACCTGTGATTCACTGAATGAATTATAAATAGAAACCACTTCATGCAGGCCACAGTCTGCTGAGACCCCATGTCCTGCTTTCTGTAGTTATAAATAGTGAAAGTGGTCTCACTATAGACATCGTAGGGTTGTTGAAAAGATGGCAGTTCAAGCCAGGCAGG
Source organism: Peromyscus californicus insignis (assembly GCF_007827085.1). NCBI lineage: Eukaryota > Metazoa > Chordata > Mammalia > Rodentia > Cricetidae > Peromyscus > Peromyscus californicus. Next base: position 66,169,369 of record NW_026294436.1, on the reverse strand, counting down.
CTTGCCTGCACACATCTATGAATAGGTGTGTGTTAATAAATAAAGGCAACTTTATTTATTAACATACAATTAAAATCACATTTCAGTACAAGTAAAATACCACCACATTTCCCATTTTCTATTTTAATAAAAAGGAAAAAAAAGAAAAAAGGTTAAGGGGGCAGCTACATAGTGAGATCTGGTCTCAAAAAAAAACAAAATCTAACAAGCAAAAGACAGAAATGAATGCCAACTCAGGAAGGCCAAGGCTTTATGATCAAGGCAGGACCAAACACTGTTGGAAAGGCAGAACAGACCTAACTAGGCATGGAAACCAGATGTCTGCATTCTAGAAGATAGGGCTAGAAAAACCAAAGACAGGGACTGAGGAGATGGCTCAGACTAGAGTTTGGATCCACAGAAACCCACATGCATGTCAGGTAGGCATGGTAGCCCACCTGTAATTCCAGCCTCAGAAGGAGGTAACAAGGGATCTTCAGAGCAAGTTAGCTAGCAAGACCAGCCATAAGGGACAAGCTCTGGGCTTGACTGAAAAATCCTGCCTCAATGGCGAAGAAAGAAGAATGATTGAAGACGATCCCCACCATCAACCTTGGCTCTCTACATACTCGTACATAGGTGGGCATGTGCACCCCCCCCCACATTTGCCCATACACATGCAAAAACATGTACACATGCATATATACACATATATTCTCTCATTCTCTCTCTCTCTCTCTCTCTCTCTCTCTCTCTCTCTCTCTCTCTCTCTCTCTCTCTCTGTTGAGTACTGCATAGGTCAGGCCTGACGCCAGGTTAAGACTGGAGTAGCTGCCAAGCCCGTTCCACTGCTGACTTCCTGTCCAGATTCCAGTAGTAGGTTTCCATCTGCTGGCAAACACTCCCATCTGGATGTTCCTGGGCCACTTTGGACTGAATCCTCACATTGTCCCTGCAAACAGTCTCTCCTGGGCCTCTAGTTTGCCCCAACAATGGCCTCTCTGCTTCCTCTTTCTCATCTGCCCTCATGAGGACTCTTTCCGAATCTGACATCATCATTTTCTACAGGGACATTTTGATCTGCCCTTGTTTTTTTTTAATTTTTTTATTTTTTATTTCTACTGCCCCCCCTGCATGCCTGGGCATCTGTACCTCCCCCAAAGCTACCACAACAACTTTATGGCAGAGTTCTGTCCCAGGGGACTGTGATGATATATTGTGTACCCTAATAAAGCTTGCCTGGGGATCAGAGGACAGAGCCAGTCACTAGATTAAACATAAAGGTCAAGCAACATGCCTTTAATCCTAGCATTCGGGAGGCAGAGATCCATCTGGATCTCTATGAGTTCAAGGCCACACTGGGAACAGAGCCAGGCGTGGTGGCACATACCTTTAATCCCAGCACTAGGAAGGAGGTAAGATGGCAGGGCACAGAAAGGTATATAAGGCGTGAGTAAACAGGAACTCACTCTCTTGAGGCTGAGGATTTCATAGAGGTGAGAACTACTGGCTGATTTGTCCTGCTTCTCTGATCTTTCAGCTTTCACCCCAATATCTGGCTCCAGGTTTTTTTATTATAAGACCTTTTAAGATTCATGTTACAGGGGACAGGATCCCTCTGCCCAGAAAAGCATCCTCAATGTATGGCTTGGCTCTAAGCCTTCACATCTTGCTTTCCCAGGAATTTTTTTAATTAAGTTCATTTTTTGTATGCCAAAATATGTGTAATTTTATTAGTAATTAAAACAAAATATTAAATACTTGGTTTGAGCAATCTCAGGAATTTAAAATATATTGTATCAAAATCAATACCAAAACATACTAGAATTATAACCTGGAATTTAAAATTCTTTGTTGTCTGGGTTGTTTTTTGTTTTTTTTTTGTTTGTTTGTTTGTTTTTCTTGATTAAATTTGTTCTTAGATAATTCATACATGTACACAGTCTAGATTCTGGAAGGGAAGGAATCATTGTCTCCAGTTAATTTTTTTAAAAAACAAGATTTATATTTATTTTTATTTGTGATCTAAGTATTTTTTCTCTGTTGCTCCAGCTCTCTCTCACTCACTCATCCACCCATTTGTTGCCACGATACAGGTTGTAGGTAACCTCATGTGTCTTGAGAGAATAATGCCATGTGACAATTTTAGGATTCTCTTCCAAATCTGGTGGAGAAGGGCAGTGGGTATGGGAGGAGAGACTTGTCTTAGCCTCACAGGAAGAGGAAGTAGAGAGTCCATGGCTGGGGGAGGGGTCCCTAAAGCTGGGGAATGGAGCAAATGGTGAGAGGCAGCAATCAACTGTGAGTCCCAAGAGGGTAGGATTTCCGGGAGGTGGTATATCCACATGTATACGTGTGTGTGTGTGTGTGTGTGTGTGTGTGTGTGTGTGTGTGTGTGTGTGTGTGTGTGTGTGTGCAGGTGCATGCACCTGTGTATATGTATGCATGTAGAGGCCAGATGGGGACATTGGTGTCCTCTATCACTCTCCCCTGATGCCTTGAGACAAAGTCTCTCACTGAACCTTGAGCTCACCTTTCTTTTCTTCTTCCAGCGAGGCTGGCAGGCAGTAATCCCCAGCAATCCTCCTGTCTCTGCCCTTCTGCCCTACCAGTGCTGGGGTTACAGTTGTGCATAGCCACCTCCAACGTTTTCTGAACGCAGGTCCTCATGCTTGCCCAGCAACTCTCATCCACTGAGCCATTTCCCCAGCCTCGAGGACCAGATCTCTAAAAGGAACCAACACAGCCCACGGCCATGGAAGGCCCATGGCCACAGAAAGTCCACAGTCATAGAGATCTGGGTCTGAGTTTAGTTCAAAGACTGTGGAGGCTGCAAGGCTCATCTCCCCCAGCTCTGAATGTGTCCTGTCAGCTCAGACAACAAGCTTTCTAGCTATAATCACATTGGGCTGAAATGATGAGCATTATGTAAATTCCTCCCGCTTACATAAGGATCAACCACGTGATACGAAGAACAGCCACTAACCACATCAGGCCCTATTTCCCTTATCTCTAAGACACCACACCTGCTGGTGAGGGATGCAGGCTAGACTATGAAGGACGGTGCTCTCAGAAGTGAGCCAGCATCGAGCAAAGGAAGCTACTGCTACGGCAACAAGGGTGATCTTCACATTGTGGCAAATTGCCTACTCGGGAAGTAACTTGCCCTTCTTTTCCGAAAGTCGATGAAACAGTCCACAGCCAGAGTTGGCTTCACCAGTTCTCAATCTAGACTCCTCGGTCCTCTCCGACTGAAGCTGTCTGATCCGCAGAGGCCACTTCTATGTGGTTACTCCGAGTGACAACGGCCTTCGGGAAGGCATTTGACCCTGGGGAGGGCAGTCCAGCCTTTAGCCCCATCACCTCAGGGACTAGGATCCCAGCCTCAGACAGCATGGGGGAATCAGTTGCAGAGACCTGTGCTTGAGCTGACTTGAGTTTTGTCTATTAGAGGCCACTGACTTGTTCGATGTTTTGACCCCCTGCAGCCTGCATGAAGGTTTGCCAACTATTTTTAATGGTAAGCCAGTGTCTCTAAGCAACCCAGCACAGAGCTGCAGTCTAGAATTATAATCGCCTATTTTATCTGCACCCGTAGCTTCAGGTGTGGTTCCTGGCCCATCACTTCCAGGAGCTCTCCTGAATGCCCACAACAAGTATTGCTTTGATGTTGACCACCCACAGCCACAGTCAGACCCGCATAGCCGACCTCTGAAGATGGGAGTCTTCAAGGAAAACAAATAGGTCATGTCCCCCTGTCCCTCTCAACCAGGAACATGGGGGGAAATGGGGCACAAAAGCAAGGCAAGATGTTGCCTGCCTGAGTGACTCAGGACACGAAAACAAGAATGTTCCTTCTCCTCTGTGGATGCCCAATGGTCATCACAGGCCTGAAGACTCTGGATGCTCTTTACGGCCTAGAGGGACTTCTTTTCCTGACAGGCTATCTGGGCCTCTATTCCTCCACCACCCAGAGCCCTGGGTGTGGCCCGACCCTTCGGGTGTTCCCTGCTCCTTGGAATCTGCTTCCAGGCTTAGTGGCTCTGACTGACTTGGGCACCTCCAGTCCCACTGCTATCTCCCTTGGGCCCCTCACCACCTGCTGTTGCCATGCACCGAGCACACTGGTCAACTGTCTGTACAAAATGCTCCCCAGGCTGCCCACTGCGGAAGTTCCCCTGTTCTGACCCACGAGAAGAAGTGTGCACACACCGCCAGGAGGGAGACGTTTCCTCCCCCAGAGTACTCAGGTGGAGTGCGGGTGGCTTTGTTGCTGGTGGAAGGTAGCGGGGATGAGGTGACAGGGTAGACGTGTCTCAGTGTCAGGCATGCCTGATCCTCCCCTGACAAAATGGGTCACATTTCTGTAAGCTTCAGCAGCACTCAATAGTTCCCAGGTTTTACATGTTTCAGAATCATCTGGAGGTTTTGCTAAATGAGGTGGGGGTAGGGGATTTGCTGGGCTGCCTCCCCCCCCCCCCCCCACACACACACCTGAACTTCAGATTCCGTAGTTCTGGGACGGGGTGGGGGGCGGGGCTGAGCTCTGACTGACAAGTTCCCAGTACGCCATGAGGATGCTGCTCCTTCCGTGTGTGTTCTCTGGACCAGCACACCCCCTGGCACTTGGCAGCTTGTTAGGAACGTAGAATTTGGGTCCTATCCCAGATCTGCTGGAGCAGAACCTGCCTTGGAAGGGCCCCAGGTGGTTTATATGCACATCAAGGTTTGAAAAACATTTCTCAACACTGATTCTCAAAATAGGGTTGAGCCGCGTGGGAATCGCATGCAGACTTGTTAGAAGAGCAGTTCTCTGGGTCCCACCCTAGACCCCAAAACGAGCAGACACTGGACAGGACCTGTAGTTTCAGACACTTCCCACATGATTCTGTCAGAACATTTAAGCTAAGGTTACACCTCAAAGGTCTTTCTTGCCAGAACCCAAGTCCTCCAGTGGGGTCGAAGATTCATTCCTCCAGTGCTTCACGGGGACAGACTGAGCACCCAGAACCCTCTTACGACTGCTTGAAGACTGGGTCTGCTGCAGAGTATGTGCAGTGAGGAGCAAGTGAGTATAACCCCGAGAGGACCCCAAGGCTCCCCAGCCCAAGGTTGGTGGCATCTGCTTGGTATGGAAGTGCTCTGGGCTTCCTCCTCTCTCCAGAGTTCCCCCTCAGATTCCCATTGTATTCTTCCTGTGCTCTGCAGGCCACCTCTTCCCTCCCTCCCTCTCTCAAGCACCGTTCACCTGTCTTGGTGTCTCACTGGATACTTTCTAGGCAAGACAGGTGACGGGTTCCTTTCAGGACCAAACTTTGGACTCTGGCCAGGCCTTGCCCCTCCTTCACGCCTCCTGGGTCTGACTTTTTGCATGCAGCGATGAGACACACTTGAAACTCAGTAGTCCTCCTGTCAGGTTCCTCACACACTTACGGAGGAGACTGGCCCACCTAAGAGCCATGCAGGGGAGGTGAGAGCTGGAACAGTCGCTCACACTGTGCCACATTTCCACAGGAACAGAATTCTCCTACAACTTGCTGGCAATTCCGACAGCTGAAGTTAGCACTTGTAGCTACCCACTCTTTTTTTTCCTAATCTAAGCTAGAGATGAGGGAAGAGGACTCGTGCCCATACTAGAGCAAACCGCTAGGAAATGATTCTGACTGTGTGAAGGGGAAGGGCAGGAACCAGAGGGAATGTTCCAGAATGCAGGGGAGCTAAGGGCTTGACTAACTCAGTTCTGATGTGGAAGTGTCCAAGCCTGACCTGCTCACACTATGGCATGCCATCAGGGACAGGGCAATATGAAAACAGCATCGTCTACAAATAAGAAAAGTGGAAAGCCAGAGGCAAACAGGTCACCCAGAAACAGCATGATGGGAAAGAAAGGCAAAAAACCACTCATCACGGCTGAGAAAGGGAGCTAGGCACTGGAGGAGACAGCCTAAGTCAGAGTTACAGGGCTGGCTTGCTCATGGAAGTGAAGGGTGTCCTTCCACTGAGATGGGAGAGACAGCACTTGGTACTTGGTCCCCGAGAGGAACTCCCCCATCACACAGGCTGTCACCCACAAATCCTCCATGGTAGAAACTGAAAAACCCTTCAGCTGACCTCTTTCCAAACAGAAGACTTCCAGGAAATCATTACAACTATTGCATCTGGCCAGGAGGACCCTTGGGGACAGGACAGAACCACGGGCAGGAAGACACCTCTTCACCTCTGCTTTTGCGTGTTCATTTATATATTATTCCACCGTGTGCACGTGGAGGTCAGAGAACACCTTTGTGGGGTTGCTTCTCCTTTTCCACCTTTATGTGGATTCTGGGATTGAATTCAGGCTGCCAGGCCTGGACGGCAAGCAGCTTTACCCACTGAGCCATCGTGCCAGCCCCCTCTTCCACCTACATTTACACCACATGGTAGATGGTGGTGAGACTCCCTGGGCTTACCCGCCTGCAGTTTACTAGTAAACTGAGTCACACCCACCGCCCCCCCTTCCCCTCCCCTCTTCCCAGCTGCCTCCTAGTCTACCAAGGGAGAAGCCCAGTGTGGGGGAAAGACCCTATCACCATACCCTCCCTGTCCAGCGCTTCCCAGACTTCCTCCAAATGAGGTTTCTGAAAGAGGGCGATCCTCCATGCATGCATGCTTCAAGTATGTGCCTTAACAAAGCCAGCCTTCCGTCTTCAATGGCATCACTGCCTTCTAAAGGAGAGCCCTTCCAGGATAAAAGCAGCTGATTATTCCACTTAACAGCTATTAAACGGTGCTAATTACCTGTTAGATTCAGCAGGTTGGTAGGATTTTGCTCAACACAAACCAAAGAGGGTGAATAGTATGAAACAGTGAAAAGTGGCATCTGGGGAAGGAGACACATGCAGCTGTCATTCATCAATTAGTGTGTGCTTTGTTTGTCTCGCTCTTTGTTTTCTGCAGTGCCAAAAGTCGAGCCCAGGACCTCGAACATGCCAGGTGCCTTCTACCACGGAGCCAGTCCCCAGCCCTTCAGTCTTGTTTTTGATACAAGGTTACCACCCAGGCTGGCCTCAAACTCTCATGTCTCTAGCTCCCAAGTACTAGAATTTCAGGTAGTGCCAAGATACCCAAGACAATGAATATTTATGGACTGGCCTAATGGTGCGTGTCCAGAAAAGTGTCCTTACCCTCCCCCTGAAATGCAAAGACAAGGTAGATGAGCCCAGTGCCCTCCAGGGCCTGGGTAGAGCAGGTGGTCTAAGCCTGAGCACCTTCCTATGTGTTGCCTCAAAAATCTGGCCGTGTGCATATAGGTTGGGAGACCCAGCTTTATCAGGAGTCTAACTTGGTAAATTCACATTTTGAGGAAAAGACATCGTAGTATTGTAACTTCTGGAATGAACAGCAGTGGCAACCTCTTAGTGAAAATGGCAGGATCCATTTCATATGAGCATAATGAGTATTTAGAGCAAGTGTGTATGAAACTCTTAAAGCTTCATGTGGCATGTGGTACCTCCATAAACAACAGCTACTGCCTAGAAGATGAGGCATTTGACCTACACAATCTCCACAGAACTTTTCAGCTGAAGTATTCTAGCTACTTTGTAAAACATAGCAATTGATCTCCCTTAAAATTTAAACCAATGAATCTTCCCTCTCTAATCTATTTCCGGGGCTTGCAAGTTGTCTACATGCTCCCCTCCACCACTTCCTGTCCTCAAAAATGCTGTGAATTTGGGGGAATCTGATCGTCTGGGTGTCAGCAATGGCTAGGCTGCTTTGGTTTGAAGACAGTTTGTTCCCTTGAATTTTTGCAAGAATTTAGTCCCTGGAGTGTTATTAATGGCACTCGGAGGGTGGAACCTCAACCCACTCGACTATTTAGAGTCTTTGGGCATTGATCAGGTCAGAACACGAGGCTAAGAGCTCTGTCTTAGCTACTTTTCTATTGCTGTGACAAAACACTATGACCAAGGCAACTTATAAAAGAGAGTATTTAATTTGGGGCTCATGGTTCCAGAGGGTGAGAGTCCATGACTATCATTACAGGGAGCAGGTGTCTGGCTGGCAGGCAGGCAGGCATGGCACAGGAACAGTAGCTGAGAGCCCTTTCTTGATCCACAGGCAGAAAACAGCGAGTTATTTAGGCCATTTCCCTAACATACCTCTCATTGTCAAGCATATTTTTAAGTGTGAAAAATCCTACCAGCCCTTTCAGTAGCCTGAAAACTGAGGTCAACCCAAGACTAAGCTGGTGAGTCTCGGGACCAGTAGGCCTGGTCCTACTTCAGTGTCTATCTGTCCCATATCCACAGACTGTTATAGCCTTAGCCTGGCTGGTCCTTTACAGGTGTGTGCCATTGGGCAAGGAAGAATACGAGTAGATTCAATGAGCTTTGGCCCAAGACTCCAAGCTCTGGGCACCTAAAGCACTGGCTTAGATGTAGCAGGAGGCCAGGAACACATGACCCAAGTCCTTACAATAGAGCAGAAGGTTAGCTGAGCACATGAGTAACATATCATCCAAAGAAGAACGTGGCGAAGTACAAGACAGTAGAAGCGTAGTCGCTTTGAAGAAGAAAGGCCTAATACCGGCGTTGTCCAGGAAACACATGGTGATGGAGTTAAGTGTGACCATCCCCAAATCCATGCACTGAAATCCTAACTGCCAATGGGATAGTATTCAGAGGGGAAGCTTTGGGAAGTAACTAGGTCATGACAATGGAGTTCTTGCGAATGGAACTGGTGCCCTCAAAGCCTGCATCACTCCTATGGTATAGACAGCCACTCCAAAGAGAGTCAGCGGGGACCCATGTTGAGGTATTTCAAGAATGACCTGTTCCCCTCCTCTCTCCTCTTCTCATCCCTCTCACTGGGGCAACAACAGCAAGAGCAGCGGCGGCCTGCCTGGAGACTTCCCTCCTGGCTCCATAGCTCCTTATGATAGGCTCATGCTTAAACTTGACCCTCAGAATCCCCTTCTTCAGTCCTCAGGAAGCTCTTCGAATCCCAAAAGTCATTCTACTGCCCCACTCCCCTGCAGGCACCTACCCCTGAGAGTTCTCATGCAGCCCTGTCCTCCCCAGTCACCCTGCTACTAACTCAGAGAAGCCTGTCCTCTCTATGTCCACCTGGGTCACCAATAACCCTCCATTCTTGGAGCTTGTGACACTGGCTTGTCTTTGGAGGTCCTAAGACAATAGAGAGGACAGAAGCCATCTGTGATCCCCAAATGAAGCTCAGGACACAGGTTCACTGCCTCACCTACTCACTCAGGATTCACTGTTCCTCCAGGTCTGCAAGCTCTATGTTTCACAGACACACCGTCCTGTCTGTGTGTGGCATATGTCCCAGTGTGGAGAGCATGCCCGAAGTGGTGCTGTGGGGAAGAAATAGATGGCTGGGAGGCTGAAAGGCTTAGGGGCTGGAGGGCTGGGGGCTGGAGGGCTGGGAGGCTGGAATGCTTAGGGGCTGGGGGGCTGGAGGGCTAGGAGGCTGGAAGGCTTAGGGGCTGGGAGGCTGGAAGGCTTAGGGGCTGGGAGGCTGGGGAACTGGGAGGCTGGGAGACTAAAGATCTGGGGAGCTGGGAGACTGTGGATCTAGGAGGCTGGGGGGAGGGCTGGGAGGTTGGTATTCTCTGGAAATGCTGCCCCCAAAATCAAAACTTAGGAAGATGAATGCTCCGACTTCACTTGTCCTTCACAGCAGTTCAGGCAAGAGATGGCAATGGTCAGGACAGTTAGCCAGACACACACTGTGGAGTTGAAAAACACTTGAGAAGTCTTCATTGATTATCTGAGAGAAGGAGGAGAGGGAAGGGTGGGAGGAACAGACTCGCACTGATAGAGCTGAAAAACACTTAAGAAGTCTTCATTGATTATCTGAGAAGAAGAGGCAGGGAGAAGTGGGGAGGAACATTCAGGACTTCACTCAGCATCCTGAAGCCTGCCTGGCTGGAGTAGGTGCCTGGTTGGCTCCCTGAAGCTTGGGCAACATTAGAAGTAAAAGCCCTTTCACAGAAATATGTGCGTTCAGCACAGGCCAGGGTCTGAGGTACATGGAAGACACACAGGGCAGTCCGGTCCTAGACATGCAGAAGCCGGTCCTAGGAGAGAGCTTTGGAGGCTGTGGAGGAGTCATAAAAACGAAGTCTTAGATCTTGGGCTTAGAGCTGATGTCTGGGGGAGTGGGGAGCAAGAAGGCTGGGAACAAGTCCAGGGCTATGTCCTCAGTGTGACCAGTACTCGAGAAACTAGGGAAGAAAGAAAAACAGACCTCATGTCAGGAAAAGAGCAGCCACACAGACAGCAGGAAAACACAAGTCATGTGTCAGGCCCTGTGCTTAAGACGAAGAAGATAGGGCCAGCCAGATCCTGCAGAGGCACAGACCCAGGAAACAAAAACGCCATGTTTTCTGTGACACCAAAGGTGCTGCCACTTCCCACACTGTCTACAGCAGCGCTGTGACCAAGACTGGCGGAAGGCAGTGGCTAGAAAGGCACATGGAAATTAGGGGTCCCCTCATTGGCTGCATGCAAGAAGAGCCAGCTGTGTGTGTGAAGGCATTGTATGGGAATACCTGGCCCAATGGCACTGTCTAGGTGACATCGTACTGGGGTGAACATTAGGTCTTCACCTGAAGTGATCCACTTACAGGCAAAATGTCAGAATGCTAACAGTGTATTCAGAAGCTCGAGACAGTCTGTGAGTCTCCTGTGGCATCCACAGCACTCAGGGTCAATGCTTTCACAGTCAGAGAGTGGGTATTCAATACATAATCAATGAAGTGATTCATGGGATGACCGGGAGGTCCGGGTAATCACTTCTCCATGGAATAGCAATCACGCCCAGATCATACTGTCACCTACAAACTCCCCCAAATGTTTTTCAGTTGCCAACAGATGCCAGAGTCCTGGGCCAGGTGGAATTTATGCCACCTGAGACTACAGCCCTGTAAATGTACACAATAAACAGGTAAGTCCTTTGGCACGTATCCTCCATACATACCAGGGCATGAGAAGCAGGCAGCACCCCAGCCCACCCTGGCTTGGGAAGTGTGTGAAGAGAAGCTACCAGTCCCTGTCCTTGGTTATTTTACCCCCACGATCTCTCATCATGCTTCATATCTTCCCTGGTACACAAGGAAACATTTGTTCTAATAATCTGATTCTCAGTAGTGTAAGGAGTCCAGGTAAGGTATGCGTTTGTGATACTCTTCTGATAGAAAACTCCAGAAATAGTAAAGATATTGGTTATTAGAGCAGCTTGTGTGATTTCTAAACCAGTTTCTAGAGCTTTCACTTCAGGGAGACCAGGTCAGGCTGAGGCTTCTTAGATGAGATGTTTCATACAGTCTATATGTTATAGACCAATTTTTTAAAATTGCATTTAAATTAGAGGAACAAAACTCAGTGAAACCAAAGCAACAAAACAGACATATTTCATGCTGGTCAGGATAGCTAGTGCTCGGGCTTTTTGGAGCTCAGTGCCTATGGCGGGACACTTTATGCAGCCTTGGTGCAGCGGCGAGGGGCTTGGACCTGCCTCGACTGAATGTACCAGGCTCTGCTGACTCCCCATGGGAAACCTTGCCTTGGAGAAAGTGGGAATGGGGGGGGGTGAGTTGTAGGGGAAGGCTAGGGGGCGGGAGGAGGGAGGAGAGGGGGATCTGTGGTTGGTATGTAAAATGAATAGAAAAATTCTTAATAATCAAAACAAAAATTGTTTTAAAAACTTGGGGAAAAAAAGGAAATAGCTAACGCTATCAGAAGGCAAATATGAGGCCTGTAGAGAGTAAGTTCAAGGCCAGCCCGGGGAGGAGGTCTACCTCATGGTAGCGTTCTTGCTTAGCATATGCCAGGCCCTGGGTTCAGTACCCAGTACCAATAAAAAATGCTAAAGTTCTTCTCCTTCCTTTCAATAAAACTGGGTTAAATGCCTATTATGCTGATAACAATAACAGTAATTATGTTCGGTGCCTTTCACTGCTGAGTGTTCTTCTGTGTTGTCTCTTCTATTCCTTGCAATAATTAAGCAGATGCTTTTATACCCCCATGTCACGTTCTAGGAGAAAGTCAAATAAATGCTGCCTCCCAAGGTCGCATAGCCCACTGACTTGGCCAGAATTGGCTGCTGGGCCTGCAGCCTATGTAGAATGATAGAAATCAACTCTTGGCCTGGCACTCGTCACATGTACATGGGCAGGGCACCCAACCATCAAGGCAAGGCCAGAGGCATGGGATCGCAACAAAAATAGGAACTGTGTGACTGACGATTCGTCTGTGACAATCCAAACTAGACACACTTCCCAAAAGACATGTCTTATTTCCTCTGTTCGGCTTTTCAGTAAACCCAGAGATACTTCCTAGAAGTCATGTGTGTGTGACTACAGTTTAAATCAATGACCAGAACAGGGAAGGCCTCCCAGGCAATGTGTATTTGATTCCTGGTCCCTCAAAAGATGGTATTTCCCTGAGTCTGGACCTCAAACTAATATGGTCAAGGAAAGTATATGTAACCAGGAAGGCAAAGCATGCTGGGGCTTTTCAGAAAGCACTTTAGGTGTCTTTGCAAGGTGATTAACGTGACTTAACAATGGTAGCCTTTCAATCAGAGCACGGTTGACAAACAGCATAGCAGATGGAACCTGAGAAGTTGGGGAACTTGGGCTAAAACTCCAGAGTTTTCAAGGTGGTTGCCAGAGCAACCTCAGGGACCAGTCTCGGGGAAAACTGAAGTGTTCTATTTTAGAAACACCCAGTTGATCACAGGAGCCAGAAGGAAACAACCAAATAATAAGGTACTGAAAATTCTTATAATACCTTATATAAAGATGAGCATTTCCCCAAACTGGAAACAGTTCACTTTAGGAGGAATATTTTGACCCTGGGAGCAAAATGATTTCAGAATGACCCCAGAGAGGTCTGATTATCACCTGTGTCTTACACAAAAAAGAATTAAAAGCTTCTCTTTCCATATGGACTTCCCCTCAATCTTGGCTATGTTACAGGCTCCTATAATCTTTGGAGCCTCATCTCCTGGAAAGCCTCTCCTGCATGAATACATATGTGCGTTCATCTAGTCTACAAACACTTGCTAAATAATTTACCTTATTACTGTATAAGATGTCCTGCCAGCTGAACACCAATGAAGATGAGCTAATGATACAGGTGTGCCTTTAGGAAGAGTACAAGCTAGAGGATGGAGACAGAATATAACCACACAGCATCATGAGACTGCAGCATATGATTGTAGAGTCTCCCAGAGCCATGATCTATTAGACTGTTATGGATGAGGGTCCTGTGGTAGATCATTATCAAAATGCAGATTTCCAAGCATTACCTCCATGTCCAGAGAGTGAGGAGCCTGGGGCTATATTTTAAATGCTGAGCATATGGAGCATGCTAGGAGAGAAAGATCTCATTCCTAGTTGAAATGGTGGTTAACGATTTCATGCAAGGAGCTGGGGTGGGTGTAGCTAGAGTTTTCCTTCCTGGCCCACAGTCAGGACAAATCTCTCTCACCTGCCAGTCCCACAGCTACTCAGACCCAACCAAGTAAACACAGAGACTTATATTGGTTACAAACTGTATGGCCATGGCAGGCTTCTTGCTAACTGTTCTTACAGCTTAAATTAATCCATTTCCATTAATCTATACCTTGCCACGTAGCTCGTGGCTTACCGGCATCTTCATATGCTGTTTGTCATCGTGGCGGCTGGCAGTGTCTCTCTGACTCAGCCTTCCACTTCCCAGCTTTATTCTCCTCCTTATCCTGCCTACACTTCCTGCCTAGCCAATGGCCAATCAGTGTTTTATTTATTGACTAATCAGCAACACATTTGCCATACAGACCATCCCACAGCAGGTGGGGGCTTTAGAAGAGGCTTTCTCGCCTAGAGAAAGGAAAGCCCCTCAAGGGTCTGGCTGGCCTGGATTTATGCTGAGGAGAGGCAGGACCATGAACCACCTGGGAGAGGCTACTGGAGAAGGCCATGAAGGTCATTGGAGGACCAGAGAGAGACTCCATGCAGTCATCAGAGCTCCACGAGCCTGGGAATAACACATAAGCAGTCTTTACAAAGGTAATTCAGTAGGACTATGATGGATGCTTGGGCAAAAGTGGGCATCAGAACGAAAAGTCTGTTGTGTGCCTGCTGGTTGCGGTTAAAATGGGCAAGCTCATGAAACCCAGAAAAGTCATGATGGCCCTGGTTGATTGCCACTCTGGATACAAAGCTATCGTCATGATGGTGGCACCTCACACCAGCCCTATAGCCATGCTCTAGTGGCTGGAGTTGACCTCTGTCCCTGCAGAATGACAGTCACTATGGATCTCACCGCCGAGAAATCAAAGACCAAGCCTCCTGTGAAAGTTTGTAACTCCAATCACCTCATGCCCACAAGGTGCTCTGTGGACATCTCCTTTGACAAACGAGGTTGTCTTTCGAGACTCAGCTCTGAAATGCAAGGTTAGCTGAGATGCCAAGGTCAAGTGTGAGGAGCAATCTAAGTGGGCAAGAACGAAAGGCTCTTCTAGAAGCTCTGACTTTGGGTGTTTTCTCCCCGTCATTATAAATAAGAAAGAGAAAAAAAGAAAAGAAAATTCAATAAGAAAACAACTTGCTCCTAAGAGTAGCATAACTGAATAAGGAAGATATGAAGAAATATTATCTTAAAAATCTCAAATAGTGCTTTGTTTTAGAGCAGATTTTAGGAGGCTCACAATGTGCAGTTAATTAATTGTGACATATTTGTCCCTGTACAGCTATATTTAGCAAGACTGGGGATCATACTTTATTTATTTATGCTTTAAAGCATTTGTCTCTGGATTTTCTCAATTCCTACTTCAGAGAAGATGCAGGTTTGTGGACAGGCATCTACAAAGCACCTCATTTGAGCCAGGAATTCACAGCACCGTGGGGAAGCAAGGAGCTGCAGCCTTGGACTTCAAGAAGAATATAGCCAGACACAGGAGATCAAACAGGTAAACAAGACATCATCATCTTACAGGAAGACTGCTTTAAAAAACCCAGCAGAAGAGAGAGGGCCGGAAGCATTTCTTCAGTGATGGGAGAGAGAAGGCTTTGTGCAAGAAGGGACAAACAGCTAAACTGACACGCCAAGGCTGCCGTGCAGGTCAGTGACACAGCACGGTGGTAATATGCACAAGGCTCTGCATCCAAACCCCAGAAGAACATTCCAGATAATAAAATAGAGTAAGAAGCAAAGGACAGGAATCGTGGAGCAGAGACGGCATCCTGTGTGTCTTTCCTGTGCGGCTGGCGCACAGCCAGTCCTCAATAAACGCGGTGTGAGAAAGCTGAGTGTCTAAAAGCGAGCAAACACCAGTGAGGTTTAAAGATAGACTAGAAGGGAGTCGCGGGAGGCCGCAGAAGGGATGCAGGTCCTTTATCGATGGTCTGTTCTCCAAAGCTGGAATCCAGAGGCTCTAGGTAAGATAATCACACACGAGGTTTGCATGCACCACTCTGACACCACTGAGAGGGGAGAATGGAGCAGAAGACAAAGGGCAGACCCAAACCCAGGACAATGGCTTGGAGGAGGGGGGCTGTCATACACAGAGCACACAGAATCCAGAGGTATGGAACTCAACTCAGGCAACATGGAAGACGCTCTCACCCAACCAGTGAGCAAAAGAGCACAGTCCGTAAAGCCATGGAGAGTTCTGGCGTCGGAGCGAAGGGAGAACCCGGGGTCCTTCTTGTCCTCTCTTCACATTCTGGTTTTAACCCTCAAAAAAGCAACGGCCACCAACTTTCCCACATCCTGGGGAAATGATAAGGAGGAAGCCTGTGGTCTGGCCTCTCTGGCTTTGGGACCTACCCTTACTACATTCTCCTCCACTCCACAGGCAGGTGGTGCATGGATTTATACAAGAAACAGATATGTCCTTCAGCACGTAGCCTCTATACACACCAGGGCATGCAAAGCAAGCAGCACCCCACAGCCCCACCCAGCCAGTAGATGAGTGTGCGGTAAGGGTCCAGAGCCTGCCTCTGCGGCAACACCAGCCTAGAGCGAGTCCTTGACACTCTTTCTCTTGTACTCAGAGATGCCAGGACCCCGCCATCCCCTCCAGGCGGTGAAGTGAACGTGATGCCACATTCCAAACTCTGTCTCTCCTCAATTGGGCTAAAACTCAAGCACGTGGAGTGGTATGGTTCACTGGCACCCCTTACCCTGAGACTGACTTTGAAGGACAGGAAATAGGGAGATTAAGATTCTCCATTAACCATTAAAAACCGCATGCCTGGAGTTGCGGAGAGAGCAGAACAGGCGGCAGAGACTTGGGGTACAACCTGAAGAAGGCTGTGACTGAAGATCCACTAGTGGATTAGTGAGATCTGGAGCCCAGTGTTGTGTAGTTTATTGCACGTCTGCTGAGCAGAGAGTGATATGACAGAGGTGATCTGAAGGACAAATGTCCCATCTCAAGAAGTCGCCCTTTAAGCAACCCCAGCTGACTGCTGTCTTGGGGAATATGAATCAACTACTGTAAAATCAGTGCTTTTTTTTTTTTCTCAAAAGAATCTTGAAATACAGAATTTTCTGTAAAGTTTTCAGTCTTAAGAATATTAAAAGGGTCAAGGAAACAAATTCTCAGGTCACACCTGACTGCAACTCTTAGCAGAAAAAAAGGAAGGAAGGAAAGAAGTAAGGAGAGGGAAGGAGGGAGGGAGGGAGGGAGGGAGGGAGGGAGGGAGGGAGGGAGGGAGGGAGGAAACAAAGTAAAGGAAAATGCACATGAACTATATCTGGGGAGTGAGGCAAAGGATAGAGATGAATGCTAAAAGAACACAAGTCCCAGGAACTCAGAAAAGCATTAAACAAAGACAGTGGTCAACTGGATTTGGTGATCAGAACACAGTGGGTGACCTTCAAAGCATCACTTTCAACAGAATGAGAGGGGTACCCACTCAGCTGCCGCCGAGATCCCGAGATGAGTAGGAGGGTGAGCAGCAAGGATTGCAAATGACTCCTTCCAGAACTCAGCAGCCCACAACAAAAGGAATGTGTGGGAAGGTAGCATGGGGGTTACCAGGTCAACGAGATCTCTCTCATTGAACAGAAAGATAAGTTGTGTTTGAAGATGAGGAGAAACGTGCTAGGTGCTAGGGAGAAAGAGGAGATGCTCTAGACAGGGGGTCGCTTGGCTTGGTCCCTAGGAGAATCAGAATGGCAGTCACTAGAAGAGGATAAAGGGGCCCTGAGTGTTAATATTCTGATCGGCCCCTTCAAATCCCGCCCCTTGGTGCCACCCTGCATAAAACCTCATTCTAAGGGAAAACTCCTCACTTCCTCTCTTTCTTCCACTTTTCCTGCCACGAGGTGTGCACCCTTGATCTCTCTCTCTCTCTCTCTCTCTCTCTCTCTCTCTCTCTCTCTCTCTCTCTCTCTCTGTTTCTTCTCCTTCTTCTCTTTCTCTTTCTCTCTCTCTTTCCTATCTTCCTCTTCATCTCTCTATTATAATAAACTCTCCACATGGATGCAGCATCTAGGGTGTGAATTACTGGCCACTGCTGCCATGACTACATGCATGCATCTGCCCAGCATGTTTCCCTGAACACACAGGATATCCTTGGGGGTCCCACCCCACCCTCACCCCCCACACAATAATTCATAACTTTGGTGCCCAACATCACTAGGCAATCCCACGGCTTTCTCCTGCCCACTGGCAGTCTGAGGAGCTCTGGGATCCTGTACCACCTGCCATTTTTCAGGCTGGAGCACCGATGAAGACTCTTCACCCTACCAGATCGGTAAGATTCCTCCCTTCCCTTCTGGATATTTTACTACAAGTGAGGATTCGTCTGGTTTCACTCGCTGGTACCACATGTCTTTCAGGCTCATAGCCCCTCAGCCCCCGTCCCTATGCAAAGGCATATGGAGACGGCCTGTGCCCTCTCAATTCCACGGCCCATAGCCTTTGTGATGACAGTCCATTGGCTATTTTGTACCATTATTGTTGGCCCTCACTGACCCTCTGGGATGCCGGAGGTCAGTCTGCTGGGCCTTATATCTGATTGTGGAAAAATGTGCCTATGGCCCCCTCTGCCCCCACCACTGCCACTGACCCACAGCTTGGGTTTGTTCCCCTGCAGCTGCTCACACCATGTGACAGCCCGGGGGGGGGGGGGGCGGGGGAGGGGTTCCCCCCCCACCCCAGTGCACTGTTACTTCTCTTTCTTTCACAGTCTATTTCCTATGTGCAAATGGAAATGTATGACTGATTCAGCCATCTATATTTCTTTCTGTGTGACTTTTAAATGCTTCAATTTATCTGCTCCTTATCTGCTCAGTTTATTTTGGAAAAAAAAAAAACATGAACACGTGGTCAGGTGGCATATTTGACAGAGGCAATCACGTGATCAAGGTGCCATCTTTTTTTTTTTTTTTTTTTTTTTTTGGTTTTTCGAGACAGGGTTTCTCTGTGTAGCTTTGCGCCTTTCCTGGGACTCACTTGGTAGCCCAGGCTGGCCTCAAACTCACAGAGATCCGCCTGCCTCTGCCTCCCGAGTGCTGGGATTAAAGGCGTGCGCCACCACCGCCCATCTTAAATAAGGGCAACCACATGGTCTAGCCGCCATCTTGGCTAAAGTCAAGACAGGCAGGTCATATGACCTCACCACCATTTTTACTAAGGGCAGCATGGGTGAGGCACCTGGAGCTTAGGCCATCAGTAGAGAGGGAGGTTAGGAAATCACCTCCTGCTGTACATTGTTTTTTGGGCACAGGAAAAAGTTCCCTGGTCTTGGCCTCTCTCGGGCTCCAGCCGTCTGGGTGGGGTGGAAGTCCAATGATGGCCTGACATTTGTTCCTGGGCAGCCACTCATGTGGGCGGGGCCTGGAAACATATGCACTCCCCTCCGGGGCATCAGTGGAACCACATGCAGGCAGTATCATTATGTTAAGATTTTAAATTTCAGATTTTAACGTTAATACAATTCTGACACACTTTGGGTCACAAGCTCAAGATTTGAAATTTTCCTTGGCTACTCAACTCCTGCATTTCCACAATTTGGATTTCAGTACCGACTGATAATACTAATTTATCTAAAACTTTTATTTTTTTTCCTCACTTGTCTATTCCTAAGGATGGTATTTTTATTTTTCTCTCTCCTGGTCTTGGGACTCCTGCTCTTCTCAGTTATTAAGACCATGGGCCAAAAGGCTCCAAATAACTTCTTACATTTTAACTCCTGTCTCTAGTCTCTATTGAAGCAGTCTGGCAGAAACATCGAAGCAGCAGTTGTGGACCACCACCTGCAGCACTTTCCCTGCTACAGATGTCAGCAGAGATTCTTTTCCATGTGATGTGGACCAATCCAGCCAAATGTAATTGTTCCCTGCCTCTATAGCCAGGCCAGATGACCACATGCCTAGGTTCCCTCCTTACCTTTAACTAGTCAGAGTCCTCCTGACCATCTGCACCCTGTTTCAGCTTGAAGTAGCTATGGAGAATACATGGTCCTGTGCTCCCTGTTTCCAGGACAGGCTGGAGGACTAGGTTAGGCATGGAAACCCTGGCATAGAGTCCACCAAGAGGGTCCTTTTCCTTTTCTCAGAGGGTCCTTTTCTCAGAGTTGGGCTGCACCCTGACTCACAAGCCCCCTTTCTCCTGTTCTCATTCGGCCTTGGGATCTTTCCCTGTCACTCTTCTTTGCCTTCTCAGGAGACAGCTTAAGAAATAATTATTTCTATATAAGTCATTCAGGATTATAATCTGGCTGTACTCAAAGATCAGAACAACAGCTACAGGAGCTTAAAAATAGTAATAGATTCAGATATCACTGCCAACAGCTTAAAGAATGTCTCTCCTCACTCAAGGTCTATTCAGGCTTAAGAATGTGAACCTCCCTGTCCTTGCTAACTTCATTAAGCTGTAACTAACTGGGAAACCTGTATATTCAGATTTAAGTCAAATATATGCTCTCAAAGTTATAAATACACCTAACAGATTTTGTCCCCCCAGTCCTCAAACAGCTGTAGAGATCTGAGAATATGGCATTTAATACAAAAGCTTTTGATGATAGAGAGACATGTCAGCTCCTGGCAGCATCCTGTATCTCCTCCAAGAAGACAGATGGGCACAGAAGAACTTCCACCCAGAAGCTCATTGCAAGGCACACAGCGAAAAGCTGAGATCCTGTACAGACTGTGAATAAGTGGAACAACAGAGGACCAATTGCCCCATACTGCAAAGTCAAGGTGGGTCAGGCTCCCCAAATTTCTACTCCACAGAAAAAATCTGTCAGCTCTTCTGGGCCTATCAGCTGAACAAGTGTTGCCTCTGGGGCTTCTGTCCCCCCATCAATGGCCACAGAGAGACTTGGGATTGCTGTCTAGATAGCTGGAAAGCTGTCTCACTTCTTCTTAAATTTATTCTTCTCAGATCTGATGATGTTTGATGACTAGGGTATCAGTTTAACAGCCCCAATCCCAAGATCATATATATATGTTCTCCAATTACAGACAGATATGCCTTATTCACAGACTTCATGATACAGCATAGACCGGTTTCAGATATAACTTCAGAGATTCAAAGTTTTAATACTGATAAATGCAGCTTTGATAAGCTGATAGAGCTTTGACTACAAAGAGTTTTTAAGAGTTCTTAAATAGATTTTTAACCCTTTTGCCATGACATGAATCCATTCCAGCTGTCTTACAGATACCCACAGATTCCTGGGAAAAGTTTTGCTACCACATCAATAAATCTGGTCTGATGAAAACTAACAATCTCCAGAGTCCATTTCTGACCTCACCTATTTTTCAAGCATATTTTGCAGATTCATTTTTCCCACCTGACCTCCAGAGAAACGTCAACTGCCATGGCTTCTATACTCCTGATTTGGCATGCCATTTTCCCCCAAATTCCTGGAACACCACTGCTGTAACCTGCCTCCTCGAGGAACATTCCCGAGATCTTCCACCATGCGTGACTCCTGGTTCCCCCTCCCCACTTCGCCCCTTGTCAGCTTGAAGTAGCCTCAGGAATTCAGCACCCTTGTTCCCCCACTTTCTCCCATAATTCACCTCTTTTCATAATAATCAAAACAGAGGAATGTTAATATTCTGATCCGCCCCTTGAAATCCCACCCACCCCTTGGTGCCACCCTGAGTCCTGACATAAAAGCCTCATTCTAAGGAAAAACTCCACCCTATCATTTCTCTCTCTCTCTCTCTCTCTCTCTCTCTCTCTCTCTCTCTCTCTCTCTCTCTCTCTTCTACTTTTCCTCCCAACAAGGTGCACACCCTCTCCCTATCCTTCTCTCTCTTTCTCTCTGTCTCTTTCCAATCTTTCTCTTCATCTCTCTATTATAATAAACTCTCCATGTGGATGCAGTGTCTGGGTTGTGAATTACTGGCTGCTGCCTCCATGACCACATGGTGTGCATCTGCCCAGCATGTTTCCCTGCACATTAGGGATACTTCTGTTATCCCAGAGAATGTATGTAGGAATGAAAAACCATCACGAGTACAATGAAATGATCCAACAAAAATAAAAAATGTGTGCTAAACACACAGGATGTCGGGGCAGGGAAGAGCCCACGAAGCAGGTGTGGCTGTTGCTAAGGAACTGTGACTTCCTGGTGAGACAGGATCAAACTTCATCATTGCACTCTTTCAACACTCCCTGATAGTGTTGAAAATCGAAAGTGAAGAGAGGCTCTCTGGGGGTTCAAGCGCAGATAGTCCCATTGTGCACTGCAGACCTCAGCTCCTGCAGAAAGCCTCTGTCCGCTCTCAGAGTCTTGGCTTTGCCGGGGAGATTGAAAGGAAAATGCTCAGCTCTGTAGCTATACTGTCCTTGACAGAGCGACCCTTCTCCTCCAAGCTGCCACTTCTAGGTAAGATGAGGCTCTGCATTTGCTCCTCTTCAAGGACTTGGAGGAGTGCCAGCTGCATCTTGTGGGTGATGCCAGCTGACTCACCTGTAATAGCTGCTTGTGACTATCAACTGGATTTTGTATCATCTAGAAAACACATTTCCTGATGTGTTTGTGAAGGCATTTCCAGAGGAATTAATTGAGGGATGACCACCTGTCCTCCATGAGGGTGTCAAACTTTCCATGGGTGGCTCGGATATAAAGAGGTCCACGGTAAAAGTGTGAACCCCTGCCTTCCCCTCCCTTTTTCTTTCTGAATGAATCCATCTATCCCTACTGCCGCCCCTATGCTGACATCAGACTTCAGCCTCTTCCATTGTCTGAACATTGACACAATACCAGAGACTGTCCAGGGAGAGTCCAGGATTTCTGCACTGGATCAGGGTTGCTGAGGTATTCAGCTCCTTGGCCTGGGCAGTGATTAGGTTCTTTGCTTTTCTATCAGGCAGATAGATGGCCATTGTTGAACCATCCAGGACCTATTATCATAAAGCAATCTAATAGAGTGTGTGTGTGTGTGTGTGTGTGTGTGTGTGTGTGTTTGGTTCAGTTATAGAGAACTCTAATACACCACCCCAGGCAGCACTCACCATCCACCCTTCCATCTACAACCTTGTCCCCTTTCTATCCTGCGAGTACTCTAGGTGTGGCCTATCCGACTGCCTTCTGAACAGCAGTCCAAGCCTTCAGCCCACTTCAGGTGCACCCTGGAAAGCACAGGAATTGTGGGCATTGTCCAATCCGTTGTAATGGCCTCTTCCATGACCTGAATGGCACTCTTGTCCACCACCATTCTTGCTCTGAGTAGCATATGCTGGGGGCTGATGTGAGGGAACCCCAGAGCAGCACTCAGGTGAGCTGAGGAAAGCACCATGCAGGTGCTCACTCTGTTCTGCTTAAACACTTACTGTGTATGGGGCTGGCTGGCCATAGAATACTAGGGTCCTACAGAACCAGGAAACAAATCTATGCATAAAATAATGAGGCTATTTTTTGCCTCCTGGGGGAAAAAAAGGACAGTAATTTCCATCTTTCAGGACACAAATGGCTTCAGAAATGATTCTAAGCTCAAAAACTGGGTAGGAAGAGTGGAAATCAGGCAAGGACTGGGTGCGGCTATTGCCAGGCCCACATAGTTACCAACCGTGGTGAGAAGCATGAGAGCTGAGGGTTCTCTGGGGTGCTGTTTTGCAAACATGGCTGCACACGGCAATCATTTGGGGAGCTTTAAAAGGACCCATGCTGGGTCCCATCCTCAAATACTCTGCCTTCGCGGGTTTGGGTAAAATTCTGGTCATCGGGAATTTTTATTCTCCCCCAAGTGACTCTAATATACTACAAGGTTTGAGGCCCTCTGCTAAGCCAGACTCATAATTCACATTCATTAACACACTTGCTGTCCCCTGGGGTTCATTTGGGCCGCTAGCATACTTAACCTTGGCTAGCATTTCTCCCCTCCCAAGGGCAGGGCCAAATGGGGTGTGTGGACACCAGACCATTGTCTCATAAAAGTCTCCTGCCCCTCTAACAGGCAGAGGCACTGACCTGGTGCAGTAGGGAGCCCTCAGGTCAGGGGCAGGCTGGTGGGGAGGGGGATCTCCAACTCTGCCAGCCGGTTCCTCAGAACCAGCTGGCCACATCACAAAATGCTGTGTTCAGACCTGAGTTTCCAGTTCTGCAAAGAGGTTTGGGAGTGGGAATTAAAAGTCAACCCTGGGAGGGTTGTTTCTACAGGCCCAGGACAGTGTAGGAAAAGGATGCTTCCTGAGAGGAAGCCATGCAGTCAAGTTTTCACTGATTTCCAGGAGAGGGAGGGAGGGAAAAGGATTCAGGTTTGGTGCTGGCACAGTTCCCACCCAGGCAGGGAAAGGAACCCCCTGGGAGGCTTTAGAAAACACTGTTGTCTGAGCTCAGCCTGGACAAATTAATTGCAACTTTTTGGATTTGAGTCATTTGGAGCCCTGGGTTTTAAACCTCTAGGGGTTTCCAATGTGTCGCTGGGGTTGAGAAATGCTGGCCTGCTAGGATACGTTCCTGACTGCTAAGCTGTGCATCTTCCTGGGAAGTGAATGATGGGTCCCATTGTGACAGGTTGGCCTGAGGGTTGCCCAAGGCCACTGAGTCATAGCAATACTGGCTTGGAGAAACAGATACCCTCTTGAGGGGGGGAGGAGGAGGGGCAGAGTATTGAGACAGGGTATTACTATGTCTCCTGGCTGTCCCAGAACTCACTCTGTAGACCAGGCTGGCCTCAAACTCATAGAGATCCACCTGCCTCTGCCTCCCAAATGCTGTGATTAGAGCACTTGCTCAGTTCAGATGGGATTAAATGCCGCCGTGTTCAGCTCACAGAACTAAGTAGGATACAGAGGGCTTCAACCTTTGGGGGAAAGTAACCTGGCAGGTTTTTTTAAAAAGTACACATCCATATTACCTAGCCTTCCAGGCTCCCTTGTGATAGAAGCACACAAATTATTGTTGGGTTATTCACAAGTGGTCAAATAAAACCAGGAACAGAATATTCATAAATATGGACATAACTAAAGAGTGTTTACTGTGGGGTATTTTGTAGACCTGGGTGATCTTTCCTCTTTAGTGAAGAGGAGCCCACACTGACATCAGAACTGTTGCCTCAAATTAGACAGTCTAGCTGCACATTGCAGACACTGCCTGAAGACCGGATAACTTCATGGATGCCACCGTAAGAAAAGCTTTAGTTGAGCCACTGTGGCATGGTGACTGCTTGTCTCCCCCGGTTCACGTGCTGATGCCCCTAACGGGGTGGGACTTGGAGAAACGATCAGGATTAGCAGAGATGATGAAAGCGGAGACTTCAGGGCTGGACCAAGGGAGGAGTAATGATCCAGAGCCAGCACGCGTCCTCCACAATGAAGACACATCAAGATGGCAGCTACCTGTGGGCCGTGAAGCCTGCTCCCATCAGGCTCTCAATCTACTGACCCCTTGATCTTGGACTCCCCAACCCCACAACTGTGAAGGTAAACACCACCCAGGCTGTGGTGTTTTATTAGAGCAGAACCCAGAGGCCAAGACAGCCAGTATGGACTTGTCTTCTACATCTGGGTAACCTCACTTCCTCCAGCAAAAGAAACAACCTTTGCATCCTCTGTACTCTAGCCAGAGAACAATGAGCTCACGCTGGCCTCCCCAGAGCTGGTGCTTGTAACTACCTCTTGGCACAGCCTGCAGAGGACCATAAGTGGTCTGTCATCCTTATTATCTCCTTCAGCCCCAGAATGGCTCAAGCTGGCTTCCTACCAAGTGGCAACTTCTGGCCAGGAACATGCCTCGGTCTCCTGGGAAGGAACGTTCTATAAACAAAAATAGGGTAATTACACAACTACAGTCCCACTCAGCAATCCGCCCTTCTGTAGGATGTGAGTGTCATTTATATAGATTTCATATCTTCTGGGGAGACAGGAGTGAGAGCTAATTAGAATGATAAATGACCCATGCTTTACATGACATGCACTAAATTAATAGTCGAGACTTTGGTGACAGATCTGAACGCTGCTTCCTGTGGGAAGCATGGCTTCTTGAAGGGATGGGGCCAGGTCTCTTTGAGGTAGCTCCTTTTCGTCACAAGTTTTCCACACAATAAATTGACTTTTCATTCAGACAAACGTAAGACTACTTCTTTTTCCAAATGTCCCCTGTGACTATAGGGAAATGCTAGAAAAGCAAAGCCCAGGCACTGGCTGTTCACTCATCTGCTAGTCAACAAGGGACAGAGTCAACAGTAGACCAATCATTTTCTCTCTCATCAAGGGTTGGTTATTTTCATAAGATCTCTTCCCTGGCATGTGTTATGGGCTGACTATTCACTATCCTTCCCAAACTCATGTTGAGGTCCTAGCTCCCAGGACCTCAGAATGTGACAAGCATTTGGAGACAGGATCTTTAAAGAGGTCATTTAAGTTATGGCATCACTAGCATGGGCCTTAACCCAGCGTGACTATCATCTTTATAAGAAGGGGGTATAGGACACAGAGCACACAAAGGAGAAGCCATGACAGGACACAGGAAGTGGGGAGCCATCTGCAGGCCCAGAGGGCCCTCGGCAGGAACCAGCTTTCAGTTACCTTGGCCTCATGTTTATTGGCTCCAGTACTGAGAGACAGTGTTGTGAGATATTTTGTTTGTGTTCTGACAAATAAAGCTTGCTTGGAGTCAGAGGGCGGAGCTAGCCACTAGTTAACCATAGAGGTCTAGAGGGCAGTAAAGAGAGGAACAGGAAGTGATAAAGTGGGGCAGAGAGAGCACCTAGGTCCTTTTAGACTGGAGGAAGGAAGCTACTGTGGCTGCTCTCCTGCTTCTCTGATCTTTCAGGTTTTACCCCAATATCTGACTCCTGGTTTTTATTAATAAGATTAATTAGATTTACGATTCAAGACAATAATGTGTCATGGTAGCCCTGGCTGACTACACTAGTTCCTGAGGGGGCAATTAATGGTCACGGCACCCTCTGAAGGCTTTCTCCCAAGTCACCTATTTCTCAACAGTCCCTTAGAACTGAAAAGATTCCTTGGTTCAAAATCTCATAACCTAGTTTTGACTTTGAGGGCAGGAGTCATGAGGGGAATGGTCATACAGGGGAGAAACTGGAGCACACAGGCCTGTGGCTAATGGTGTATCCCATGGACACAGAAATGTGAAGGGCACCAAGCATGCTTTGTAACACTTGAAGGTGTGGAAGCGTCTCCAAAATGTAGTGTAATGTCTTTAATCTGTGTGTGTAAATGCAGGGTCTGCTGAGAAGGACAAGGATTTGGGAGGCAGTGGCAGATCTAAACCGAGATCCAGTCTGACTCACAAAAGAGCCCAGAGAAGCCTGTGAGGCCTCTGAGCGACAGTTCTCAATCTCCACCTCATCTGGCAAAAGAGGAATGGAAACACTCTCCTGAGGATCTGGCATTGTTCCCCCTGAGTTTATTTCACTCACTCATTTGTCTGTCACCTGCCGGTCACGTGCTGTATTATCAGGCAGTGAACACCATACATCTGTTTTTCTCACTGACTGTGATGGTTACTTTAGATATTCATCTCAATTGGACCGAACGATACCTAAAGGAGTAGTAAAGGAGACTGCTGGGTATGTCTACAAGGATGATTCCAGAAGCCTGTGTGTCGTGAGGACTCTCATCTAATCACCTAACTATTGACCAATCCGGAAGGAGAGGAGACTGTCAGGAGATGAGAGGGCTGTGGAAAGTCAGGCTGGTTAGAGAAAGTGGAGCCACTAAGGGTGTGTCCTTAGAGGTTACACATTACCCTGACCTTTTTCTGTCGGGACTCCCCTCGACTTCTTAGCTACCATGATGAGCTGCTTTACCATGTCCTCCCTGCCATGAGGGACTGAAGCCTCTGGAACCATGAACAAGATAAGTCTTTCCTATGTCATTTCCGTCAGGTGTTTGGTCACAACACAACTTCTAACTACAACACTGACCTTCCAGGCTGCTGATGGAAATTCTACAGCTTCTGACCTCCTTCCACACCAAGGCCTGAAATATCCCATTTGAAATCCTTTATCAGCCACTGAAGAAAACAACTTCATGTCCCTTAATTCACTTGGCATTCGGTTAGCAGCTGGCATGGCTGCTATCGAAACTCCGTGAAGTACCACAAAGGCAGGTATTACAGGATTCTGCTGAGTCTCTCAGATGCCATCTCATCGTGCATCCCATCCTGCTGAGAGGATTGGAACTGTGTGTCATCCTTAGCAGGAACCTTCCCGACAGGCTCTTTTATTTGGTTCCCACCAGGACGCTGTGGTGCTGGCACTACCTTCTGCTGGGGCACTGAATCGTAATGGCAGAGGTATCGCTGCTAAAAGGCTATCACAGTGAAGCTGTTCTTGCTGTGTGTTGCCCGCCGACCTCCCTGCTCTAATTGCTGCACGTTGCCCAGAATTCCATCATTGCTTTGACCGCTTGGCAGATACAGAAAGGAGACGCCGGTGTGGGTTTTCTGTCCCCTCATAATAATGGCATTTGCATTGGTATTTCACATTTAACTTATTCGGGGCATTTTCCTAGCCTATTGCAGAGTCTTATCCCAATGAAACAAAAACTCAATGGGTTGTTGTATAATTGTCTGTGCCATAGGGACAGCTTAGGGACGAGAGCCAATGAAACTGTGGGCTGGAGGAGGACCAAGGATCCAAACTGCTTCAAGAATCCCAAGCCCCATAGAAGTTGCAGAGGGAGCCAGCACAGCAGCTCAGAGATGTGGCTTCTCCATAGGGAAAGGACACATCTGGAGCAAACCAGTCCGCTTCCTCAAGCTGGGAGCCCATGGGACTTTCCATCTGTAGCCAAGGGCTCTCTGTGGCTCCTGCCCAGGTCTAAACACTGCTGGGTTTAGCTTTGGAGAGAGGCAGAGGTGGGGCAGTGCTGCCGAGAACAAGAGGCCATTAGATTTGGTAACACTGGCCCACTTTGTGACCTAGAAACATAGCTCATAAATGTTTCCTGCTCCTTCAGCAATTTGGAAAAGGGCTGGCTGGAATGAGGGCCTAGAAGGGTGAGCATTTCAGGAGTCGAAAAGCAGAATTTTTAACTCTCGCCACATCTTGGAAAAGGGGACATCTGCAAACAAAGTTTGTACCAAGAAAAAAACAAGTTGTCCATGGACTGCTTGAGATGAGTCACCCTGCGGGGCTGCCATCACTTTGGAAGTGAGGAGCCCAACGCCTCCTATCTACTTGGGCACCCGTTGGCAAATTATTGCTTTTATTCCAGTGCCATTTAGAAAATTATGGCTCTCTAAATCATACCCTGGGGACATGGAGAGTGGAAATGCCTCCCCACCTGCATTACCAAAGTGTGGCTTCCCTCCCAATTCAGTGGCTCACAGCCTGACTGCCCATTAGGGTCACCCAGGGAGCTGCTAACAACCCAAGGTCTGAGCTGGGCTCCAGACCAACTAAACCAGAAACCATGGGGTGGGACCAGGCAGCCTAATTTTTAAGCTTCCTGGTCGATTTGAATGCATAAGCGAGGTTGGACACCAGAGTGCTAGCACATCCATTACAATGCTCACCCACTGGGCAGTGAGAGCCGCTCCTGACAAAGCATGTCTAACTTGCCCCAGGATTCTTTGGTCTCCTCCGCACGTCTCAATCTCAGCTTTTTGCCTCATGAATTATGGAAATCATCATCCATGGCTGTATGTGGTAGCTGCTCAGGGCCACTAATCCATTCACTAATCCATTTAACTAATGAACATAAACAGAATCCCTGCTGGGCACTACAGGAGGGACAGAGGAGACCGTGATCTTTGCATTCAAGAACATAAGTGTGTAAAATACATGTGCAAGGCACCACAATATAAGGTTTTGTGTGCTCAATGCTTTGAGGGACTCTGGGAAGGAATGAAGAGAAAAAGTAAGCTCTCATTTAGCTAGCTTAAATGGGTCTTCACAACAGCACCCCTCCCTTACACACACACACACACACACACACACACACACACACACACATACACACACACTTGTGAGGCCCCACATGTACTTATTGACTTCAGTATACAATTCAGGACCACAAACTGAGTAGGCTCTGAATGGATTACAATTGGATGGATAAACCCAGCTTGGTGCTCGCTCACTAGCTCCATCAAGACCATCACTGAGCCTTCTTGGCTCCCTCCCTCCCACTCCCACCAGGCCCAGATTCCACCTGGTACCATCCAACTGCACTCAGCCTGTGGCACTTCACCTCACCCCACCCGCTGCCCTTGCAGCTTATCAGCAGCTGTGGGGGGAAGCCCCCTGAGACTGAGGCCAGAAGCTGTCTCCCAATATCCACTCCCCATTTCTGCTGAGAACAGTCTCCCCACATAAAGACAGATGTGGCCGTTGCATAAAATCTGGCCAACCAGTCAAGGAGAGGCAGAGCGCTAACTTCTGGGTTGTGTCCTTCAAGGAAATAGCCCACCATGCTTCTTCCCTCCATCCTGCTGCTTGAACAAGGTTATGGAGTGACCCCCTCCTGGGCCAAGAGATGGGAAGAATCCGGGTCTCTAGATCCTCTTGGGAGGCAGAGGACTCTGCGGGCCTGGATGGTTTCCCTCCAGAGTGAGTTCCACTATGTCCCAGCCTCGGTTCTATTGGGTCCCTTACAGCCAACCCATGTCTCCATATCCCACATGTCCTGCAATAAATACCTGGAGTTCCTTTCTACACTAATGAAGATGGTAAGATATTACAAAAACCCAAATTATTTCTAGCAGACTGGCCAGTGATCTAGCGCCCTCACAGCACTAAGAGCAAGTGTCTGTAAATCTTCACGTGGGGTGGGCCAGGCTGTGGGGACCTGTTTCCTCGTGAAGGCAACACAGGGCTGGCTGGCTGCCTTCCTGATTATGGCACTTGATTGAGCATCATTATTGCCACTGGTCCCCAAAGCCTGGAACTGGGGTAGCAGCAGCAGGACTACAAAGGTTTGGAAAACAACGGTTCCCGTGGATGGACACTCATGAAACAGCAGGTGTGGGAAAGGGACTCTGGAGGCAAATGTGCCAACCAGGTGGCTTCGGTGACCTGAGACTTGGCCAACTTATCAGCCTCTCTGAAGATTTTGCACAGATCAAAGCCCTTCAACAAACCTACCGAAACTGACTTGCCAGGATTAGGGAGAGTGCTAGGATTTTCCATGGAAACCTCTGCGTGTGTGTGTGTGTGTGTGTGTGTGTGTGTGTGTGTGTGTGTGTGTGTGTGTGTGTGTATGTATGCTTGTCAGCCATATTCATAGGTCTGGGATGTTTAAGGAGTATTTGGGTCATGGGCTTCAGTCCTCATGAACTGGTACAAAACCTCCAGGCCTGGATTAGTGACCTGGAGAGTGGGTTGCAATAAAGCAAGACTGCCCTCTCTTCTATGCATGTCTGCTGAGCGCTTGGTTTTCACGGCCTCCAGAACCATGAGCTCAAACACTCCTGTTCTCTATAAAGTATCCAGTCTCCGGCGCTCTGTGGTAACAACAGAAAATAAACTAAGACCCAAAGGAATCAGCTTTTCTCAAGTTTTCCCATTTAAAGGCTAATCCCATCCAAAATGTGGCCTCACAGAAACATCCAGAATCATGTCTGACCACCAACTGGGCACCATGGCCTAGTCAAGTTGATACATACAATTAACCATCATG
This sequence comes from Peromyscus californicus insignis, assembly GCF_007827085.1. Lineage (NCBI taxonomy): Eukaryota > Metazoa > Chordata > Mammalia > Rodentia > Cricetidae > Peromyscus > Peromyscus californicus. Next base: position 66,138,334 of record NW_026294436.1, on the reverse strand, counting down.
GGTGGAGGGGCAATCTCCCTGTTTAGTAAGGTACTCATATTGTTGTAAGACATAGTCAGGGGTTGTGACCACTCTTAAAGAGGCAGCCTAAGGTCACTGACCCCAAATCCAGTCCTTGGGGGCTGCTAGACTCCCTGCCTGAATGAAGCCTACAGTGTAGTCCCATATCTACCTCAAATCCAACTGCCTGGTGAGCCTTGGGTGAGGAGGACATTCTGTCCAGACACAGTCAAGACAGAGCAGGTTTAGAGATGCCCGACCCCAGCCGAGCCCAGGACTCTGCCTCATCCTGGACTGTTTCTACTGGAGGCCGCAGTGAGCCACATCTGTCTGTTGACTGTCAGCTTCTCTGGGCTGCTGATGTTCTCTCTTTCCCTTATCCCTCGACTAACCTCACCCCACATGCCCCGGGTACCATGTGGGTGACTGCTTATGAATGACTGGCATCCTCCATTCTAATCACCAGGCATCCCCACCATGCTTCCCTACCCCGGATACCCAGGGGGCCTCTGAAAAGAACGCAGACAGCCGGGCTCTCTCAGGACTGAATTAGAACTTTCTGGATGCAGTTCATCCAGAAAGATGTGTGTCAAAATGTCTCCAGGGGGGACATTAGAAACCCCCAGTTCCACTAACAGTGACAACAGACTGGCATTTGTTACTTCCAGATACGATGCCAGCGTCTGATTTCCACAAAAGGGCACCAAGGGCTCACTGAAGAACACTGACCCTTTGCCCTGTGATTTCGTCCCGCCCAGTCTGTCCCTGACTTGGTCCCAAGGTGAGTTCCGGGAACTAGAACGCTCATAGGTTTTATGCAGACCAAACTTTGGAAAAGCGCTAATGCATTGCCATTCCCATCTGACATGAGGATGAACTCCGGTAGGTGTGGGAAGAGGAGATGTGGGACAGAGCCAGCCACTCCAGGGTCGCTCCAAAACTGAGGAGCAAATGGCCTGTGGGCTGCCAGAGTTAAAGGAGCCCCATGAAAACAAAAAGGCTCCCTCCCTGCCATGCCCCACCAAGACCGCAGAGCACAGCACATGCCCCACCAAGACCGCAGAGCACAGCACATGCCCCACCAAGACCGCAGAGCACAGCACATGCCCCACCAAGACCGCAGAGCACAGCACATGCCCCACCAAGACCGCAGAGCACAGCACATGCCCCACCAAGACCGCAGAGCACAGCACATGCCCCACCAAGACCGCAGAGCACAGCACATGCCCCAGGGATTCAAGAGAAATGCAAAGGACGGCTACAGTATACTGACTTGGTTCTTTATCATGATGGCCGTAGAAAACTGATGGCGTCAGGCAGCTGCCTAGATTCCACTGAAAGGCCAGGGTCAACACGTGTGTCATGGATACGGTTATCGGGCCCTGGTGTGACCCTGCGGCTCTCTGGGAGGAGTGAGGTAAGGACAGGCCCAGTCCTTGTGCCTCCAGCTTCTGGTGCAGGGACCTCATGACAGCACTATTTACGTGGTGAGTAAAATGTTCTGTCTCTCCTCTGACTCACCAGGAGCTTGCCACAGAGAGGCCTTGAAGATAAATTATTCATGAGACACGATGTCGGCACTGCTTGCGAGTTTTGTTCCAGGATATTTTTACTTTCCTTCAAGCATTCCCTTCAGGGTAAACTATCCCATCACCAAGTTAAGTGGTATTAGGAAAGATCCTCCAGGCCCTGTGTGGCTCTCGGGATTCATGTCTTCCCTTTAAAACAGATGAGCTGTATTACCACAGAGGTGGCCCTTAGGGGTTACATTTTAAAGCAAACTAATGACTTGCCCTACAGTACAGAGATTCAGACTGTGGACTCTGCTCAGATGGACATGCCTACTGATGTCACTTAGGGACTATGAGACCCACGGGCCTCGATTTCTCTATCTGTCCAGTGGGGCCAACAGCACCTACTTCACGGGGTTGCTCTGGGGACTCGATGAGTTAGGAACTACTGCCATTGTTCCACCTCAGATGTCCCCAAGCAATGGCTATTTCTGGTTGGAAATCTTATTTACATTACAGATGGCCTCTCTGAAGCCTTCCACACGATGGCCTCTGAGTTTATGAGTCCCTACTCACCGCATTATGTCCTGCAGTTAAAATATCTCACCCCCACCCTGGTGCCATGCAGGAAGGCAGTATAGACAGCTAAAGAGACTTGAAGCCAAGTCAGCTCCTGTGGCAGAGAGAGCCTGTGATCGGAAGGGAGGAGTATCCTCACCATTCTCCCGACCAGTCAGTGCACAGCAAATATTATGCACCAAAACAATGTGGATCTTTCTCAAGGTTCTGGCTTGCAATTACACCAACTAGGCACCGTCTTTAGTCAGAGAAACTGGACAGACTTTGAAGCCATCTATCTGAAAATTTGTGGAATTAGCAAATGGGGTGAACTCTGGCACAGAAAAGTACCACTTTCAAAAGAAAGGTATTTTTTTTTTTTAAAGAAATTGGGGAGGGTAAGGTTGCTCAGAGGGTAAAGGACTTGTCACACAAACCTGATGACACGAGATCAACCCCCAGAACAGCATGAAGGCGAAAGGAAAGGATGACCCCACAAAGTTGTCCTCTGGCTTCCATCCACACACATCCGGTGTCCACCAGCCAATGCTCTCACGTGGATTTTCACTATCCCCCAAGGGCCTGTGTGCCATCTGAGTGGTGCTGTTGGAGGTGGTGGAAGGCTCTTGGTCACTGTGGATGCTTCCTCAGAGAGAACTGAGGGACCCCAGCCTCTTCTCCTTCCCCTTTGTTCTGTAGCTCCTGAGGTGAGTGGTTCTTCCTGCCATGTACTCCGCCATGATGCGCTAACCACGATGCCAGAAGTTACATGAGGCCACCTGACTGGGACCTCCAGAGAGTGTGAACCAAAATAACCCTCACCTCTTTATACATGAATTGCCTCAGGTATTTCATTAAAGTGATGGAAAGCTTACTAATACAGCTATTGCCGTAACAATATTATCTAATAAATCATTCTAAAATTCAGTGTCTCAAAACAAGAGTAATTTACATTTGTTCATGCATCTAATGGGTAGGTAGACTTGTGGAAACTAGTGGGCTTGGCTCTGAGTGACAGATGGCTCAGGTGACTTCCTCAGGGTCTCATTCTCCTCACACCACTGGGCAGGCCTTGGAGGATTCTCAAGGCCTCAACATGTACAGACATCTAGCCATATCCCCACGGACAAATCTGGTCCTGTGGAGAATCCCATCTTCAATAGAGAGAAGAGAGAGCATGGACACAGGTGGAACCCACTGCAGGGACATGTGGCCCATGTGGTGGCACAGGATGCTGGGCTCAGAAAAGAACCTCTTTGTTTGAATGCTCTGCTATCTGATTCTTGGAATTCTCTCTCTCTCTCTCTCTCTCTCTCTCTCTCTCTCTCTCTCTCTCTCTCTCTCTCTCCATAAGCCTTATATTGTCATTTTTCACTGGACCCTGAAAACCATGAAGCCAGCCCTGGATACAGTGTATAAGGGTTTGTGTACCCGTGTGTGGCAAATTGAGACTACAGAGCCTTCTTGTTTAACAGAAGTGACTTCCACTGGGAAAGTGGCTGCTTTTGGAGCCACACCATGGAGTTTCTGCAATAGATTCAACTGGTACCAGCAGCTTTATTTCATACGTTCATACCTGGGCCCCTCCCTGTGACAGAGGGGCTGTCTGGGAAGCTTGGGCCACTGAGCATGTGGGGGATACCTGTAGTGTTACTGCCTCTGTGGTTGGTCCAGTGTTGAACACGAGAGCATCTGCCCACTCCAATCATCCCACTGAGACCAGCTCCACTACCTTCACAAACCCCACCCACTCCTCCACATCTCCGTGAGAATTCTCAAGAGAGTGGAAGCTGTCTGTGCACAGAGCTGATTCTATCCGCTAACACCAGAAAACCTGCCGAGGAACCAGACATACGCTGGGAGAAACTAGGACATGAAGAAAGATCCCAGAGTTGTCAAGCAAGAGAGATGTTCCAAACTAAGCAGTCAAGTCCCCCACCTTGGGCAAGATCAACCAAACTCTGCAATCATCGTGGCCATAGCTCTTCTAATAGCCAACGGAACCCCAGAACTACCAAATCCGAGGCCTGAGGATCGCTGCCAATAAAGCAGGCCCCTATTTATACTCTTCGCAACTCTTTGGGCTGGCTCCACTTAAGCCCTTCCCTGAGACTGCTTTGAACTCACAGATGCCTGCCCCTCCCCAGGCTGCCTGCCATGAGAAGCCTATGTGTGCCTAGGAGCAGCCGCCAAATCTCCCATGACATGTCTCCCAGAGTGGACAATAGCCCACGGAGCCTACTGCACACCGGGTGGAGAGAGCTGCGTAAGAAGCCACAAAACATGAATCCTGAGCCCAAGTCGACACTACCACCCTGCCGTTCAATTGCCCAAAGAACACATTTCCTGATAACTATAGAGCTAAAAATGGATCCACTTTGCAACCCTTTCCTCTCTCTCAAGAAGGCCGAGGAGGTGGCTTAGCAGCAATCAGCTGCTGAGACATATCACATTCTGGGTTGTTTGGGAGGCTGGTTCCAAGAAATTTCTTGGAAGGTACAATTCCCAGAAGGTGGGGATGCTAACTAGATCCACAGGGCTTTCACGCTATCCCTAACACGAACTCCTAGCTTGGGGATCTGAATGGAGCCCATCTGAAACATAAACAACAGGAGGGAGGGGCCCAGGCTGTGTACCACGTCTGTTCACAACCTTGTCTCCAGAACATCAAGTGGTGCTTACCTAAGATGAGGGAAGGATGTCACCAGCCAAAGAATCATCTCAACCTGTGTGCCCATGGAAATGCCATAAAGGATTTTAGGAGGAGTGAGGGGCAGGTCACTAACAATGACATTTAGTAGGTGTTAAGTACATGTGAACTGCATGTGTATATTATCTAATTTCACCATGAGGATGAATTGTTTTGTTCTCTCACTTAAGAGTTACCCTGAGGCCTGGGGAAGTGACTCAAGGGTAGATCACTTGTCTTGTATGCATGAGACCCAGTGTTCAATACCCAGTATTACCCTCCTGAAAAAAAAAGGAGGGCCATCCTGAGCCATACTCCACAGGTCACAGAAATGCTAAGGGTAGAAGCAGGATTGAAAGGTGGATGTTTGCACACTTCACCATTGTGGTAGTTTGAATAGGAATCCCCCCACCCTGTAGGCTCATATATGTGAATGCTGGTTACCAGGAAGTGGCACTGTTTGAAAGGATTAGGAGGTGTGCCCCTGTTAGAGGAAGTGTGTTACTGGGAGTTAGCTTTGTTTCTTTCTCTCTCTACCTACAGATCAGGATGTAGCTCTCTGCTACTGCCCTGGCATCTGCCTGCATACTGCCATGCTCCCTGCCATGATGATAATGGACTAACCCCCAAAACTGCAGGCCAGCCCCCAATTAAATATTTTATTTCATAACAGTTGCCTTGGTCAAAGTATCTTTCCACAGCAACAGAACAGTGACTAAGATAACCACCATCCTTTAATCCTAAAAAAAAAAAAAAAAACTGGGATTGGCTGGGAGCAGACATTGAGGGGTGGAGCTAAATACTGACTGCAGAGAGGGCAGAAAATATGAACACAGAGGGAACGAATAGGACCAGAGAAGCTACAAGTTAAAAGTCTTCTGAGTTGAAAATGAGTATGACATGGAGTCGGCTTTTATTTTAAAACACAGGCAGTCTGGGCACGGTGGCACACACCTGTAGTCCCAGCACTAGCAAAGTGGAGGCAGGAGGATGAGGAGTTCAAGGCCAGCCTTTCCTCCATAAGACCCTGTCACATACACAAAAAAAGAAAGATAAATTAAATAAATAAATAAATGCCATCTCTAAGGGGCGAGGTCAGTACATCGTAGATATTTGGTACTATCCTGGCACGCCCAAAATGAAGACTACAGCATTTCTCCTAACAAGAGGAACCAAAATAGCTATTATTTACTCACTTAATAAACATAGAGTGAGCATCTTTAATAGGCCACATACTGCTTTCCATTCACTGTCACCCTATCTGATGATCAACTCAACATCACTGACCTTCCTGAGCCTTCTAGTAGCGGAGACAGGCCTCATGCAGAGTACACTGAGCATATCTGTAGGAATAGCCTATAGAGTTACCAAGTTAAGCTAAAGAAGATGTGAACTATAGCAGGTTCCCAATGGCCAGATGCAGAAGTTGTTGACTCAATATTATACTCAGAAAGAAATCGTGCTCTGCTGACATCAATGAAAACGGTCTTGGGTACCCAGGGCAGGCAGACACAAAGGCAAAGAATACATAGCATCTTAAGCCGAAAGCCAGGCTTGGGGCAAGAGCTTGGAGCAGAAGGAAGACTCCTGGAAGGAATAAAGTGGCAGGCACTTGACTGGTATCTGACTTGTTAGCCCCACAGTGCTGGCCACTCCATGGAGCCAGAGAACCATGAGGCTGCAGGGGAATGATCTCACGTAGCTCCTGTGCCTGAGTCTGCCAGCTCAGGGTTCCTGCTCTCTGATGTCTGTCTTGGACTGTCTTCCCTGATGCTGCCCACTGCAGTGAGCAGCAATTGTGTTTAACTATCATCGGAGGTAGCAGCCAGAAAGGAAAGGGTAAGGAAAAGGCTCTTGGAAAACAACATTTCCTGAGTAAAGCGTTTCTGTCCACTGCTCAGAGGGGCAGATGCAAACCACACGCAGATTTGCATATATCAAAGCAAATTCCTGGATAGCTTACTCCACATCCTTGCTCTGACCTTGGAAAAGCCTAGGGCACAAGACTGTAGGCAGCAGGACCTTGATGGGGCAACCACCAGCCATCGCCTCCTGTGGCCGGTCTGCGGTCAGGCAACAGAAGGCTGAGTAAGGCTAAGGGGCATGAATATGGGTGACCACCTGCCAGAGAACACAGGGTGATACACTCAGGATGGGAAGGCAGCAACCTGGAGTCTGAGAGACAACAGTTTGATTTTTGTCTTCCTCGGGCTTATGTCACTTAGGCATTATCTTAAAGAACAAACCAGAGAATATGGAATTGATGACCGGAGTGGATTACCGGTGTCTGTGATATTATCTAGGAAGCAATTTACACATTTTTAATGCAAATGATATGCTATTTTCTTAGTCATTCTTTATTCCTTGGATCACTAATATTATCCAATGCGTGCTCTTATCTGAGCATGCATTCCTGCTGAGACAAATAAGATGCAGAATTCTAACAGACTATGTTTCTTAGAAAACATCAAAGGCTAAGTTATTAGCTAGAGAAATGATGGGCTTCTGGATTGGGCTCCCTCCAATGAAATACAGAAAAGAATTTTAAAACTTTGTAAAACTCTTTCCCATGTCAGTGTTGGTGGGGCCCTTGGTTTTGCAAAAGGTTATATTTGGGCAGATGATGGCTTTCCTGTGGCTAGTACCCTCCACTCTGTACTGAGGCCGGGGACAGCCTTTGGCTCAAGGCCATGGACCTTGCTTATTTCACCCGTGAGTCCCTCTTCTCTAGGCTTTGCTGACCTAATTTCCTGGCTGGAGAAGGGCAGAGTCTGAACAGACAATGCCAAATGCCCAGCCTGGGTGGCATGAGTGCACACGTACTTCCAGAAGAAACTTGGAGTGGCTGTGGTCTACTGCCCCTCTGTGACAGCACTTTCCTGTCCCACCGCTCCAACACACCCAGTGATCTTGCCGAAAGGCCAAATTGCAAAGCTGAGTGACAGGTTTGAACCTCAAGACACCCGGCATCTAGTTAAAATCTTCCTTACATCAGGAGGTGTCATTAAAATCCTGAGCCCAGTACAGACAGGAACAAAGACTGGGAGATGGCAGGAGCTGTAAATGCTAACCATCATCGTACAGAAAAGGGACACCCTGCAACTCCAACCAGAGAGCCCGTGGACATAGCCAGTGTCTTGCTGACATCTGACTGAAGGCCACCTCCTGTAATTAGTCCCTCTTGCTTCTGAAGATTTTCAAAGAACGGAGGCCTGCTCCTACCTTGTCCTTCCTGCTGCCATTCACCCGATAACCCCTTTCCCTATGACCCTCCCTCCCTCCACCTGGAGGACCCCTCTGACCTTTCTCAGAAGGAAGCAGATGCGTTCGATGTTCCTCAGCCGCTCCCTCTGAGGATGCGCAGGAAAGAAAGGAAACAGGAGGTTAAGGGTGGGCTGAGAGTGTGAGACGTGCATAATCACCCCAGCAGAGGAAGCAGAACCCCCCAGAGACTCATCCGAGGTACATACCAATGGCTCTTCCCAGTAGAGTCTGAGCTTGCTTTTACCTCATCAGAACCACTTGCTTTCTGTTCTTTTATTGTTTTGTTGGGGTTTTTTTTAGAGACAAGGTCTTACTGTGTAGCACAGGCTATCATGGAGCTCATTGTCTAACCTAGGTTGGCCTCAAACTCATGAAACTCCTCCTGTGTCAGCCTCCCAAGTGCTGGTTTTACAGGCATGAGCCACCATACCTAGTGGAAATTCATCCTTAAAAGAACTCCAGGGCAGATGGCTCAGGGGGTAAGGTGTTTGCCACTGCAGGCATGAGGACCTGAGTTCAGACCCCAGAACCCATGTAATGAGCCAGCTGCCGAGGTATGCATCCTTCATCTCAGTGCTGGGGAGGCAGAGACTGGAGGATCCCTGGGACTTGCTCACCAGCTGGTCTAGCCAAATCCAAGACTTCCAGATTCATTGAGAGACCCTGTCTTTTATTATGATGATGATTTAATTGTGTGATGTGTGTGTGTGTGTGTGTGTGTGTGTGTGTGTGTGTGTGTGTGTGTGTAAAAGTATGGGTATGTGCACATGAACGTAGGTATCCACAGAGCCCAGAAGAGAGCATCAGATCCTCTGTAGCTAGAGTTACAACCTATGGGTGTGCTAGGAACCAAATTTAGGTCCTCTGTGAGAACAGTACAGAATGTTAACCACTGAGCCATCTTTCCAGCCCTATAACAGAGCCCACTTTAAAAAGCAGAAACAAAACAAACAAATGAATAAAACTGTGCAGAGAAACTAAGGAAGACATGTAACATCAACCTCTAGCCTCAGCACACATGTGCACACACACATGAGCATGCACACACATAACATATCTATTTTTAAAAAAGAACACTCCTGGCAGAAGCATGCATTCTTCTTTCCCCACCCAGCATTCATTTTCCTAGAGTCAAAGTCTCCATGCATACACAGCAGATGGTCTGGATGCAGAGTGGCCACCATATGCTCACTGCGTATCTCCGGCACAGGACACCTCACTGGATCCCTAAGAGCAGGAAGCTTGTATCCTTACTAGTGGATACTATCTTGTGTTGCCTTCTCTATGTGAGTGTACTTGGAGGAAACATGTCCTCCCTGGAGTCAGGCTACCAATTGTGCCCTGGGCTATGACTTTTCTAGAAGTCAGGTCCATCTGTCTCCAAGGACAGGCTCAGTTCCAGGGAAAGACGCTATGAAGCTGAGCAGAGGATTCTGCCCACAGCAGACGTTACGTGCCCCAGCTTCCTTTCTCTGCTATAACTGTCAAGATTTCTGAGCCACGCTGAACACAGCTGTGGCATCTCTGGTGCTTCATTACCGAAGCAATTTGGTCGCTGTAGACATAATGGTAATGAGTTTCCTCGTGGATCAGAAGAGGACAGGTGGCTGGGACACTTCAGTTTCCCTAATTGAATCATAAATACAGTGATCTCTGTGCAGCCCATAAACCCAGAGGAAGGAGCCACATCAGGATGAGTTATTGCCCACGTGGCAGGGAAGACAAGTTATACATGTGAGAGAACTCATACAGATGCATACACAAGCAAGAAACACATATGCTCCAGCGAGCCAGAGCCCTGCAGGAAAACATTGTCCCTCCCTGTGACAGAGACGTCCCAGCGGGGGTGGAGGATGGGAAGGGAACTTTCCTGCCCTGGAAGAGGTCCACCAAAACTTCCACCAATACTTGAAGCTTTAGGGCATCTTTAATCTGTGGAGCATGGGTCATAGCTCAGTGGCAGAGGACTTCCCTAGCTTGTCCAAAGATCTCAGTTCTGTGCCTACCCTAAGAAAACGGGGGAAAAAAGAAAGAAAAAAATCAAATGGATCTCATGCCCTCATTAAGAAATGCACTGCACAGTCAGCAAGTTCTTGGGACCCAAGTTCCTCAAGCGCCAGAACTGTCAACCAGTGAGGCAAGTGTGTAAGTCTCAGGGCCTGAACGCTGCTCTCTCTGGAGGTTTCAGGAGGCCAGAGGACTGGAGACAGTTACATGCAGTAGCTGAAGCATTTCGTTCCCTGCTGGGACATAATGTCCCCACAACAGGGAAAATCATAACATGTCGACATGCTCGCCTAATTACAGCCTTTAGGACTTTTCAGTTTTGTTTTTAATCCCTCTTCTCCAGGGGCACCTCAGGCTTTGGTCTGTCCGCGTCTGGGCTTCACAGAACTCAGCTCCTTAATTAATCTGATAACTAATTAGAAATGTTGCTGTAATAGGAGTTTACAAAAAAAAAAAAAAACAGAGCTGGGATGTAGTTCAGTGGTAAAGCACTTATGTGTTTCCAAAGGCTTGGACTCTACCCCAGCAGCTTAGGAAGAGTAAGGTGTAGAGGTCCATACCTTCATATTTCAGTATCCATTTCTGTCTCTGGCAAATAGTTCTGGATGCTACCTAGTGACTACTGTTTCTGCACTATCTTTTTCCAGAAGAATCTACCTTCCCACTAAGGGGTGGGGGGTATGCAAGTCTGTGGTGGTATTGTGTTCCCCAAAATATTGTGTACCCTAATAAACTTATCTGGGGTCAGAGACAGAACAGCCACTAGATACAAAGGCTAGAAAATGGTGGCACTCACACCTTTAATCCTAGCACTCCAGAGGTAGAAATCCCTCTGGATCTCTGTGAGTTCAAGGCCACATTGGAAACAGCCAGGCATGGTGACACACGCCTTTAATCCCAAGAAGTGAGCCTTTAATCCCAGGGAGTGATGGCAAAAACAGAAAGATATATAAGGCGTGAGGACCAGAAACTAGAAGCTTTTAGCTGGTTAAGCTTTCAGGCTTTGGAGCAGCAGTTCAGCTGAGATTCATTCTGGATGAGGACTCAGAGGCTTCCAGTCTGAGGAAACAGGATCAGCTGAGGAACTGGCGAGGTGAGGTGGCTGTGGCCTGTTCTGTCTCTCTGATCTTCCAGCGTTCACCCCAATACCAGGCTCAGGTTTGATTTTATTAATAAGAATGTTTAAGATTCATGCTACACAAGTCCTAACGTAATGCCTAAATAAAGGATTTGTCCTGATAAGCCAAAAACAGACTCCAGGTTTCACCAGGTGCCTATGACCTGGCAGGGAACTGGCATGATAGAAACAAGGGTCTGGACAAATTTCCCCATTTATTCTGCTCAGGAATCCTACCAGAAAACTCCAGATAAGCTGGAGGAGGAAGCTCAGGCTCCTGACCATTTGGAAATGAACACGCTTGGCTTTGAGCCACCATGAGCACCTATGGGTACTGATGAGCAGGTGTGTGCTGTTGGTGCCAAATTCAGTGTCCAGAAAGACATGAGCCCCTAGGCAAACACCATTCAGGCCTGGCAGAGTCAAGCTATCACAGGTGTAGGGTACGATTGGTAGAGGAGAATAAAATTACAACTTTTATGAAATATACTAAGTTTTCAAGTGGTTCTTAGGGGTACTTTGAACTAACCCAGTTTGCTTTTTATAGCTGACTTTGAAATAGTTTGGCTCTACTTTACAGAATCAAAGACTGTTACACTAAAGCGGGGCTTAGATATTATAAAGCCAAGTCTTTTCAAGAGCCAGCTTGAGTTGATGGTCATAAGATGGGCTTTGGAGATGGGCAGAGCTGGGTTCCAGACCTTACATCCAGAAATGGAACCCAGAGTTCATCAACTAGACTGCACCAGATTCCCTGGTGCACAACAAGCTGACTCCAAGCCACAGGCACCAGAGATGAAAGCCCGCCAGATAATGGGGCTGTACCTGGTGCTGCATCCATCTGTCTACCCTCCATGAGAAACCCAGTCACTGACCGCCTCCCGAAGAGCAAGTGATCCATACATACCCTACAGACATGCTAGCCAACACAGAGCCTTTGTCTATGGCCACAGATAAGGAACCAAACATCACTGGTACCAGGCTTGAGGACTCAGCACCACAGTACAGCAGATCCCCCCGACCCCGGGCTACAGGAAATGCCACATTTGACTGGCACCGTATTGCAGGAGCTTAGCCTGTAACAACTATCAGCAAGGAACAGAGGCAGGACCAGGACAGTGTGTTCTCCTTTATTCTGCTCTTTAAAACCTCCACTGTCCTTCACAAGCCTGGTGACCTGTGGGGACACTCCCTGCCCACCACCAGCACCACCACTTACCGCGTGGACAGGGTTGCACTGGTCTATGGGACTCTTAAAGTCCGTCCTCAACTCATCAAAGGCGATTATCTGAAAGAGAACACAGACAGTCAATACTGTGCACATGTGATCTGTGCCGCTACCCAAAACTCCCTGCGGCTCTGTCCCCAGACACCATAGGAGGAGAGGACATGGTGGAGGCCACACAAAGCTGGCCGGGAGCTAGCCACTGCCGAAACTGGCAATGGGCACATGGGTTTGTTGTCTCCTGCCTATGACGTTTGCTTTGAAACTTCCCAAGTAACATTTTTTTTAAAATCTTTTCTATTCCTTATGCAGCCTGTACAAAGATGTAGGAAAAACTAGTCTGATGGAGCTAAGCTTGGTAAAGGCATAAAAATGTAACACTTCCAGCATCTTCTCGGACAGGCACTGCAGTTTATTGATTTATCTGTTTGTTTGGCAGAAATGCCGACAGTAAGTATAAAGAAGTCAGGGGAAAAGGAGGAAAGAAAGGGAAGCTAAGTTGTCATGATGAGAAACAATGACAACTCTAAATGTCCCAAGACTAGATCAGCAGCCCGGGCAGGCCATGCCCACCACTGCACACTCTGAAGCTCAGCTGGAGCTGTGGCTCCCCATTTGTCAGAGGAGGAGGATGGGAAGTGGGGGAGACCTTCAGCCATCACAGGATGAGGCATGTCCCATCCACAGAAGGAACCAAATGAGGGTAAAGGCTCTCAAGACCCAGCCATGCTGTCTGCTACAGGGGCCTAAATAGCAGAACACAGAGGTGTTTGACCCAGGGACTTTCCTTTCTTGGGCAGGGTGGGGCGGAGGGTGGAGGCTTCAGATATTCTCAGCAAAGTCTCCTCACTGCTATAGTTGGGATCTTGAATGTTATCTGAAGACCCATCCATGTGTTAAGGGGTTGCTGCCCAGGCCGTGGCACTCTTGGTTTGGTTTTTGTTAGATTGTTTGGTTGGTTGGGTGATTTGGTTGGGTGGATTTTTTTTTTTATTTTTGAGACAGGGGTCCACGTATCCTGGGCTGGCTTCCAACTTACTATAGATCTGAGGTTGACCTTGAACTTCTGATTCTCCTGCCTCCACCTCCTAAATGCTGAGATCACATGTGCGTGCTTCCAACACTCCATTCATGCAGTGCTGGGGATGTAACTCAGAGCTCCACCACTCCATGCTAAGGAAGCACTCGGCCCATGGAGCTACATCCCAGCCCGCTGCTGTGTTGAGTAGTAAAAACCTTTAAGAATTGGGGCATAGTGAAGCGAAGACCTTTTCAGTTTTATTAGGCTGTTTTTGTTTTGTTTTCCTTCCTGACCACTTGACAGTGCAAGAGGTGAACAGGTCTCCTCTACCATGTGGCTCCCTTTCCATGATGTTCTGCCTGACCACAGGCCCCAAATCACAGTGCCAATAAACCATGAGCTGAAGCATTGGATGACACCAGGAGTTAACCTAAACCTTTCTTCCTTATGAGTTATCTCAAGTATTTAGTTACAGTAAGGGAAAGATGTCTACCACACCTACTGAGTATAAATGAGCATAACCTCCACTAAGGTACATCTCAGGGAGCCCTGAATATGTGGTAAAAATAATGAAGCAAGGAAGCCAGCTTAGCACCCAGAGAGCTCCTAACCAGGCCCCACGTGGCTGAGACGAAGAGCCAAGTGAGTGTGGGTGACTTTACTCTGCAAAGCAGTGTATTTACAGCATCCCTAAGTCTCCTCACTTCAACATGGCTACAGAACTAGAGGAACACACCGGCATAGCTTGTGCCCAGAGGACGTTCCCTGTACCACCTTTGATGGACAGTTGGTTATCTAGCCAGGACTTCTCAGGATGCTCCATCTGCCGCTGGCTCTGTCAAGCTGAGCATCCTCTTTACTGGACTGACCTATGATTCTCCCTAAAGCATCTACCCACAGCCAAGGCCAGAGCAGTGAGCCACAGCCTGCAGGCCAGGACAGCCTGACACCCACTCTCTCATGACCTGTGGGCTAAGAATGACTCTCACATTTTTTTTTAAAGAGTTGAAAAATAGCATCAAAAGAAAAATACTGTTTTTGTAACATGTAAAAAATATGCTAAATTAAAACCTTGGTGTCCATGGACAGAGTTTTGCTGGTGCTTTGTCATGCTCATTTCTCTTTCTGTATATTGCTTTTGAAGACTCTGAGGCGGGGTGAGACAAATATGTCTGCTAACATGTTTTTTAGAGGAAATAGTTGGTCCCTGATCTGTTCTTGTATTTGCCCTCCAGAGCAGTGGTTCTCAACCTCCCTAATGCTGCAGCCCTTTAATACAATCCTCATGTTGAAGTGACCCCCAACATAAAATTATTGTCATTGCTACTTTGTAACATAATTTCGTTACTGTGATGAATTGGAATGTAAATATTTTTGGTGATAGAGGTTTGTCAAAGGGGCGCGTCCCACAGGTTGAAGGATTGGTATTCCCATACAGAGGCCCTGACCAAGTGGGCTAATACTTCACTTTAAAATTGTATTGTCTAAAATTCAATCTGCAGTCATTGTTAACTGTAAAAAAGGGGGGGGGGATCTGGAGAGATGGCTCAGGTGGTAAAGCCACACAAACATGGGGGCCCTGATTTTAATCCCAGCATCCCTGTAACAGCTGTGAAACATGGTAATACCAGAATGGGGAAGTCAGAAACAGGGGGATTCCTGGGACTGGCTAGCCAACCAGACTGTACAAATCTGTGAGCTCCAAGTTCAGTGAAGGATCTTATCTCATAAAGTGATGTGGAGAGCAGCCAAAAAGATACCTGTACACATGCAGACACAAATGTATATACATATATGATCATACACCTACACTATACACACACATACACACACACACACACACACACACACACACACACAGAGCCATGTACACACAGCCACATAAGTCTGTTATCTATCACATAGCTCACATATAACAACAGTTCAATTCCTGCAGGAATTTCTAAAGGGCAGTGCTACATTAGAGATACACAGAATGGGTCCAATCTCCCCCACACAGAGCCTTTAGGGATTGCCTCTATTGTGACCTCAGCACATCTGTACTCCCTAAGCAAAGTCTCTCCACCCACTGCTTACACAAACTAGTGCTAGATCACCCCATCATCCTAATTACCATCCACTGACATGACTGGCTCGACATGTCCACCTGAAAACGTGCCTGTCGGAACTGAACACTAGACCCAAGGTGAGGCTGGCTGCCACAGAACAAGAGCATCGGCCGCCATCCCTGCTCTGCACCACAAGCCTCTGTACATGCATCTTGGCTGTACCAACCCTGGATCTTCTCCATGTGCTCCAGCTAAACCCAATCCACCTCATTCTACATGAGTATTGTTGGCTTTGGGAGTCTGAGAGCAGGAAGTGACCTTTATCCCTATTCACTCTTCCTTAATCACCCAGTCCAATCTTTTGAGACATAACCGGTCTCCTAAATGTATATCCGGATGAATGCAATGTCCTCAGCATCCTCATCAGTATCCCCCACGAACTAGGGGCTCAAAGCAGGACCATGGACAGAGACTTCCAGCTGTCATTCTTTAGCGCCAGGGAGGCTAACTTTAGTGCCTTCTGTGCCTGGTATTTATACAGCTAGAAAGACAGACAAGTCCCCACATTCTGATCCTGTTCCCACCCCAGCCCCATGCCTGAATCTCTGTCCCTGTACAAGAGAGCGCAGGCAGGTGAACCCGGGCTGACTGGAGCAGGCGGTGGCTGACTGTAAAGCAGGACAGAGGAGCTGCTGGGGATCTTGAGACACTCAATTCCATGCCTGGGCTCCACCCTGGAGGAGGGTAGAGACAGGAAAGCTGTGTGTGAAGCTCATGCCAGTGAGCCCCACCCCAGTAAGCTTTGACCTGGCTGCTTTCTGTAATGGCCAGGGTCTTCAGCATCCCCACTAACCCAATGTCACAGCTGAATCTGTCCACTTGGTTGAAAACTTCAGGAGGCATCTTTTACACTCAGGTCCTATGCTAGACACTTGGAGACACTAACCTCTTCAAGACACAGCTCCTGGCCTCATGATGTTCCCTGCCTGTGGCAATAGGGGACATGCACACAAACAGTTCATTGTATTACCGATGTAATAAGGACCAGAACCAAGAAAATCACTATATTCCTCACAGGGTCACTATGTCAGGTGCTGGGCCATGTGCTACACAAACTTGTATCATTTAATCCTTGATTCCCCATGAAATGAAAGAGGTTTATTATTGTCCCATTTTAGAGATGGAGAACGATGCCAATGAGGTTGATGACTCTAGTGGCAGATTAGACTCCACGTCACTAGTCCGGGCAGTACCCACAAGGCTGCTCCACAGAATATATATGGAGGAAGAAGTGAGGACTCTAAGATGCAGTGAAGAATGAACAACTGGCCGGGGAAACAGCACAGTGTCCCAGGAGAGAGATCTAGGTCATCCTCTGCCTGTCCAGATCATCCGCAGACTCCTCGGCCCTGCCTCCTGCTTGTGTCTGGGAACAGGGGCAGCATGGCAGAGGGCAATCCTTAGGCTCTGAAACCTATGAGTGTGAGAGGCACAAGGACGATGCTGTGGTTGAAGGTGGCTAGAAAAATGGCTGTGACTCAGTTGTGCACCCTTGAGCCTCCTGTGTATCCCAATAATCCACTGGACCATATAGCCCAGCACCAAACAGTACTAGGTGAACTTGAACTCCTGACCCAGTGATACAGTCACGTCAAACATCACACTCATTTTTTTTCAAAATCAAATACAGTAAGATTCACCCTTTTAGTGAAAACTCCTTAAATCTCAACAAACTCACAATCCTGTGAACACACTGTGATGATGATATATTGTTTTTATTGCTCCCCCATCCTGTCCTCTTGACTCTGAGAGTCAGCTGCTCTCCTCCCCCTAACCCTGCTTCCTGCCTGTCAATCACCGATGTCTGCTTCATCTCTAAAGCTTTACCTTTGTCCAAATATCACAGAAATGGAACCATGAAGCATGTGGGCTTTTGGGGCAACTGCCTTTCACATGACAATGTGTTCAACATTAGACACATTGTTGCTTATGTCAATAGCCTGTTCCTTTTCGCTGCTAGCTGTATTCAGGCCTAAAGAGACACTAAAGCTCACTTATCCAATTCACCTGCTGGAAGATGCTTGGGCTGTTCCTAAATTTTGACGATGTGTAACTAGAGCCAGTATAAACATTTGCAGAGAGGCATCTGTCTTCCCTGGATGATAGGGGAGAAATTGCTAGATGATTCGATAAATGTATGTCGAGGTTTGTAAGGAACTGGTAAACTTTTTCAAAGTATCTGTAACATTGTGCCAAACACCATGTGAGAGTTCCAGACACATTACATTCAGGTCAAAAATTATTAGGGTTGATTTTTCTTAGCTGTTTCAATAGGTATGGGGATGAAGCTACTGTGGTTTCAATTTGCATTTCTCCAGTGAGTAAGGACACTGGGAATCTTTTCATGGGCCTAGTCACCATCTGTGTGTCTTCTTTGGGGAAGCATATGTTTAAATCATTGGCCCCTTTTGCACAAATAAAAATAAGAATCTGTTTTCATATTGATGGTTTCTTTTCAAGACCGGGGACTGAGCCCAGGGCCTCTCACATGCTAAGCAGGCACTCTACTGCTAAGGTCCATTCCTAGCCCACTTTTCCCTTTCCTTTTTTAAAACATTTGAGATAGGGTTTTTGCTATGTTTCCCAGGCCAACCTTGAATGACCAGAGCAAAAGCTTTTATTGTGACACTTGACAACTATTCTTTTACGTACCCCACTTTTGGTCCTGGACTGAAGACTCGCATGGCTCTAAAAACCCTTGCCTGTGGGGAAGTTTAAACCTCAAGTCTAATTTCGAAAATATATTTAGGATTACTCTGAAATCTCGCTCCTATGACGTGAGCTCTGTGCACTTATTGCTTCAAGGAACTGGCCTGTTTCATCCAAGTTGTTAAATTTAGTCTGTTGAAGCCAACTTCCATTGTTACTACCCAGCCGCCAGCCACCAGCCACCCCCACTTCTTTCCTCTCTAGACATTTGAGATGGGGATTGGAGTGAGTACAAGAAAAGGCAGGACAGGTCCAGAGCAAAGCAGTGGAAAGAGAGGAGGAACAAGTCCCCAAGATCCAAGATGGCCAAGGTGTGTAGGAACCTCTGAGACTGGACCCTGCCTGAGAGCTCAAGACTAAGCAAGGCTCTGGGGTAGGCCATCAGAGGCCTCTCGAGAGCTACTGATGAGGGCGGGAGAGAGAAGTAAATGCTGGGACCTGGTACACTGCTGAGATAGACACTCTGAAAGGATCGTAGCTGTGGTCCAGGGCAACCACAGAGAAGGAACGGAGGAAGGGTACTGCACTCATAAGGAGCTCTTTCTGCAGTGTTGGACCCAGCCCCCACCACCCCTGGTCAGGCTCCCTCTCCTCCTAGTGCCCCCAACACACCACTGAAAATAGAACAAAGATGGCCGCCAGCCAAAGCCCATGTGAGGAGCCTCCCCCAAACGACGGCAGTATCAGTCCCTGCTTGTGTCCACCCTAAGCCGAGCTGTCCTCCATCCAGTCCAGCCTGAGCATCAGGGGGCAGACGTCTCAGAATCAGCTTGTGAGGTGGGGAAACACAATCCTTCTAGAATATGCCTCATGAAACAGGTAATCTGCTAAAACTGTGTACTCCCCCAGAACCTTGGAAGGTGAAGAAGTGACCGACATCTCGCCCTCCATCCGCTGAGGAGCTCCCATGCTGCCCATCGGAGGTTAGCAACAAGAGGATGAGTCTGGAATCGTCCCCTCCCCGTGTTTGTTGTGGTGTCTTATTCTGTCTGAAGCTGCCCTGCTTCGCATTCATACTGTGTTATCTTACTGATGTAATTTAATCTGAAGGAAAACTCTGTGGATGTGACAGGGACTTCCTCTGGGACGTAGTACAGGAAATATAGGCCCAGTTAGAGTTTTAATGACATTCCTGACGTCACGGGATGAGTGAGGCACAGTTAGCACATGCCCAGACATGAGCTCTGAGCCAGCCAGTACTCTATCCGGCATGCTGTGCCCACTCTGTGACTTGAAAGGGTAAAAGAAAGTGTGGAGTTACTAAAGATGAAAAAAAAAAATCTTGACTGGATGCCCAGGATTCTCTGGCACCATTCTTTAGCTCTGAAAAACAGCCATGATGAAGAAGATGAGACCCTCTGTCACCACAGAGATTATAATCTGGGGCAGGGAGATAATTAACAAATAGATAAGAAGATATCAGAAAATGGTAGGTTAGGTGACCACAATTAAAGAGTTGATATGAAGAAATCAGAGTGGGGTGGGCGGTCAAGGAGGGTTTCTCTGAGGAAGCATCACTTATGCCAAGAAAGAGAACTGAGCAACCAGGAGGCCAGACATGGAAAGGACTGGGGATCTGCTTTCACTTCTGTTGCTGTATGTGTCATCCAACAAAAGGTAACACAAGCAAGGAAATGTTTGTTTGGCTCACAGTTACAGCTTGTAATCCATTGTTGTAGGGAAGTCAAGGCAGGAACTCAAAGTCCCACGTCCATGGTCAAGAGCAGAGAGCGAATACACACACGGAGCCCTGTCTACTGGCTGCTTACGTAGCTTTCTCCTCTCCTAAAGTAGTTCCGGACCCCTGCCTAGGGAATGGCACCACCCACAGTGTTCTGGGTCTTTCCACATCAACTAACAATCAAGACTACCCTGCAGACATGACCACAGGCCAACCTGATCTAGATAATCCCTCATAAAGGACCTAGGGTCTAGGATGTGGGCTGAAGAGATAGCTCAGCCAGTAAGAGCACTCGTGGCTCTTCCAGAGGACCCGGGCTTGAGTCTCAGCACCCATGTGGTGGCTCACGATCATCTGTAACTCCACTTCCACGGTATCCAACGCCCTCTTCTGGCCTCCGCAAGCACCAGCACACATGTAGTACACAGACATACACGCAGGCAAAACATCCCTACACATAAAATAAAAATAAATATTTTTTTTAAAAAAACAGCTAAATTTTAAAGACTCTGGGTTGTGTCAAGTTGACAATGAAAACTGACCCGCACAGTTGAGGAAGAATGTTCCAGAGAAGAGAAGTAAGCTTTGATGTAAGGAGGATAAAGCTTGGCCGTGGGAGACGAAGAAGGGCCAGTAGAGAACAAGATGGGCTGTGGTAGAGAAATCAAAAACACAGCCTGGTGCAGAAACAGACCAGGAAGGGGTTCACGGCGGCCCTCACACGGACCACTGTGGGACGTGACCCTCGGGTGACTTGCAGGGCTGGCTACATGGGCTGCTCACACTGCCTCATTCTAACAAGAGCTGCACAAACAGAGCCTGGGGGAGGGGGCAGGGGGAGCACTTAGGACAGGTCAACAAGAACGAAACCAGGATGGGTAAAAAATTCATGTCCTCCTGGAACCTCAGTGCAGGACATTACCTAGTGTCCTTACAGATTTAGGAAAGATGAAGTCATATTCGAGCAGAAGCCCTAAGTCCAATAAGAATATCCCCATGAGAGACAGAAATGCACACACAGAGGCCGTATAATGACAGAGATAGTCATCAGAGTGGTACAGATGTCAGCCCAGAGACACCAAGGATGGCTAGGAGTCGCCACTAGCCAAGAAGGGCTCTTCTATAGCGCTATGGCTCTGCACCACCTTGTCTGCACATGTTAAGCTTTCAGAGCCGAGAAGATGCCCTAGTGTCTTAATCTACCTGGTGTGTAAGGAAGTAGTGCTTTGTTAGGCAGTGCCAAGGAACTGATGCACCTGTTTTCAAAGTACCAAAAGCTTTGTTCCATAATCCGCTTCTGTGTCCAGGAAAAATGGCTGTGAGTACCCCCTGAGAATGTGGGAAAGGAACAATCCAGGACATTCCTGACCCAAAACACTTCCCCTGTGAAGCAGCTTTCCTCCTGCAAGTCCCCAAACCTGTGCACAGACAGTTCAGACACAGAACACAGTGTCTCATTTCCTCTCCATGTCTTATTCCTGTAAAAGCATGCTTTCAATAAAATCCTAAACTTTTTGATCGGTTGGCTACATAGGGCCTATGTTTAGTCCTAGTTTTCTGTCTGAAATGAGTGTAGCCTGTGGGCTATCGTCTCTTCCTTTGCTAACTCTAAACTCTGGGAAAGTGTCTCATGCACTCCTGGGAAGAATGGAGCAGCGGCTCCAGGCTCAGACAGCTGCTTTGAGGCTGTACGCGGTGCTGAGCATTTTTCCAGGTCCTTGGGAAGCTGGTGCCTCGGATCGGCAGGTATTTTATGTGGTGTCCCCAACAGATGTGGTAGCTTCCTTCCCCGCAACAGATGTGGTACCTTTTCCCCAAATGAAGCACGGAGAAGAGTGAAAGGTCAGTCAGAATTGCCCAGGGCCACCCGATGAAGGGCAGATCTAGAATCCAGGACTCACCCTCTCCTTCTGTCATCTTTGGCCTTTGCTAGTGGGTCTCACTTTCCATTATAGAGGGAATAAGGAACACTTCATAATACATCCATGAGTACCACCACCGGGCATGACCCAGCAGGATGGGCACCAGCACTCTGCCATCTAAGGATTGCCAATGTGCCTGCTTATCCCTACATTAGACTAAAAGCTAATAAGACCAAGGAAGGCAGCTTAAAGCCAACACAGGGAGCTGAGTCTTGTCCTAACTCCACTGGCTCTCATCTAGTTGGGGCCCTTTGGAAAAGCAGGTCTCCTGGGCAGCACACACCGGACAGCTTGTCACTGTCACAGTGTCCCCATGCACTCTCATCACGACCAGGGATCCCCGTGCTGTGGCCTGCCAAGAAGATGGGACCCGGCCAATTCCATAGCCGAGTCTAAAGGGGCAGGGCCACTTGGATATGGGAGGAGTAACCCAATGATTAGGAATAAAATGGAACCCACCCTTCTATCCGTTGTTCCTCCATATCTGACCCCCCACCAACACCCCACATTCAGCCCCTGATCCCCTGACCTCCTTATCCTACCGTAACAGTATAGATCGTAAATGGCCCCAAAGGCCTCAATGTTAAAGGCTTGGTCACCAGCCTGTGGTGCTATTAGAAGGTGGTAGATCTTGAGACGTGGGGCCTAGTGGGAGGAAGTTAAGTCATCACGGGCATATTGGTTGGGACCCCAGCCCTTCCTGGTCTTTCTTTCCCCCTCTCTTGCCCTATCCCTCTTCCGTTTCCTGTCTCTCCCACTAGGCAAGCAGTTTTGCTCTGGCATACCCTATAAAGACCTTCTGCCTCACCACGGGTCCCAGAACAATGGAGCCACTGACCACGGACTGAAACTTCCAAACCGCGAGTCAAAACCTCCCTTCCTTTAAGCCAATCTTGCCAGGCATTTTACCACAGCAAAAGAAAGCTCACACAGCCACTATGGTCCCCTCATCTGCCCTTCTCACAGACACACCTCCCAAATGCCCCTCCTGTCATCACAAGCCGAGCTACCCTTAGCCCTGTCTCCCCCATTTTCACAGGCACTGCCGAGATGAAGAAGAGTCCTCCTTCAGTCTCCACCTGCCCATCACCAGCTCCATGACCTTGAACACACCCTTCACCTCCCCAGACTGTGACTTCTCTGTTTATAAGATAGGAAGATTGATGTTCCTCCCCCAGCTGACTGTGGGGAGGGTGATGAGGTGGCATTGCCTTCGGCACAGAGTAGAGAAGTGAGGCCTCGGCGGCGGGCTGGGAGCACAGACTCTCACCGTGTCCACACTGAGGGACAGCTCCACAGAGAGCGGAGGCACACTGTGTGAGTCACAAGGTCCCTGCTGGAATTCAGTCTCTGCCTCACTGATTTGTATGACCGCGGGCAAGTTTTATTAACCTTTCCAAACCTCCGTTACCTCCAATATAAAGAAAGGACAATAATAGTTCCGACTTCAGGACCGTTGCAAGGAGTAAAAGAAACAGTGGAGGCTACAAAGATGTCTGGGTCAATGACGTGCTTGCCATACTGAAGTACTCGCCTGCAAGCGTGAAAGTACACTTAAAACATCTCCGTGTGCACCCATGCCCACCCACATATGCACATATACACATGAAAACACACACACACACACACACACACACACACACACACACACACACACACGGGGAAATAAAGCAAGCAACCCAGGGCCTGTGCTCAGTGGGTAATGATGCCATTCTCTTAACCAGTTACTGTCCCTCAGATGTTCGTCCCGTGCCTCTGACCATGGCTCTTCCCTCCCTGGTCTTGGGCAGAGTCATCAGCTCTAGAATCTGAGTCCAGTAGAAGCTGTCACTGTGGCAAAGGCACAGGTGGAACCCAGGGAAAAGCAAGCGACTGAGAGAGACCACAGGGCCCACCCTGTCACGGGGGGGGGGGGGGGGGGGGGGGGGGGGGGGACTGAGATCAGCAGACAAACCAGCCAAGGAGGCCTCAGCTGCCCTGTCCTGGATCTCCATGGCGAACATAAACTGAACACAGAACACATAGGCATTTCCAACCACTGTATGGGCCAGAATCTGCAGATGCAGCTAGTTCTAATACTGTGCGCTGTGCTTCTGCTGGTCATCCAGTGCCCAGCAGACAATGACAGCTCAGAGCCCTGCATGTCCAGGATGGATGCCAAGGGAGCAGGACCGTGGCCTGTGCCCAGACTGGCTGATTTGCTGACGCTCTGCAGAGCCATCCTGCCTCCAGCCAGCAGCCACCAGGTCAGAGAAAGTCCAGAGAGATGCAGATAGTGAGGACGGCTGTGCACGCTGACCTGTTAATGGAGGTCACTGAGCCGCAGGGGTCGGGTACAGGGCAGCAGCCTGTAGCACTCTGAGTCTCTCTGTCAAGCTACCAGGCTAAGGAGCCCCTCTCCACCCAACCCCAACACCACAGCCAGAAGTTGGGCTCTGGGTAACTGTGCCCAGCCCAGATGACCTTCTGTCTCATCAGGCTCATGCATTGGCTGGCGCCTTGAGCTCTCTCCATGGGACCAGGGTGAAGGATCTGCTCCTCTCCTGGTTCCAGTGGACTCTGCTCTTTGGCTAAGCAAGTCCCTCTCCAATACCCAGGCCTGCAGCGCCTCCATAAAGAACCAGCATTGTTTACTCCTGCAGGCACTTGCTGGGCAGTGACCATGCGCCAAGTCCAGTGCTGGAAGCAAGGTGGACAGAAGCCAACATTTACCGATCTTTACTAATCTTTCTGCGGTGACCTGGAGCCACAGTGACCCACTGCTCCAGGCTTCAGTTCATCACCTGAATAGGAGCCTTCCATCAACACTGAAGATGAAGGTGTGATAGAGATTGATAATGCCTGCTGCGGCCAGGGCTGCCATCTTCAAGCCTTGGGTTCTGGATTGCTTTGGGCTGGTCTGAGACCCTTGGTGATGTGGCATCACTATTGTCCTCTGTTTACGACACATTATCATCATTGATCTGAGCAAGGCTCTCTTTTACATTCTTTATTCCCTTATGTGGGTACCCATTCACTGCTTTTCATGCCGCGAGCTCTCCCTGACAACCCAGGAAAGCGGTGATTAGCATTCAGCAAGTACCTTTCTGCTCATGGTGTTCTTACAAGCTGTGTGTTTTCGTACGTGTCTATTCCTTGCTTGCTTCTCACCCTTTCTTAGCCATTGCACTCAGCAGCAGAGCCACAAAGTACCACAGGAGTGAGGGAGTGAGTGTTACATGATCCATGCTCCCAACAAGAAAAATACTCAACATTCATCACCCCAAATGCCACCTGAGGGATATGCTGGCAATCTCTTTGGGACTTATACCTAGGAAGGGAGCTGTTGGTCTCTGAATCCAAGAACTCCTTAGCTGCCACACAGGGTGGCCAGTTGACTTTTCCACAGGACTTTATGTTCAAGCCTCTACTAACATGTACCAGTTCCCTACCCCCACCCCCCCCCCCCCACACCGCAGTACCTCAGGCTTAGAGTGACCCATCTGCTGCTCTGTCTATAGCTCCCTGGGGCAGCAGCTAGCCTTTGGGGCTCCTCTCCATGAACTTCACACTCAGACACTCTGTATCTTTCCAACAGGAAGGCTGTGGTTGCACGAACTCCCTGGGAGTTGTGAACCAATATTTACCCCAGACAGAGCATCACCAACAGACCACATACCATCCCACCCAGGTTCAACTTGGTGAGCCGATGAGATGATTGGACTTACGGAACACAGGTGAGGGATCACTTACAGGAGTGTGGGATCCCCAAAGCACCTTCATCACTGGAAAGTCTCACTTATGACAACTTTCCTAAAGCTGAACAGATGGCGCCCCTCCCCTTCAGTTAACGTACACTACAGCTACACATACTCCAGCATCTCTGGGGACCACAAGACCACATATACTTAGGACAAAATCATGTAGAACTTGGGGAGGGGACATGGGAGAGAGTGGTGAGGTCTTAGGTGAGGGTCTGATGACCTTCCTATGCCTTCCTTTTGTGAAGGGACGTCAACAGGACCGACCTCAGGGGTCTCTTGGGAGCGGTCACAGCATCTCTGGCGAAGACAGTGATGGCAGTTACACTAGGAAAATGTCCCGATGGATGCCCCTTTTCTTTGTGTTTCAGAGCTGTGTATTGGGGGTGTGGGTCCACTTTCAGTGTCGGACATTTTAAATGCCTTCTCTCACCTGTCTCCTGTGGCATCTTTTGCAGAACCAAAGTCAGTCTCGTCCATTTTGCCTCATGCTCTATACACTCTGGTTTTATTTGTCTTCCTCTTCCTTTTAGGATGTGACTTTGTCCTCCCTGTCCTCAAGCACAGCAGCCATGCTGTGTGCCACCTCCAGACATCACTTGATCCTCTGCGTGGTTCATGAGCACTTACGATGGGCTGGCTCTATGCTCAGGGTGGCAGGTAAATGATACGACAAGGCTCCTGGGTGATGACGGGAGTGGAGCAAGGATTCTGTGTCTGGAGGTAACAGGAGTTGAGAAGGGGCAGCCTGGAGTAGAGGGAATGAAGTTCACCCTGGGAAGTAGGCACCGATGATGGTGTAAGCTTTAGGGCAGCCCAAGGGCCCAGAGTTCATCTGGAGGACAAAAAATTCCCCTCCAGTCTAGAATTTGCACAAGGGCTTCGATTTTTGGCTGTAACACTGAGATCATCGAACCCAAATGTGAAGTAAACACTCAATGCAAAAATCCTTTAGATGTGAAAAAAAATCTCCCTTCTGGGACCTCAAGGTCATTGTTCACCACAGCTGAGAATGCACCAGCAGCCTTCCTTACCCTCGTGCTTCTCATCATGTTAGGTCAGCGGACAGGAGGGTCTCCTGAGGTTGCCTGCTCCTGGTTTCAGTGCTGCTGGGCTGTGGCTTCCAGTATCTGCCCCTCAGAATGAGGCTATGGCTCCTTCAGGAGATGACTCCCCTCCATAGACACACACACACACACACACACACCATTTAGTTCTGATAACAGCTCCTTCACCCCGTCACACCTATGAGTGTACATCCGCTAACCCTGATTGTCAGGATGACTGGGTTAAGACGCTGTGATGACTAATATTGTCACTTTGAATCTGAAGTCACCTAGGAGACAAATCTCTAGGCATGCCCATGAGGGAATTTCTAGATTGGGTTAATCAAGGTGAGAAGATGCATTCTAAGTGAGCAGCACCATCCCACCAGCTAGGGTACAGAGCTGAATAAAAAGGAGAAAGCGAACTAACATCATCTCTTTCTCTCTCTCTGCTTCCTGAATGAATGCAATGTGACAGCTGCCTCAAGCTACTGTGACCTTGACTTCCTCCAACATGGCAGACTGCACACTCAAACTGTGAGCCAAAACAAACCTTCCCTTCCTTAGGTTGCATTTATTGGGCATTTTGTCATAGCAACAAGACAAGTAATGAAAACAGATGCCTAGGGGATTAGAAAGCATACCTCTAGGTGTGTCTATGGCCACCTTTCCAGAGAAGATTAGCTAAGATCCATCCTGAATGTGGGTGGCACCATCCCCTAGGCTTGGGTCCAGAAAGTGCCCAAGGCACAGGCATCCTTTCCCTCTGCTTCCTGGACACCATGATGTGAGCTACTCTGAGCCACCATGGTCTCTTTATGACAATGGATGAAACTCTCTAAAGCTGTGAACAAAAAAAATCCTTCCTTCTTGAGATTATCAGGCATTTGTTGCAAGAGGAAGGCAAACAGGATGATAACAGCTTCCTCACTCATCTCTAAGTAGTCCATCACTATACAATCCCCAGGTACTCTTCTGTGTGTGGTTCCCATTTTCTCCTGGGTCCCTAACTCATACCCAAGCCCATAAGGGACTGAAGACCGGGCTCTAGTTGCCTTCCCTAAGTACTCTGGATACAACCTAGTCCATAAAGAAATGGCTGGTGGATCAAGTCTCAGTGTTTGACTGATCCCAAGAATGGAATTAGCTTGGCCTAGAAAACTTCCAAACAATGCTTTTGTTGCAACATGGTTGTTTGGCAGAGGTATTAACAACAACAACAAAAAAATCTCAGCAATGCACCTGCAGAATATCTAGGTTTGAACAACACCACTTCCTAATGAATTCTGCAAAATGAATTATCTACCGAGCATCCCCAAGTGTAACTACAGGAAGTGGCCTGCTGTGCCATAGAGAGTTATTAGATTTAACCAATTAAATTTTGCAGGACATTGGCTGATTCTTGTTTTAGAACCAGATTTCACACAGTCTAAAATTAGTGTCTCTTGAGGCCCCTCTTCATTTAAGATTTTTTAAAAAAGGAGCCTTGTATAGTCAGCATATAGAAAAACCAGCTTATTTAAATCAGACAAAACCAAAATAAACTCTCCAGCAAGGAGGTGTGAGCAGGCATCATCCAAAAGTAATATGGAATCTGAAAGCTTCGGTTTGAAAGGCATCACCATGGCCTGTCTTCGGTCAAGCAGCACAGCTGACCCGCTGGGGCCACACTGGCTCTAGGAGGAAGGCTGGAGAGCAGCAGTGAGAGCTGGGTGCAGCTCATCAGTGTGAGCCAGGTCCTAGGCAGCAGTCACCGGGAATCCCCACAGCTTAGCGAGTTCATAGAGCGAAAATGAGAGAGACTGCAAAGACGTGTGTTTCCTCAATAGATGTGTTCATGACAGATGTGTAAAGGTGGTCCACAGATACAGAGAATGGCCTGGGAGATGTCTCGGTCATTGGAGCACTAACTACACAAGCATGGTGACCTGAGTTTGATCCCCGGGTACTTACACAAAAACCCAGAAGTGGTGGCAAATGCCTGTTATCCCGGCACTGAAGAGGCAGTGGCAGGAAGACCCTGGGGTTTGTGGGTCCAGCCTAGCCTGATCCACGAAACCCAGGTCCTAGTGAGAGACTCAGTATCCAAAAACTATACGGGTAGATCCTGAGGAATGACTCCTAAGATTGACCTCTAGCAGATGCACACAGATTCACATATAAGAACTTACATACACAGACACACACACACACAGACACACACACACACACACACACACACACACACACACAGACACACACACACACACACACACTATATGTGTGTGTGTGTGTATACATATGTATGCATGAGATTTATTAGAGGAATATGGAAACTTCAGGGGAGTCCAATATCTGCCTCATTCCCACAGTCTTGGCCTTCTCAACACCCATATAACAAGGCTGCTGAGACCCTCCCCACACACACTGCCTTAGGCACATTAGAGAAGAGAAGGCTGGACATGCTGAGCAAACCTTCATGTGGACAGGAAGTCTGGTAATAGCCCAACCTCCCTGAGCTTAGCCAGAAGACCCTGGGCATGAGGAGGCCCCTCTCTCAGCCATCACACAGTATAGGGCTTGCTTGCTGAAACAAGAGCCTGCCTGCCAGGGCCAAGCTCCACTCAGCACCTGCCTACCTCTCTCACACGGGCCTGGCCAAGCTTCTCCCTGCCCCACCTCCCTCCTTCCTACATCAGCTGGCTGGCATTCGCAAGATGGAAAGTGGCTGGCTATCTGGAATGAGGCAACCACATCCTCAGTAGCTCTTCCCTCTGGTGTATCTGCCTCCCTCTCATCAGAACTGTTAGATTTGGTGCACAGAACATCCAGGCTGCGGCCAAGGATGTTCCATCAACACCCCCCTCTGGTTGATCTGAGTCCAGTGTCTACATCTTCTACTGACTTCCATCTGGTCAGAGTAGCACACAGAGAAGAAGGGTCTGCGAGAGGCCACAGGCCAGTTATCTGCTCCCTCACAAAACCCAAGTCACAGGTCAGACTCACAGGCCAATTCTTGCTTTGCAAAAATATTCAATAATGTATGATAACCTTGCCGATAGGCTAAGGAATGCTAATGAGCTAGCATTGAGACCTAACACACAGGAAGACAGATTTTATTACAGTAAGTGGCTCTCAGGAAAGCGGCAGAAAAAGAAACTCACTCTGTCGGTGATGGAAATGGGAGCTGATAGAGCCAACAGAGAGCAATCTGATAATGCTTGTTGTTGATGGAAAAAGCCTATGTCCTTATGCAATAATTCCCTGCTGAGCATCTGTCCCATTGGGATAAAGACAATGCTAGGTAAGGATGTATGCTCCAGCCCCATTTGAGATGAAAAAAATAACAGGAATGTCCACCAATCATCATACACATGATTGGATAGACAATGATGATCCAAACTGTGGAATATTACGCAGCCCCAAGTCAGATTTACTCAGTTAGCTATGATTCTACAGGAAAAACAAGGTGTGGAGACACACCTACAAGTCCTGTTTGCATATGATACATGAACTTGAGAAGCATGTGACTGGTATATAACAGGCTGCTTGCATGCCTCCTGCCCTGGGCATGGGAGGGACAGTGGTTGGAAGGAGAGGCAGGTGCCATGGCTGGGAGGGCATGGGTAAGTAACAAAACCACAAACGTAGTTTTAAGGTAGTGCTTACAAGTGAATAGGACCCCTTCTAATTCTCCTGGTGTACGCATGTGCACATACACAGGGGCCACCAGGCAGCTCCCCAGCCATTCCTGTACTGCCCGCAGTTTCACAAAGCCAGTTATTCACACAATCAAGGAAACACGCCCAAAGCTGTCTTACTGTTTGTATAACTCTTATTATTCCACTCATTCCTGAGCCTGCTGCCACTTCGAACTCACGTCCTCAACCACATTAGCCACAGCAGAGGCGGCTGCCCATGACTCTGGGCTTAATGTTGCTCCCTCCCTTGGATCTGTGTGCACATCCCTCCTTCTCCCTCCCCCCTTGCCCCCCCCTGCCGCCAGTCTCCTTCCCATCCTTCCCCTCTCCTTCTCCTTCTCCCCCGCTTTCACTCCATCCCATCTTCTATGGGGAAAGGAGTCTCCTCTGCACAGCCACACAGAGCCCTGCTTGCTCTAGAGGACACACCAAACACCCAATACCATGTGTGTGTATGTGTTTGTTATGTGTGTTGGAGAAGTATGTGTAAGTGTTGTGTTCTGTGCATGATTTAGGTGTGCATGTTGTATATGTGTTATATTGTGTGTTTGGTGTGTTATAAGTGTTATATATGTACATTGTGTGTATATTGTGGCATGTACATTGTGTGTGCATGTTGTATACGATGTGTGTTGTATGTGCCTTTTGTGTGTGTTATGTTGTGTGTGTTGTGTATGTACATGTTTTATTTGTTTTGTGTGTTGTTCTGTGTATGTTGTGTTATATATATGTTGTATTTGTTGTATGTGTTGTGGGTATGTTTTTGTGTTGTTTGTTTGTGTGTGTTTGTTGTGTGCTATATGCATGTGTGTTTTGTGTTTGTGTTGTGGCATATGTTTGTTGTGTATGTGATGCTTATTTACATGTGTTATGTGTATTTGTTGTGTGTTGTATATATGTTTGTGTTGTATATATGTTGCATGTTATGTGTATGATGTGTTGTTTGTGTTATATGTGTTTGTTGTGTGTTGTATATGTATATGTGTTGTATTGTGTATATGTTGTGTTGTGTATGTATTATGTGTATACATGCAGTGAACATGCAGGTTCCTTATTGGCTCCTTTCCATTATCCAAGGCTTCCAGCCTGACCCTGTGCCTTGAGGTGTTGGAACTGCAGCAGCAGTGGGTCTCCAGGGGACCCCAGGGTCATCTCCATCACCCACTCTGGAGCTGAGCTCTGATGAACTCGTAACCAATGTCTACCTTTCAGAGACTTTGGAAAGCTCGTTCATGGGCAGCAGTCCAGTTTGCTAGAACTATTTAAACTGGAGCAGACCTCCCTGCCTTCCAATGCCCTCCCCACCTCTGTCAACTTGAGTTGACACAACAGTCCAGGGCCCCAGAGTCCCAGAGCCCAGTGCAGGCCAGCAGGGCCAAGGCCGCTGCCCTTTGGCGGGAACAGAGCCAGGTTATTTGGTCCTGGTGTTCATTTTCACATTCTTTTACATAAATTTACATGTTGGCCTCAAGAGGACAAACTTAAAGAATTTAAAACCAAATTAGTTTATGCAAAGTCCTGGTGCTATGCACCCAGTCAGCCTCCCCACTTGGTCTGAGCACAGGAAGACTATCTCCCTGCATGACCAGGATCCTCAGCTGGTTTATGAAAACCTAAGGGTGTGTCTGTGAGGACATCTCCACAGCTATCCAGTCACACAAGGCTCTGGTCTAATAATAGGATGGACCCATGATAGACTCCGAACACGGCATTAACAGGACACTGGGAAAGGTAGTGGTGGGGCCTAGATGGAGGAAGTAGGTTATGGGGAAGTGACCTGGGTCCTAAACTTTCTGCATGCCTTTCTCTCGATCTCTGCCTGCCAGGAAGTGGAGAAGTTCCTCCACCACACACTCCTGCCGTCATGATTGCCCACCCAAGCACACGAGGCCAAGCAACCATGGACTGAATACTCTAAAACTGAGAAAAAATAAATAACTTGCAACACATTGTTCTCAGGGGCTTTGGTCTTAGTGAAATGAAAATAACCACTACATCCCGAACAGTACTGGTATGCTCCAGTCACACAGTGAGAGTCTTCCTGGTTTCCTGGTAACTGGAAGCTGCTCCCCAGCCTGGGAGGTGAGCAGAGGATGTGAGCAGACGGTGTGAGCAATGTGGCCACATGCCTGGTGGGGGAATTCATCACTTGTAGGACACTCAGGTTGTATGCAAAGCTGAGCTTTGGCTACTAAGCCTGGCACACACCTTGTGCCCAAACAAGATCTCTGCCATAAATAACTGTGCCTAAGATCTACCAGACCAGAGTAAAACCACATCTGGTTTACTCATAATTTTTGCTGTTTCAGACATCCAGGGTTCTTTTGTCATTCTTGTTTGTTTTGAGGGTTTTTTCCACCTTTTATTATATTCATTTTACTCAATACTGAGTTTCCTAAGGACATTTTCATACATGCATAGGATTGCTTTAAGTATATTCCCAACCTCTGAGAGCCTTTAGGCACATGACACAAGCCATCATCCCACCCAACTCTTTAAACTTGGAAGAATTCAGCCAGGTGGTGGCGGCACACACCTTTGATCCCAGCACTCAGGAGGAAGAGGCAGGCGGATCTCTGTGAGTTCGAGACCAGCCTCGTCTACAGAGTGAGTCCCAAGATAGCCAGGGCTACAGGGAGAAACACTGTCTCGAAAAACCAAAACTAAAACAAACAAACAAACAAAAACCTTGGAGGAATTCTCCTGAACTTGGATTTGCAATAGGACCAGCATGAAAGTGAGGGGCTGACTGGGACACAAGGAAGAAGGGCAGTCTGCAAATGCCACTGGAACAGACAGTACAACAACTGCACTGGACTGGAGAACTGATCTTCCCATCCACAGCAGAGGACCCCCTGGGCATTTCTGTGGGCAGTTTTTTCCCTACATGTCTAACAGTCTAAATGAAGCCAGGAAGACCAGATAGACCAGGTAGACCAGATAGACCAGGTAGACCAGGTAGACCAGATAGACCAGGTAGACCAGGTAGACCAGATAGACAAAGTAGACTAGGTAGACAAGATAGACCAGGTAGACCAGGTAGACTAGGTAGACAAGATAAACCAGGTAGACCAGGAGGACAATAGACCAGGTAGACCAGATAGACCAGGTAGACCAGATAGACCAGGGAGACCAGATAGACCAGGGAGACCAGGTAGACTAGGTAGACAAGATAGACCAGGTAGACCAGGAGGACAAGGTAGACCAGGTAGACCAAATAGACCATGTAGACCAGATAGACCAAGTAGACCAGGTAGACCAGGTAGACCAGATAGACCAAGTAGACCAGATAGACCAGACAGACCAGGTAGACCAGTGACCAGGTAGACCAGGTAGATCAGGTAGACCAGATAGACCAGGTAGACCAGATAGACCAGGTAGACCAGGTAGACTAGGTAGACAAGATAGACCAGGTAGACCAGGAGGACAAGGTAGACCAGGTAGACCAGATAGACCAGGTAGACCAGGTAGACCAGGTAGACCAAGTAGACCAGTGACCCGGTAGGCTAGGTGACCAGGTAGACCAGACAGACCAGACAGACCAGGTAGAGCAGGCAGACCAGGCTGACCTCTAGCAGCATTTCAGGGCTTCCCACCTCCGAGGTCAGAGTCAATCAACCCCTGGACCCATCACTTACCCAGCGAATCATACTGAGCACTTAAACTGGAGCAACCTTTGTGCTTGGAAATGAAGATACACAGTAGCATTCTTTTCCTATTGCTGCTATAATCAATCATTGGGAATTTAATGCCTGAGAGCAATACAGACTGATCGTACAGTTCTAGATGCCAGAAGCCCAAATGAGTCTCACTGCACTGAAATAGGGTATTGCAGGTGTGTTCTTTTGCAGAAGAAAGCCTATGTCCTTGTCCTTTTGAGTTCACAGAGACTGCCTGCCTCCCTTGGCTTGTGGTCCCTAGCAACCTGGTCACCATAACCTCTACTTCAGGCATCATATCTCCTCGACCTCTCCTGTGCCTCCTCCCACTATTACAGACTCCTGGGATTACATTAGCTCCGTCCAGGTAGCCCAGGATCATTTTTCATCTTAATCTCCTTAAGTTCCTCACATCTTCCAAGTCTGTTTTGCCATCTGTGTAAGGTAAGACACTCACTGGTCACAGAACTAGGAGGTGGACACCTTGGGGGGAGGCACTATTAGCCTCTTGCAGATGGTGAGCCTCACAAACATGGAGAGAGCCACCAGTTGTAGGCTGGCTGCAGAGGCTAGGGAATCAGGAAGAAAAGATGTACTGGGTGTGCGGGGCAGCAGCCATTCACAACCCAGGATAGATCAAGACTTCTGCCCCTCTCGTTTCTCTCTGCATCTTGTAGAGGTCACCATAATTTGTGCTGGTAGGATTCGAAGCCCCTCTTTCCTCCCCCACCAAAAAGGAAGGTTCCTAACTGGCCTGCAGAATCTGGGGGCCTTGCTTGCTTACTGAAGGCAGCATCGATGAACACTAGAATATAAATATGCCCTTGAAGGGGGCGGAGCCTTCCATCTAGATTCCTTCAAGACTGTGTATGGCAGGTGACTGCACCCCACACCTCTAACTCCAACACCATCTCGGTGTGCCAGCTTCTCCCAAGCCCCGACACTGCCCTGTATATGTAACTGGTATCTGCTTACCACAGACCCTGGCACCAAGCAGACCTGTCATGAGAAGAGATTGATGAGAGGTTCTCCCTTGGCCCCACGCTCTTTCCTGAACTCATCCCTTCCCACGGATTCAATGCTACCTCTAGCTGATGAGCTCCCAGTGAGCCCCACCTGCTCACCACTTCTAACTCACTGCGTTCACAGCCTCTTCCCCAAGTCCTGCGGAGGCTCAATCTCAGACACCCAGAGCAGAACCCATCAACAGACTTCCACAAACACCTCCACCTGGTACCCAAAGCCTGTTATCTGTAACCCCGTCTCACCCCCGTGCGGCTGACCTGTGAAGCCACATGACCCACCCAGCTCTGGTGTGCAGCTTATTACACAATCATGGAGGCACCAGCAGAAGTTCTGACACACCTGCGACATGTCCTCTTGTCCCTAGCACCCCATTTGCTCCCAATCCACTTCCATTTCCACCTCTGTGACACCCAGATACCAATTCTTGTCCCTGCATCCCTTGCCCCACTCCAGCTCTGTCCTTTGAGTCAGGTTAAACATACTTATGCAAGTCTGTGTTTACTTTCTCAAGGCTCAGGCCCAGACTGTTCGCTGTTTTGGCTCTTATAATCCCTGGTCTTGGGTGAGAATTTCCTGCCACTGCCTGGGACACAAAGACCCCACTCCCTACCAGCAACAGCTTTCTCAGTATTCACCCGATAATGAGTCCCCACCCAGCCCAAGCAGAGGGCTAGTCAGGCACTCAGCAAACCTCAACATTTCCCAAAATTCATACTCCACAGACAAGCCTGAGAACCCTGATGGGTTGGACTAAACTTCCCATGTTTTTCATTTCAATGTACTAAAATGCCCACATCAATGCACCATCTGTAATACCCCAGTCAAATGGGTCCTTGGGGCTGAAGATGCAGCTTAGTAGTGGAGTGCTTGTATCCCCATCAATGAAAAAACAAAGTGACCTTGCTTTGAACTTGCACTGCTGGACCCTGCTGTCTTATGTTTAAGTAGCATCTTATACTGTAAGATCCCTCAAGATTAGGCCTTTATCTTAGTCTTTATATGCCCTGCAATCCCCAACCCAGTGGCTGACAAATGGGTGCTCAGTAAATATAATGCGATTAACCACAGCTTGTTTTCCCAAAAGGGCTGCCTAGCACGGGGTGGGAAGTATCCTGTTCACTGCCAAGGGCGACAGATTATTTGATTTATGAATTAAACATGGGCATGCTTCCTTTCTCATTCTCCCTGGTGCTTCCTGCCCTTTGGCCATTTCAGTCCTGATTCATTCCTTCAGGGAAAGAAGCTACAGAAAGAACTTTCTACAGCCTAGACTCCTCCACCGGGGCAGGGAAACATGGTGTGGGGGAGTGGGGAAAGTGACCGGATTGGGGACGTGCTTGTCTTTAGATTTCTAGACTACAACAGATGGGAATCTGCACTAACCACAGTGAGAGCTGTGCCTGCCACCCCACACGCCTTCCAAGCCTGTGCCTGCTTCACACGTTACGGCTGGAGTTGGGATCCGGGTGAGTCTCAAAGCCCATCTGTTAGACATTTGGCCCTAGTTTGTGATGTGTTGGAAGACACTCGAACCTTTAGGAGGGGGTGTGGCAATCAGGTAGTGGCCTGCTCAAACTGACTCCGTATCTTGTAGAACGGCAGCTTGGGGGCCGTGCCTTGCTGGAGTGACTCTGTTTCACTCTGCTCCACTCTGCATGCAAATGCTGACGATGACCCACTCTACGTCCTGTTTATGGGAGGAAACAGCCATCCCCTGTCCATGAGACACACACTAATCAACAACTTATTTACGTAATAGAAGTTAAATTGGGAACACATGGGCATATCTAAGCTGTATTAGGAAAACCTGACTCATGGACTGATCAAACACACCAAGCTAAGGAAAGAGGCAACGCCCTCACCTGAATTAGGTATAAGGAGGAACACTCACATGGGAGCACATCCACCCAGCTGTCATCAGACCATCGGGTACCAGTGTCATGGGATCAACAGGCCATAAACTCCTGACTGACCCCACGGGCTCAGCTCAGCAAAGTCCCCTGCTTGACACAGCCTACTGGAACTGCCATTCATCCAGTCCTGCATTTGACAACTTGGCCCCTGAGCAGCTCCCCACCTATAGTTCATAAAACTATCAAATCCCTGTGGAGATCCTTCCCTGTCTAAACCAGCTCTCTGCCTGTGCCTTCACGGTACCCCCTTTGAGTCTGCCAGACCCTTTTAACCCTTCACTGGCTACTCTGTAACCCATACTTATATGTCATTATGTGAAGTTAATGTATGACCTGAGAATAATTAATATTGGGGTAAAAGAACCTGTGATTGACACGGGCCATGTAGTACTTAGTGAGTTGAAAAGCTTGTGCGTTTATTTTTATTCTATAAAGCCGTACCCACCCCCACCCCACCCATGTTTCTGTACATCTCACAACAGTGGACTTGGAGAAAGGAAGGTAGGTCAGTGGGGACATACCCTTAGAGGGGATACTGAGACCCCAGTCCCTTCCCTGTGCCCACCTTTGCTTCTTGTTCCATGAGACACACAGGAACTTCCTCTGCCACATGCCCCCACCATAATGTCCTCAGCCACCCCAAGCCCAAAGGCATGAGGACCAAGTGACCATGGACTAAAAGTTCTGAAACCATGAAACCCTCCCTCCTTCAAGCCAGCTATCCTCGGTACTTTGTCCCAGTGAAGGAGAGCCAGCTAAGACACACCCTAAACTGGAACAGAGCCAAAATCTCATCAGCACCCACACACTGAGGGACACTAAGACCACACACACCACCCACATCACGGGGAGCCACACGGCCCTGGATAGAGCAGCGGGAAATGCTCAGCACTTCCGGCTTTGAATCTGTCACAGCAGGCTCTGCAGCAGGACTGAGGAGGAGAACAAGCCTCTCTGTCACCTCTCTTTGGGTTGGCCTTCTAGAACTGGGCTGTCTACCTTGGGAGCCCGAGAACCCACTGCAACATCAAGAAATGACCAGATGCCAAGCAAGACCCAAACAAACAGCCCAAGAGGAAGCTGGGGGTGAGGGCAAAAGAAAGACGGAGTGGGGAAAGAGCAACCAATTTTCTTTGGTGGAGACCTCTCTCCCTCTAACATGTCTGCCTTTAAAACTAAAATTAAACAGGCCCTTCACTGAAAAGAGAAAATGAATGCCGGTTTATACCA
Organism: Peromyscus californicus insignis; assembly: GCF_007827085.1. Lineage (NCBI taxonomy): Eukaryota > Metazoa > Chordata > Mammalia > Rodentia > Cricetidae > Peromyscus > Peromyscus californicus. The sequence goes on along the minus strand of NW_026294436.1, from coordinate 66,100,228 downwards.
GCAGCTGCTCCACCAACACCCACACCCACCCTGCCAAGATCGAAGACTTCCATTGCCCCCATCAGCCACTCAGACCTCAGCCACTGTCCACACAGGGCGTGGAAGCAATAGAAGCCGTCTTCCTCCCACGCTCCCACTGACACGCGCCGATACCATATATATATATATGGCTTAAGTCAGTTTTCAGAGTCTTCCTCGCTCGGCCTCTTCAGTTCCTGGGAAGACCCATGAACTTGAAGGCGTCCCGTCATTGTGCAAAACCTCAGCCCTCTAGTGGCAATGGATGAGCATTACAGCGTGTGAGAGGGGAAAGCTGGGTCTCAAAGAGGAAGAAGACCGCTCCAAGAGCACTGTTTGGCAGGATAAAGGACACTCATCACTCACAGCGGTCAGGAGAAACTTAGTAAGAGGCATGAAGGCAAAGCTAGGTGGGCGTTCCTGGCATGCGCTTTTCCTGAAAACAGAAAGGCCCCTCACATACCACACTCCCTCTGACATTCTGCAGTCCATCTCCATAGCGAGCACCTTAAGTGTTAACTCATCCACCAGCGACCCTTCAAGTCTCTTCAACATTATTGAATGCCTGCTTCATGAACCCTCCAGTCTGAAGGGACACCAGCTTCACTCAGCCTGGACCGTTATTCAGATACCCCAGGAACTTCACCAGAGCCTCCTGCTTGCGCTGGTCTCTCTCTCCTAGATTCCAGGGCCACAGTAGGGAGATGCCAGCCTTCACTATGACAAGCTCTCACTCACCCAGCCACCCTATGTGTTCTACCCACCAGGTCATTCCAGCCAAGCTAACTGGTCTTCCGGGTCCACAGAGGACCAGTATGGTTCTAGTCAGGTTTTCAGTGGGTCCCCTTCAGTTTTCTCATGTATAACAGACTCCCGCAATGCTATACTTCACTGAAGAGCTTTGGGGAGCTCCCAAAACAGATATCATCAGTTCACAGTGGCCCACCTTTTCCTTGTGTCCAGATCACTACTAGTCTCTTACATTGGGGTGGTGGGGCTTTCCACCCCCAAATAGCGGACCCAGTCATCACAGGCTTCCTTCTGTCATCAGAGCTACTCTGATATACGTGGTCTGAAGACTCCAAGAGATCAAGACTACCAAATAGATCCTGGAAAAAGTTCTGTGGATTCTGCACCCATAGAAGTCAGGAAGCCTGGCAGAGTACGGTAGCCCTGTGGTCGGGGACAAGCTCTGGTCCACTGCCAGGCATGGGGCCTGGTTTGGCCATGCCCCGTCTGTGCTTCCCTTTCCTCATCTGGAAGGTGGGCATACTACTGGAGTTGGCATTAGCAGATCAGGCTAAAGTTTGCTGAGTTGCTCTCATTAGAACAGAGCTTGTTGGAGTCTGTGATCAGCCGATACCAGCCGTCACTGTGAGGGTGCCAGTCCTTCATGCCTCCAAAAAGAGCAGCAGTGTGAGCGAAACAGTGTTAGCTAGCAACAGTCTCCACATCAAGGCTGTGCCTGCCCAGCCCTTCTAAACAAGAGATCCAAGCAAGACAGCACCAACAATCCCAATGTTGTAAACATCTCTTGGTCATTCTCCACGTGCGCTGAAGTGAGCAAGCATCCAGTCAATGAATGTCCTGTGTGGAGCTTTAAGATACATAAGGAAGAAAACTTCAGCTTTTGCCAGTTTGACGAAGACAACCCAAGCGTCTGTTGCTCACCACAGATACCAGCACCAGAAAGGAGGAAAAGAATGGAGAGGAGGAAGTCACATTCTTATCATATGTGATATACAAGAGACTCAGACGTCACACCTTATTTATCCTTCTTGACAAATCAAGTAGTACACCCAAGGGTTGGTCTTTTAATGAACAACCCATTTCTTTCGCTATTAACAGACAATGGAAAAGTTGAGGGGATTTGAGAGGATTCAGGAATTCAGCTTTCATTCCTGTCCAATGACAAGAGATGATAAGGAGCTGGACCTTGATAAAGAACATGAAGAAAAGGATGTGTGTCACGGGGAAAGCCAGGGAGGGAGGGGGAAGAGTTAGCTGCTTTTCTCAGATGGAAGGCACTTGGTGCTGCTCCACATGGACCCTGGGATGTGCTCAAGCTGTGTGAGCAGAGTCCCTGCCTGTGGAACTTGTGTTCTCAGCAACCTCCCCTGCTATGCATCACGACACTGGTAATGACAGCAGAGGTTGATCCCAGCTTCCTTCAGAGCCTGGGCTGATGGCAGGACTAGGAAGCAAAGGTAGGATGGAAGGTGTAGACTAGACCTGACTCTCTACAGGTAAGCTCTCAGGAGATGCCCAGAATATCGCACCGGGGTGTAGGGGACAGGCGAGCAGCGAGGAAAGCCAGTGGGGAGTCCAGAGGGCCCAGCTGGGGAGATGGGAAGGGCTCCCCGCTCTATCAGGCACAGCCAGGTCTAGTCGCTATTGTGGGGAAATAACTAGTGGGTCAAGGGCTGTATCTCTCATCAGAGTACCCTGCTCTGGGCTCCTGCTTCCTGTAGAGGGGCTAGATCACTTGTCATCCAATGGGTGCACTGCCTGGGAAGCTCAATCCAGCCACCTTCCCTTTATATCTCTGCAATGCGCCCCCTTCTATACACAAAGCCTGGAAGACTAACCACGGCATCTTCACATGCCAATCACACAGAAAACAAGCCTCGGTGTCCTGGAGGATGCCATGGGACCCATTAGGGAAGCAAATACAGTGTACATGATGTATTTTTTTAAAAAGTCATCTTTGCTGAATGTCAGTTCTCCCACCGAATTGCAAACACCTTCACTCTTGCTCCTGGTCAAGTGCTCCTTCCCGCTCACCTTCAGATCTGCTGCTTAGGAAAGGACCAGAGACTGCAGTCGGCCAGCTCGAACTGCCCCGACCCACATCATCCAACTAGTCAGCCACCTGCAGGGTGGTGACACACACAAAGCAATCTCAGCAGATGGTGGCAAAGTCCCCCGGCACCACCCAGCTCCTTGTGCCGCAGTTCGGTGGCGTTGACCCCTGCCACCAGGTCTCAAGAAGGTAGGGTGCCAGAGAGCCAGCGAAGGGCTTTTCGTTTCCTCCGCTCTTCCTCCCCAGCCCACTCTGGGCACGGCACTAATGAGCAGAGAATAGCTAGAAAAGCAAGTGGGGGGTGCTGAGGGGTAAATAAATTATTCAGTGATCACAGGATCCGAGAGACACAAAGAGTCTAGGAAGCTCTGAGTCACCCTGGAGTGCACGTGGCTTCTCCCGACAAATGACACCAACATCCTTTGCAAAGAAAGGGCTGCTCTCAGCAGCATTCTTCAACCCAGAGCCCCGGGGAAGTCTGGGCTTCTCAGTCCTGCCTTCTGGAAGAGGATGGCCTGGTCTAGACAAGTGCAGGAAGCTGGGCAGGGAGCACACAACTGCCACAAGTCTAGGGTATGCTCACACACTTGCTCACTCAGGTGCAGCAACACAAATGGAAGGTCCTGGACAGGCACTGGGCATTGCTGCAGAGGGAAGATGGGGATCCCAGAGAGGCCTGAATCTCCACCTCATTATCATCATCATCATCATTCTCTTCCTCCTCCTCTTCCTCCTCTCTTCCTCCTCCTCCTCCTCATCATCATCTTCCTCCTCCTCCTCCTCCTCCTCCTCATCATCATCATCATCATCATGGAGGAGGCTTAAATGGAACCATCAGGGCAGCAGCTGCCATGTTCCCAAGGAGGACTACTGGAAGGGTGGCCCTCAGGAGCCCCCAGCCCCCTGCACTTCTGCTGGGAAAGGAATGCAAAGAGCTATGTAGAAGTCCTCTCCTCAAAGAAGAAAGAATCCACCAATCAGCCAGGGAAGTCCATTTCCTAGGCAACACAGGAGGACTCCCTGCCTGCTGAGAGGGGTACACAGCACCTTCAGTGAACCCCAAGGCAAACAGGAATCCCAGATGCAAGCAGCAGCAGCATCAGAAACTTCCTGGAGGAAGAAGAGTGGATATGGAGATTGTTTGGTAGTAAAGGAAATAATGGCACGTTGGAGGGCCAGGTGTGTGGGCAAACTGAGAAAGAGAAGTGACGTGGTGAACTTTACTCGATGTGGGGGTCTTGGAAGGAGAATGACAGAACAAGACTCAAAGGGACATGGGATGTCAGAGCAACGGTCTGGGCTAGTGCTTCCAGAAGCTTCCTAAGTGCTACATGTCCAACTTTCCTGGGAGCCAGACAGAGTCCTGAACACACCAAAGCCTTCTGAGAAATGACGTTAGGGGTGGGAGAGGAGGGATGATGGTGAGCCACTACTCGCTCCCTCACAGAGCAGGAAACTGAGAGCCAGTAAGATGGAGAAGACATAGCGAAGTCAGAAAGGACAACTCGGGAGGACCGAAACCGGAGACAGGGTCTGTGCCGAAGTCTAACCATGTCCTCTGAGCCTGGGAATCTCTGGCTGCTCTCAACTCTTGACCAGCATCCTGTGCCTATGCTCTGCAGCATCCCACCTGGGACGTCTCTCAGGGGCCATGTATCACCTAGACAGAATGTTAAGACTCCCAAAGGCTGCTCTGACACTCAGATGTGTAGACTATCCTTGCCCTCCGCAGGCTGCCCGCATCTTCCCATGGGCATGTTTCTGGATCTCACACTGTGAGCCTTTTCTCTCCTGTATTGTTATACTGGAAACAAGCTAAGCAGGGTTTCTATCCTGGAGACTGTAAACAGGAAATGCTACTAGCTTAACTTTTTATTTCTTTCTTACTCATCCATCTGAAAAGCAAATCTGAGAGCTCTCTGCAGGCGAGGGTAGCAGCTGCCACTGGCAAAGTGGGAATAGCTGGAGGAACACAGAGGGCAGATGTTAGAATGGCAGAGAGGCAAGGAGGGTCTCAGAGACCACCACAGAGCACCACAATGCTTTGTCCCTATTGGCTGAGACAGTAGTGATGGTAAGCTGACAATGTGAGCAAAAGACCTCAGTTGCCACTTGGGGACACTCTGTCATAACCTGGCTCAGCCTCATGGCCTGTAAGACTATATGGAATCAAATGACAGCACCAAAGAGAGAAGGGGTGTGGCTTCTATGATGGTTTATAGGGCCAGGGATGACCCACTCCTGAAAACACACAGCCTTCACACCAGGGATGACCCACTCCTAAAAACACACAGTCTTCACACCAGGGATGACCCACTCCTGAAACACACAGTCTTCATAGGGATGACCCACTCCTGAAAACACACAGTCTTCACACCAGGATGACCCACTCCTGAAAACACGTGGCCTTCACACCTTACACAAGGACTGTCAAAGCAGAGGAGCAGGTGACAACCAACTCAGAACTTGGAGAACAGAGGCAAGCATCTTGTCTTCATTGATAATAAAGATACAACGAGTCAGGGAGGGAGAGGCTGCTCCTCAGGAGTGGATCTGAGCTAGGCCCCCCAGGTGCATGCCACATGACTGGGTTAGGGTTGGTGACCATATGCCTGCCTTTTGGATGGAGGCCTGCTCCCAGGGGGAGGAGACAGCTCTTAAGGACAGATGATAACTTAGAGGGTGGCTAGGTCGATGGAGAGTGGATAGACAGGTAGACTGATAAAGATAAATGGATGATAGAAAGATGAATAGATGATAGATAGGTGATATAGGGTATGATAGAGATTATTAACTGACTGGTTGATAGACCCAGAGTTGATAGAGGGAGATGATAGATAACATATAAATGAAATATTCAAAACCCTCTAACACCTTCCTCGGGCTATGTGATATCTTAAATATGGGGATTAACTTAATATTATATTAGTTACATAATATCTCTGTGTGTGTCTGTGTCTGTGTGTCTGTGTCTGTGTGTGTGTGTGTGTCTGTGGCTGTGTCTCTATGTGTGTCTGTGTCTGTGTGTGTGTGTGTGTGTGTCCGTGTCTCTGTATGTGTCTGTGTGTGTGTGTCTGTGTCTCTGTGTGTGTCTGTGTCTGTGTGTGCGTCTGTGTGTGTGTGTCTGTGTGTGTGTATCTGTGTCTGTGTGTGTCTGTGTGTGTGTGTGTGTATCTGTGTCTGTGTCTCTGTGTGTGTGTGTCTGTGTCTCTGTGTGTGTCTGTGTCTGTGTGTGTCTGTGTCTGTGTGTCTGTGTGTCTGTGTGTCTGTGTCTGTGTGTGTGTGTGTCTGTGTCTGTGTCTGTGTCTCTGTGTGTGTCTGTGTCTATGTGTGTCTGTGTGTGTGTGTGTCTGTGTCCGTGTCTGTGTGTGTGTGTGTGTCTCTGTGTGTCTCTGTGTGTGTCTGTGTGTGTCTGTGTGTGTGTGTGTGTGTCTGTGTGTCTGTGTCTGTGTCTGTGTCTGTGTCTGTGTGTGTCTCTGTGTGTGTGTCTGTGTGTGTGTGTGTGTCTATGTCTGTTTAGACTAGAAGTCATTGTCAGGTGTCATTATCGCTCTCCACCATATTTTTTGAGACAGGATCTCTCACTAAACCTGGAGCTCACTGGCTAGCCTGGTAGACTGGCTGCCCAGTAAGCCTTCAGGATCCATCTGTCTCTACCACCAGCCCTGGGATTACAGATGTGCACCACCATACCCGGATTTTTACATGGATTCTCAGGATCTAAACTCAGTTCCCAATGTCTACACAGCAAGCACTTTACCCACAAAGCCATCTCTCCAGCCTCTCTTGGCTCTGCTTTTTGTTTTTGGATTCTGTTTTTGTTTTGGGACAGCGTCTTGCTATGTAGCTCAGGCTAGCCTTGAATTTACCATAATCTCAAATTCTGGGATTACAGGCACACACCACTATGTACATCTTAATTTAATTAACACATTTCTCTTTATCCCATCTAGAAAACAGCCTAACTCATCAAATCCAGTTGTGAGTTGTGGAGGAGGTGTGACTACTTGGCACACACAGCTGAAAGAACCAAAGACACACATCCATATTCTTGATTTATGTAGTTATAAAGCATTTATGTGTAGTTGGAAGGTTACTCCAGTCCGGCCTGGCCCTGCAGTCCCAGAGCCCACTTATAAAATAATCACTCAGAAGCTTATATTAATTATAACTGCTTGGCCCTTAGCTCAGGCTTATTACTGACTAGCTCTTACACTTAAATTAACCCATAATTCTTATTTATGTTTAGCCATGTGGCTTAGTGCCTTTTCTCAGTTCTGCCTTGTCATCTTGCTTCCTCTATGTCTGGCTGGTGACTCCTGACTCAGCCCTCCTCTTCCCAGAATTCTCCTCATCTGCTTGCCCCAACTACACTTCCTGCCTGGGTATTGGCCAATCAGCGTTTTACTTACCAACCAATCAGAGCAACACATATTCACAGCATACAGAACGATAACCCACAGCATTTATGAAAAAAGGAGCATGATTGGCACATAGGGGACTGAGAGCTCCCTCTGGGCTGTTCCTGAACTGGGCTTCGGCCATGCCACCTTGCCACTCTTGTTAAAGGGCTTTCAGTTGCAAATGAGAAGACAAATCCAGATGGTTCCAGGAGTCTAGATTCAGAGCAGCAGAGGAGAAACCCAAGCCACCCGACAGTGCCCAACACAGGATGGTGTGATCAGCCAGATGGAGCGCCCTGCAGAGCAGTGAGCACACCCGGTAGCAGGGCAGTCACACTGCTCCTGGCTCAGCCCCAACCCCAAGCCTCTCACTACCCTGAGGTTTGGAGGACTGCGTGGCTGGTTATGGTTATGGTTTTTGTTTTTTTTTTTTTTCCTTTCGCACAGAGGTGCTGATTAGTGTGTTCATTGACAAAGGGAAAATTGAAATGAGGAAATGGATCAAGAAGCGTCACTCAGCAGCTCAGCTTTTCACTTGGCTTGGGTGGGGCACTCGTGGGTGTGAACAGGCTTGGGTGGGGCACTTGTGGGTGTGAACAGGCTTGGGTGGGGCACTCGTGGGTGTGAACAATAGCCAGCTGGCCTGCCCCATGGCGTCTGGATCAGCGCGCATCCCAGACCCCTACACCCACTGTCTTCCCTATAGAACTTACTTCTAATCGGCATGCTACAGCCAGAGCCATTTCTCTGTGGCTTTAACTTCCTCTGGCCTCTGCGTAACCATCCCAGAATAGTGAGCAGAACTGGTTTTATCAGGAGAGCCAGGCAATGCACAGCTCTGAGACATAATATCACAGCTCCCCTTAAGAGGAGAATGATGCTGCCTCCCTCCCGTTCACAGAGCAAAGTCACTTAACTCTGTACAATGACAAAAGTTGCTGATTCTGCAGTTCTGCACGCGGGTGGACTGGCGGAGATGTGGGGGTCATGGTAAGTGGTACAGCTGGGCTGAGGAAGCCCTTCCTGCCTGGCTGTGTGTAGCAGGGTACTTCTCAGCACAGTTCCATGCAGTCATGGCGGGTCAGCAGCAGAGCAAAGGGAAGAGCCACTCAGGTGTGTGCACAGGAATGTGGAGAACACAGATCCACCTCAGGGCTCATTGCTCAGGCGCCATTCATGATTTTTTTGAGACAGGGTCTCTCAATAGCCCAGGTCTCACCAAGTAGGATAGGCTAGCTGACCAGCAAGCCGCAAGGATCTGCCTGCCTCTGCCGCCACTGCTCTGGAGTTACAAGCACGTGCCTAACTTTTTTATGTGGGTTGTGGGGATCAATCTCGGGTCCTTATGCCTGAGCAGATCTCCCTAAGCCCAGGGACTCTTCTTTCTTACTCTTGATTCACACAGCAGCTGTTCCTTCCATCTAGGTAGCTATGTGCTGTGCTGCTGTGGAGCTATAGGGGTGGGAAATGATGTCTGCCACAGAAGCATGCCGCTTCCTCCAAGGCCTCAGAAGTGCTGCTGATGAGAAGCCCTTTGCTGCTTCCTCCAAGGCCTCAGAAGTGCTGCTGATGAGAAGCCCTTTGCTAAGGGTCGGCGGACAGTCATCACCTGGGGGAGGAATACATTCAGGGCTGTCAGCCCAGTGAGTCAGTCCTGCTGGCCAGACCACGGCCTCGTCAAGCTGAGAGTGCAGCTAAGTGTGCTCTTTGCCCACAGCTCACAGGAAGGCAACACATTCAGGGATCTGTGGAAACAAGACAGCAACCCTTGTTTTAGAGAGATGCTTGCTTTTCTTGTGTATGGGCAAGATGACAGGCTAAAAGACAAACCCTAGGTGAGCAGGCAGTGAATGTTGGCAATTTCTGGTCACTCACGCTTATACCACTTTCCTACAGTCTGAACTCTGCAGAATTCTGTTTCTGCCCCCTTAGCACAGTCCTGGTGGACCAGTGACCCAGGTCCTTCCACTGTGCCTGAGACCCTGTCATACTTAACTAAAGGTAACCATGTTCACAAATGTCCTAGAGAGAGTGAGAGTGACTGTGGAGCAGAGAGCAAAAGCTGGTTTTCTAGATTCTTCCTTCATTCAGTGAGTACCGGTTCCTTTCCAGAACTCCCTCTTCAGACTGATTTCCAAGAACTTTAATGATACACACCCTACACAGAACCTGAGGCTGTAAGAGGGACAAGAAAAACTGAACAAGAATAAAGAAAGGAAGCAGGCAGCCGAGGTGGAAGATCCAGGACTGGATAGGGCTCGGGCTGCTTCCTCTGGGACCTGCACCCCACATACAAGGAAATGGAGACTCAGGAGATGCGGGGCCTGCCTAAGGTCAGGAGGAGGTTTGCTGAGTGCGCAAGCCTGTCAGCTGCTGGCCCTTTTCTAGGCCACGACTTTATATGTCTAAAACTGCCAACCAATGGGAGAGAACCGTGTCAAGACCAAACACCAGACTTATCTCCAGTCGGCACTTATGTGGCGCTGGCCTCTGCTCAATTCCCGGTCGGTCTCCAGAACCTCCAAGAAAAAGGAGTCCACGATCAATCTCAGCCCAGCAATGATGGAGTGGCTTCAAGGGACGCTACATCTGCTTCAAGTCCTGTCCTGTCTTCAGATAATGATTCCATACTCTCGAAGAGACCATCTCTCCCCATCGACCACTCAACACACTCCAGCTCAGTAGAGAATTTGTACCCAAACTGGGAGTGGTGGCCCATGCCTTTAATCCCAGCACTCGGGAGGCAGAGGCAGGCAGTTCTCTGTGAGTTCGAGGCCA